>NC_133170.1:36503409-36806439 GCF_040802235.1 Manis javanica | reverse complement strand
TTATATTGATGGTGTCCTTTGCTGTACAGAAGCTTTCAGCTTGATATAGTCCCACTTGTTCATTTTTGCTTTTGTTTCCCCCTTCCCTGGGGAGATATGCTCAAGAAATGGTCACTTATGTTTATGTCTAAGAGATTTTTGCCTATGTTTTTTTCTAGGAGTTTTGTGGTTTCATGACTTACATTAAGGTCTTTGATCCATTTTGAATTTACTTTTGTGTATGGGGTTAGACAGTGATCCAGTTTCGTTCTCTTACATGTAGCTGTTCAGTTTTGCCAGCACCATCTGTTGAAGAGACTGTGATTTTCCCATTGTATGTCCATGGCCCCTTTATTGAATATTAGTTGACCATATATGTTTGGGTTAATGTTTGGAGTCTCTATTCTGTTCCATTGGTCTGTGGCTCTGTTCTTGTGCCAGTACCAAATTGTCTTGATTACTGTGGCTTTGTAGTAGAGCTTGAAGTTGGGGAGTAAGATCCCCCCAATTTTATTCTTCTTTCTCAGGATTGCTTTAGCTATTTGGGGTCTTTGGTGTTTCCATATGAATTTTTGAACTATTTGTTCCAGTTCATTGAAGAATGCTGTTGGTAGTTTGATAGGGATTGCATGGAATCTGTATATTGCTTTGGGCAGGATGGCCATTTTGACGGTATTAATTCTTCCTAGCCAGGAGCATGGGATGTGTTTCCATTTGTTAGTGACCTCTTTAATTTCTCTTAAGAGTGTCTTATAGTGTTCAGGGTATAGGTCTTTCACATCCTTGGTTAGGTTTATTCCTAGGTATTTTATTCTTTTTGATGCTATTGTGAATGGAATTGTCTTCCTGATTTCTATTTCTATTAGTTTATTGTTAGAGAAGATTTCTGTGTGTTAATTTTGTATCCTGAAACTTTGCTGAATTCCAATATTAGCTCTAGTAGTTTTGGAGTGGAGTCTTTAGGGGTTTTTTTTATGTACAATATCATGTCATCTGCAAATTGTGACAGTTTAACTTCTTCTTTACCAATCTGGATTCCTTGTATTTCTTTGTTTTGTCTAATTGCTGTGGCTAGGACCTGCAGTACTATGTTGAATAACAGTGGAATAGTGGGCATCCCTGTCTTGTTCCTGATCGCAGAGGAAAAGCTTTCAGCTTCTCGCTGTTCAGTATGATGTTGGCTGTGGATTTATCATATATGGCCTTTATTATGTTGCGGTACTTGCCCTCTATACCCATTTCGTTGAGAGTTTTTATCATGAATGGATGTTGAATTTTGTTGAATGTTTTTTCAGCATCTATGGAGATGATCATGTGGTTTTTGTCTTTCTTTTTGTTGATGTGGTGGATGATGTTGATGGACTTTCGAATGTTGTACCATCCTTGCATCCCTGGGATGAATCCCACTTGGTCATGGTGTATGATCCTTTTAATGTATTTTTCAATTCGGTTTGCTAGTATTTTGTTGAGTGTTTTTGTATCTACGTTCATCAGGGATATTGGTCTGTAGTTTTCTTTTTTGGTTGGGTCTTTGCCTGGTTTTGGTATTAGGGTGATGTTGGCTTCATAGAATGAGTTTGGGAATATTCCCTCCTCTTCTATTTTTTGGAAAACTTTAAGGAGAATGGGTATTATGTCTTCTCTGTGTGTCTGATAAAATTCCGAGGTAAATCCATCTGGCCCGGGGGTTTTGTTCTTTGGTAGTTTTTTGATTACCGCTTCAATTTCGTTGCTGGTAATTGGTCTGTTTAGATTTTCTGTTTCTTTCTGGGTCAGTCTTAGAAGGTTGTATTTTTCTAGGAAGTTGTCCATTTCTCCTAGGTTTCCCAGCTTGTTAGCATATAGGTGTTCATAGTACTTTCTAATAATACTTTGTATTTCTGTGGGGTTCGTCATGATTTTTCCTTTCTCGTTTCTGATTCTGTTGATGTGTGTTGACTCTCTTTTCCTCTTAATAAGTCTGGCTAGAGGCTTATCTATTTTGTTTATTTTCTCGAAGAACCAGCTCTTGGTTTCATTGATTTTTTTCTATTGTTTCATTCTTCTCAATTTTATTTGTTTTTTCTCTGATCTTTATTATGTCCCTCCTTCTGCTGACCTTAGGTCTCATTTGTTCTTCTTTTTCCAATTTCGATAATTGTGACATTAGACCATTCATTTGGGGTTGTTCTTCCTTCTTTAAATAAGCCTGGATTGCTATATACTTTCCTCTTAAAACTGCTTTTGCTGTATCCCACAGTAGTTGGGGCTTTGTGTTGTTGTTGTCATTTGTTTCCATATATTGCTGGATCTCCATTTTAATTTGGTCATTGATCCATTGATTATTTAGGAGCATGTTGTTAAGCCTCCATGTGTTTGTGAGCCTTTTTACTTTCTTTGTACAATTTATTTCTAGTTTTATGCCTTTGTGGTCTGAAAAGTTAGTTGGTAGGATTTCAATCTTTTGGAATTTTCTGAGGCTCTTTTTGTGGCATAGTATATGGTCTATTCTGGAGAATGTTCCATGTGCACTTGAGAAGAATGTGTATCCTGTTGCTTTTGGATGTAGAGTTCTGTAGATTTCTATTAGGTCCATCTGTTCTAGTGTGTTGTTCCACGCCTCTGTGTCCTTACTTATTTTCTGTCTGGTGGATCTGTCCTTTGGAGTGATTGGTGTGTTGAAGTCTCCCAAAATGAATGCACTGCATTCTATTTCTTCCTTTAATTCTGTTAGTATTTGTTTCACATATGTTGGTGCTCCTGTATTGGGTGCATATATATATATAATGGTTATATCCTCTTGTTGGACTGAGCCCTTTAGCATTATGTAATGTCCTTCTTTATCTTTTGTTACCTTCTTTATTTTGAAGTCTATTTTGTCTGATACTAGTATTGCAACACCTGCTTTTTTCTCTGTGTTGTTTGCATGAAATATCTTTTTCCATCCCTTGACTTTAAGTCTGTGCATGTCTTTGGGTTTGAGGTGAGTCTCTTGTAAGGAGCATGTGGATGGATCTTGCTTTTTTATCCATTCTATTACTCTGTGTCTTTTGATTGGTGCATGCTGTCCATTTACATTTAGGGTGATTATTGAAAGGTATGTACTTATTGCCATTACAGGCTTTAAGTTTGTGGTTACCAAAGGTTCAAGGTTAGCTTCTTTATTATCTTACTGTCTAACTTAACTCGCTTATTGAGCTATTATAAACACGGTCTGATGATTCTTTATTTCTCTCCCTTCTTATTCCTCCTCCTCCCTTCTTCATATGTTGGGTGTTTTGTTCTGTGCTCTTTTTAGGAGTGCTCCCATCTAGAGCAGTCCCTGTAAGATGCCCTGTAGAGGTGGTTTGTGGGAGGCAAATTCCCTCAACTTTTGCTTGTCTGGGAATTGTTTAATCCCTCCTTCATATTTAAATGATAATCGTGCTGGATACAGTAGTCTTGGTTCGAGGCCCTTCTGTTTCATTCCATTAAGTATATCATGCCATTGTCTTCTGGCCTATAAGGTTTCTGTTGAGAAGTCCGATGATAGCCTGATGGGTTTTCTTTTGTAGGTGACCTTTTTTTTCTCTCTGGCTGCCTTTACTACTCTGTCCCTTTCCTTGATCTTTGCCATTTTAATTATTATGTCTTGGTGTTGCCCTCCTTGGATCCCTTGTCATGGGAGTTCTGTGTACCTCTGTGGTCTGAGAGGCCATTTCCTCCCCTAGTTTGGGGAAGCAGTTATTTCTTCAAAGACACTTTCTATCCCTTTTTCTCTTTCTTCTTCTTCTGGTACCCCTATAATGCAAATATTGTTCCATTTTGTTGGTCACACAGTTCTCTTAAAATTCTTTCATTCCTGGAGATCCTTTTATCTCTCTCTGCATCAGCTTCTATGCGTTCCTGTTCTCTGTTTTCTAGTCCATTAATGGTCTCTTGCATCTCGTCCATTCTGCTTTGAAGTCCTTCCAGATATTGTTTTATTTCTGTATTCTCCCTCCTTAGTTATTGCATATTTCTCTGCAAGTCCATCAGCATGGTTATGACTTTTGTTTTGAATTCTTTTTCAGGAAGACTGGTTAAATCCATCTCCCCAGGTTCCTTCTCAGGGGAAGATGTAGAAGATGTCAAAGCTGTCTGGGTTAGTTTTGTCTGGATCAGACTTTTTTGCCTTTTCATGTTGATAGGTGCTGTGGTATGCTATTGATGTGTCCGTCAGCTGGGAGAGCCTAGACTTTTTCCAATTGCTCCTGGCCTTTCTTTACTGGGACAACTCCGACCCCTAGTGGCTTGTGTTGGGCAACTGCGTGTAGACTGGGTCTCTGTATCTTGCCCGGCAGGTATGGAGGAAGCTCCCTTGCTGTGGGCATAGGCTGGCTGCTCTGCTATGGCGGGGCCCTGGAGGGGTAATGGACGGGGGGCTGTTTGGCTGTTTACCTCTGTGAGGGGTCTCAGAGCTGTTGCCCAGGGGGTTAGTGTGCCCAGGGTTCCCTGGAATTTCCAGCTGCTGGACTGTGACCTGTGGTGTTTCCATCCAGCTGTGGGGTCCCTGTCCCTTTAAGACTTTCAAAAGGCACTCGCTTTTCTTTGTCCCAGGAGCGCCAGCTGCAGGACCTGCTCACAGGTCTTACTGTCCTGCTTCCCTAGTTTCTGGCACCCCACGCATGTCTGTGCTCTGGTGCGGATGGCTAGGGCTGGGTGTTTAGCAGTCCTGGGCTCCTTGTCCCTCCCTGCTCTGACTCCTCTCCTCCAGCTGGGAGCTGGGGTGAGGGGCCTTGGGTCCCGCCGGGCTGCGGCTTGTATCTTACCCCTTTCACCAGGTGCTGGGTTCTCACAGGTGTGGATTCTCACAGGTTCTCCTGTGTCTTCTGGTCTCTCTTTTAGGGATAATTGCATTTGTTGTATTTTCTAAAATATATATGTTTTTGGGAGGAGATTCCCACTGTTCCTACTCATGTCTCCATCTTGGCTCCACCTCCCGATGACCATGGATTTTAAAAAATAATTTTATTTGATTTTTGAAGACTACTTTGACTGTACCAACCAGAATTAAGAACAAAATTAAAACCTCTCACCCATTTGCTCATAACCCAGAGATAAATCAAATGCACAGTTTAGTGACTACTTTTATGTTCCATTTAAGAGGCTGATTTAGGAACCAGCTGTCCGTAGTTGGTACCCATGTATCTACTGGTGTGTAATAATTTCTGGAGTGTGTATTTATGTATAAGTTGGGGCTCTTAATTGCAAGGAAAAAAGAAGAGTGAGAGAGGGAAAGGAGGAAGAAAGGAACAAAGGAGAGGAGGAAGGGAGGAAGGGAGATGGGGAGGAAAGGAGGGAATAGGGCGCAGGAGGAAGAAGGAGTGCCATGGCGGGAGGACCTGGAGTCGCTCACAGGAGGATGCAGGGAGGCCTGCAAAGGCGCCTCAAGGCTGTGCAGCCAGGAAATAATGATGAGCACTTCCCCGTTCAGGTGATTCTGGTGAAGAAGCTACTGCCCCTGTGGCCATCCCTGTCACCGTGTCTCGTTTCACTAGCTTTTATGTCAGAATCCAGCGCCAGCATGACCTGTTTGCAGAGCCTGATACTTCATGGCAGGGTGGAGGTTTGCATACCCAAACTCACAAGGTGGAGATTTCCCATGTACAGAAATAGGTGTGGCAGCTGGAGCAAATGGAGTTACTGTCACACTCTATAGCATGGGCTTCTATCTCTCTGCCCCGCACCTGACCTGTGGCTATTCAGCCAGCATGCCAGCCTGAGTGAGTCAGCACAGGCCAAAGGTATACAGCTAAGAGCACATTTTCATGCACTCGACAGTCATTGGTCTTGCCATTGATTTTATTTAACAAGACAGAGGTCTCCTGGAAACAAAACCTGTAACATAATCAATCAACCAGAGTTTTCTTGTTCTCACCTTTCCTTGGTTACCTCTATCACTCCAAAGCCTTTCTGCCACTACATCAAGGGCTTTCAGATGGCAATCAACTTAAATAAATAAGCTTTTCACAACTCTGACATTGATCTACCTGACATTCCCGGATCCCTACCATGTACCGAGCCACCTGAGCTGCTCCAAGGCTTTCAACATTTAGGTACTTGCTGAACATGGTATGTTTGACCTAAAATTTATGCCACTTAGATGTTCCCAATGCTTCCAACTAAAGGGCTCAAAATTGTGCTGGAGTGCTTACTTAATCCCATCTGGATCCACCCTCTCCAGCCCTCCATCCTGCTCTCTGCTCCAAAGGCTGACTTACCCTCCTGCTTCTGGCTTCGTTTGGCCCATTGGGAGCAAGGGTGGGAGATGAGAGGAGGGGTGGCAGGTGACGCCGGCGCTTGCTCCCTGATTCTGCCTGCTTTCCCCCTATCAGCAGCCCCTCTGTCACTCTCCCTCCAGCACTAGAGCACCCTCTTCTCCCACCCCAAGGCCCTGGGTGGTATTGGTGCTCCATTTTAGTGAATGGTCCTCAAATTGCCCAATCTGCTATACCAATTCTTCCCTGCCATGACCTTCAGGTATGTTAACTAATAACAAGACTTATGCTGCTCAAAGAGATAACAAATTTTTTTTCCCATTTTTAAAATCCTATCACCATATCTGCAGTTTCCTTTGGAGAGGAAAAGGTGGATTGATGAATAGAGATATGATAAAACAAATATAGCAAAATGTTAAAAGGAGAATCTTGGTGGTAGGTATATGGATATTCATTGTAACATCTCTTCAACATTTCTGAATGTCTGAAAATTTTCACAATACAGTGTTGGGGGAAAGTCTGTCACTGCAATATGGAAGAGACTTAATAAATGATAAAGGAATGTGACAAATTTGATGGATGGACCACAGGTGAGAAAATATGGGGAAAAAACTGACATAAGAAGAAGCAGATAATTGAAATTGTCTAATAACCATTAAAGAAATAGGAAAATTTCTCAAAATATTACCCCCTACAGCATGCTAATTCATTATGGTCTTAGAGTAAGTTTTTTAAGCATTGAAAGAATTAACAAACAAACCCCATACTATGTAGTCAGTATTATTTGTTTGTAGTTTCCATGAGTTCTTTAGAAAATATCCTTAGTAGTATAATGTCTAGTTCAAAGAGAAGGAAAATGCTCGCAAAACGTGGTTCCCTAGGCTGGTTTGCAGTAGGAGTCAGAGGCACTGTGCCATCACCTGCAGAAGTCCCCACTCTCCTATGGCTGCCCTGCCCTCAGCGTCACCCATCCTCTGGGCTTGCAGGCAGAGCCCTGTCATCTCCGCTCGAGCTCCTGCCAAGCAAGGTGCTCGTATACATTTTTTACGCCTGTTGTGGTAGCCATTGTTGATTTGAGAGAAAAGTGAATGATAAATAAGGGTGACTCACAAGGAATTGGAAAGCAGAGAGCAGCGTGACCCTACAGAGCAGTAAAAGGGCTCCTTCACAGACCTGCTTGCTAAAACAAAGAGGGAACGAGCCAAGAACCCCCAAACTCACTTGTCTCTTCCTCTTTAAAACTTCTGGTTTCATGGGCTGAGCAAGCAGTGTTTTCACATTCTCCCGGGTCTCATCGCTCTAGGGGGCTTCATAATAACCGGACATAAAATAGTACTTAATCATTGACTTATCAGATTTAACACCACATGAGTTTCTAGGAAGAGGAGTGGGAGAAGGCATATTCAGAGAGTAAATAAAACAGGAAGAGGTAAAGTTCTGTAGCTTTTATGTGAGAGCAGAACCCGTCAGGCCAGCGCCATCGCAAAGAACAGCAATGGTGCCGCAGGTTTTGAAACTCGCGGCCCTGAGGACATGCCGTTAGCAAGGGTCACACATCACCAAAGTCAGGATCAACCGGAGCGTCTCCATGGCAGTGTCACCACTGCCATTTCTCGGGATGTAGATGGGAGACCAAGGTTCCAGCAACAGTCACAGATGCTACGTGTAGGTGAGGTGGCGTGTATGAACACGGGGACCCCTGCTCCACTTCCCGCACTGGCTGAACACCGCCGAGAAAGGCCCAGAGGTCAGCCTCAGGGAGCACAGGTGTGCGCAGAGAACAGACATGCTGCTGCCTGGAGAGGAAAAGTCAGCCCACCAGTGTGAAAGGAGCATGCAAAGCAAGGAACAGAGACACAGGCCCCGGAGGGGCAGTGACGGGAAACGCGTGCTGCCGCGGAGTCTGACAACGCGAGCCCACATCTGGGGAGAGCATCAAATACAGAATGTGGAAGGACACAGACTAGCCAAGTCATGGTTTGCAAGTTACTGATGAGTGAGCCTTTTTGAGCCTCTGGCCTCCCATATGTAAAGTGAAAGTCCACCA
Source organism: Manis javanica (assembly GCF_040802235.1). Taxonomy (NCBI): domain Eukaryota; kingdom Metazoa; phylum Chordata; class Mammalia; order Pholidota; family Manidae; genus Manis; species Manis javanica. The sequence continues at coordinate 36,798,195 of NC_133170.1, read as the reverse complement.
CCTAAATTACAGGCTTTTCTGTAAAAGTTATTTTAAATAATACATTAGGGTTTAATGTGATGCCAGACACATAAAAGATGCTCAAATATTGATACCTGCTGTCACTCAGACATCAGCCGGTCTCACCACCCATAAGCTAAGGGCTTCAACTCCATATGATACAAAACCCGAAAGGCCCCTTCATGTTTTTAGAATTCTCAGGAACGTATGTACGTGTGAGTATATGTGGGAGAGTGTGGGAGGGTGTGCACTGGGAAGAAATTGGGCAGGCAGGAGATTTTACTCAATAAATCAGATTACAAAAGTGTAGTTTCCTTTTTTTTTCTATTAAGCCATCTCATTTCTTCTCAATTTTGGAAGAAAACACGCTAATTAAAAGTAACACTTCCCCTTAAAATATGCTTTCCAGTTTTTCCCCATCCTTCGGGCAGGTGCTTTGTCAATTCAAGTGTCACATCCCCCATCAAGGGCATTCTCTCTTTCTTTAAAGGATCTCCCCACCTCCACCCTCCTGTGGGTGTGCCTAGGAGCAGCCCTGGTCCTGTGCTGCCCTTCCTGTGGGCCCTGGGGACCCCAGGCTGAGCAGTCAGGCAGTGGGCCTCTGTCCTGGGTGCAGCCGCTCTGCACAGAGGGGTCACCTGTGCTTGAATCCGGCTTCCCCATGCTGACCCTGTCCTTGGGGCTCAGCCGACCTGAGTGCTGCCTAGGACCCCACTTTAATTACCAGCTTGTCTTGGCCTCCCTGAAGCCCTTGGCTAAAGCTTGGAAAAAGGTGCCCTTCAGATATAAACCATATTGTCACTGAGCACAGATATAAAATGTGGTCTTTTCCTCACTATCCACAGGCTATGGGAACAGTGTAGTGGATGTTAAGGGGAAATAGTGTAAAATCTTCCTTCTACACTCCACAAAGCCACTTAGTCCTACTGAATGGTCACCATGCATCGACAGCAGGCACCTCTGCCATGATTTTTCCCAGAGTTATGAATGGGAAGCGGGTATAAATTCTCTCTGCTTTTGGTTTCTCCTGCAACCTACCTGGAGTTTCTTCCTCCCAGTTCCCCCAGCCAAAGACCATGGGATGGAGGGACTGGCTTCATAGGGGAGCAGGGACCTCAGCTAGCTCCATCTCCTCCTCACCCTGCCGAAGATGTCTGGGGCCACGTTTTGCCACATGGCACCTTTCTCATGTTCTCAGTCTTGATCTTCTCTGCTTCTGAGTTCAGAATAAAATTCTATGATCAGAGCAAGATAGTCTAGAGCCTTGATATGTAAAGGGGGGCTTTTGCAATTTAAGAAACCCTTCAGTCTATGAGACAGTAAGAAGTATATTGACTCTGATTGCTTTAATAATCCCAACACTCTTTCAGGCAGATGGTTCCTCTAGTTGATTATGGAGGTCACAAGCAAATACGAAAGAGGAAAATAAATTAATATATTCTAAACCATTCTTCTTGCATCAGCATCTCCTTGGTTGTCTCTTACACCAGATTCCCAATCCCAACAGATCAGTTCAGGTCCTGGATCACCCTGCCTTGACATACCTGCTGTTTCTAATCTTTCCCCCTGACTCAGAGAGTCCTGGGATTTACACATGCATCCAAAAGCAGAAAGCAGATGCTGACACAAGTCATTATGACATAAAGAACACATTTTATTAAAGGGTAGGAAGGATACATATGAGGGATTTATATTTCAAGAAAGCAAACTACTAGAACTGAACATTAAGCAAATTGCTCTTTAAAAGTCAATCACTGGTAATTTGTTGGTGGCAGCTTCCCACTTCCTATCCCAAACTGTCTCCCTTTCTGCTTCTGTCTTTACTGCTGACCCTGTCCATCCTGACTGCTGTAAGGCAGTTCTCCCAGCTCTGGTGTGCATGGGAGTCGGCTGAGGACTGTGCTGCAGTAGAGCCTCTGAGCCAACACATCTGGTCTGGGGAGGGCCCGAGGTTCCACCTTCCCGACAAGGGCCAGGAGTGCGCTTACTACTGGTCCAAGGATGACAACTGTGAGTACAAAGCTCTTGGGAATTCCCTGTTTTCCGATCGGTTCTGCTATCCAGGCTCCTATTGCTGTGCTGCATTTCCAAACCTACCTTCCGCCCAACAAGTAGAACCTGTATTTGGTATAACCACCCTCCTCGGGAAATAGCTCCATTTAGTCGGGTGGCTTTGTTGCCTTTGTGTCATGGCCACCATCCTCCAGTGATCTGTGCATAACAGGGAGCACATATTACCTGTGGCCAGTCTTATTTCCTGTCTCCTACCCCTTCCCCAGCCCTGCTCTTATTTTCTCCATGTTTCATCTCATCCCACTAGTCCCCACTCCAGAATACTTCTCCTTTAAGAAAGCACTGCTTTTAAGCTGGCATCCTTCACCTGCACCATGTGAGCAAAAATGGCAAACACAGAGGTGAGGACTTCTTGTTAAAAATAAGAAAGGAAAGGGGGAAGGATACTAAGCCAGTTGAGCTGGAGTTTGCCAGGGAGGCTTCTAAATTTGTTCTGCTGTGAATTCAAACTGGGACACTGGGAGCTTCATATCTTAATTACTCTATTAGATGATTAATAATTACATCTGCCTCTAAAAAAAAGCACTGAAGATTTGCACCCAGCCCCTCTCTGGCTCACCTGAACACAGAGGCACTTGAGAAATGGAAAGCTCTTTAATCACTCCAAATTGCCCAAGCACAGACCAGGCTAAGAGCATCAATTGCTTCTAAAATAAGATGCAGGGGTTCTGAAAAATTTAAAGCAAGCTGCTCGTTTTAAATTGCTCTTCACTGCATGAGCCCATAGGGAGGGAGGACTGAGGAAGGCACTTTCATCAAACCTCACGGGTGGGATTGCAGTGGTGATTCCAAAAGAGAAAACAACAAAAAAATCAGACAAACACAGATATCATCCACTCCTCTTTCTGTTTCAGTGGCCCAACCAAGGCTGGAGAAGCAAACACTTGTCCTCAAGGGAACCCCTGGACTGAAGTCCCAGGCCCAGATGGCCACACTGGACCCAGTTTTTCACCCTCCCTGATTCCATGCCCTTTGCGAAGTGGCTCTGAAGTTCCTCCCCCTACAGGTATGGAGTGTGTTTACCTGCACCTTGACTCTGGCTTTGCACATTACTTCTTTTGGCCGTAGAACAAAGAAGAGAGGCCTGAGTCCAGGCCTTCCAGGGCCTCCTTGCTCTGCGGGCCAGTGCCATCACCGTGACAGGCTGTGTCCCAGACACTCTCTGGGCCCGGGAGCGGGGTGAGAAATCCATGGAGCAAAGCTGCCCCGAGCAAGAAGACTGCGAGGGAGCCCAGCCTGAGTCCTCTGCCCTCAAACACCCACTAGTGCCTGAGCTGAGCACAGTGCCGGTCCTGCATGCGGTGCTCCTGTGCTACAGGTCCCACAGCAGTAACAGGCTGACAGTGCTGAGCCAGGTACTGAGAGCTCAGTCAGTCCCCTTGGGCTGGGGCTGCACACTTGCCTTTCAGGGTGAGGACAGATGTGACGTTCCCCTGAGTGTAAAACTGGGACTCGCCATGACCGGTATCTCCTCAACACTGGGACACCAGTTGCTGTCATACTCTACACATGCATCATTTCAATTTACCTGATTTTTAAAACACTTTTTTAGTTTTTTGGCTAAGATTCAGGGCTCCTCCCATCAACTTAATGTTAACTAGATCTTAAGACACTGCCTTCAAAAAAAATGATTTTTAAGGGTTCTTAATGTAGGGTCATGTCACCTCCCAAAAAAGTACACTTTCCCATGGGGACTGTGCCTATAGGAAATGAAGACATTTTGATGTTTGTCCTGGGAGAGAATTCACTGGATCAGAAAGCAGACAACACTGGATTTGAATTCAAACTTGCTAGCTGTGTGGCCTTGGACAAGTTACTTAACCTCTCTGAGCCTCAATTATTTGATCTATAAAATAAGACCTAATAAAGCAGTTAAATTAGGTAAAGAGTGTAGAACACCCAGCATGATACCTGGTAATACACCACTAGCAGATACTCCATAAATATTAATTTCTGTCCCACTCTGATTCTGCTTCTAATCTTATGCCAGGAGAGACTATGGCTAATTGAAAAAACAGCCATTTTTGTGCTAAACTAAGGTTGTTTGATAATGATTTCCTAAGTACATCATGTGTGTCTCAGCACAGCACTTTACTGGGGACCCAACACAAGTAAGACATGGTTCCTGGCCTACGTGAACTGAAGAGTCTGGGGACACATGGGGCTGGGTACTGCATCAAACACTCACATGTATTACCTCATTTAACCCCCATAACAATCCTATGAAATCTTATCTCCATTTTGCAAAGTAGTTAAACAGCCCTAAGTCACACAGCTAGTAAGTAGCAGAGCAGGGATTCAAACCTTTGTAGTCTGGTTCCAGGGCTCAAGCTCTCAATCTGCTATAATATTATCTATTAAAATCAAACATGTAACATGTTCCAGATGCAGCGATTCTACTTCCTGCTGCTTGCCCTGCATTTGCGCACAAGACAACATGGGTAAGAACCCTGCCTGAAGAACCAATTATAATACTGACAAACTGAAACAATATAATGATGGAATGTACTGAAAATGTATACTGCATGATGCCATTTATGTTAATATTTCAGATTTTTTCAGATATATGTATGTATGTATACAAATACCTATGAAAAGTCTCCAAATGAGTACCCTCTTGGGAAGTGCCAGGAAAGATGGCGGGTGGTTCAGAAGGATTTAAGCATTACCTATAATGTCTGAAGTTTGAAGAATGAGACTGTATTTGTATATTAGTCATTCAATTAAAAATTAATATTTTTAATCTCTTCTTAACAACAACAACAACAAAAAAAAAAACAATGAGAAACTCCAAAGGCTGATTTGAAGAATAGTCTATGTAACAGTGGGACAGAGGAAATATAATATGCTAAAAAATTAGGACTGGAAAATCATGGAACATAGATAGAATCATTATTCTTCAGATGACTTATACATACAGACAGGCTCCAAAGTTCTGAGGGATTGACGTGTCAGCAAATAAGGGTCTAAGTACACTTTAAATATATTGCAATTTTATGTCAAATTAACCTCAGTAAAACTGAAAAAGGTAAGGGTTTGACTTCCACCATCACATTAATGGAGACTGGGTAGATAAACCCTCAGAGAACTTTCACTGGAGTTGGTGGGGGTGACTAGGCATCCTGTGCTGAACAATTTTAATGTAAGCCTTCAAGCCAACAGCAAAAAACAGTAATTATTAGAAAGAAGAAAGCAGAGCAATCCAGCAGAGGAAACAGTAAGCTTCGCCTGAGAAGACCTGGTTTCTATTCCTAGCCTCCCTTTAATTCAGTTGCCACAGATGTACAGGACTCTGTACCCACAAGAGGTCTTAGGGCCACAGAGCTTTCTTATTTTACAGATGAGGAAACAGAGACATGGGAAGCAGGGGGTTTCTCAAGATCTTGTAGCGGTAGAGCCAAAACCCTTTCCTGATCACTACACCCATCTCATGCGTGAGCCTCCATTACTGAGTGGGAAGGAAGCCATAAGGACATGTCCACACTATGGACTCTATGCCACGGACTCCATGCCACAGACTCCACACCACAGACTCTGTGCCATGGACTCTGCCCCACGGATTGCTGTAAAGGCACATATCTGCAAAGACAATCCTCTGTGCAGATGCAAGGCTATAAGCCCAGACTTTTTATTAAGCAAATAATAATTGAAAGACACATGACATTACTCTTAAAAGATACATGGGGTAACAAACACATGTACATTCATTTGTTTATTCATGAATCCTTTTATTCTTCAAATAACATATTTTCTCTGCATTTATTGGGTATCATGAGTGTGACACAGCGATGGGCTAGTTCAGCAAGTAGAAGAGTATGATGGCCATATGTTCAATGTAGTATGTAAAATCCAGCAATATGTAAGAAGAATACTATATCATGACCAAGTCGGGCTCAACCCAGGAATACAAGGTTGGTTTAACATTTTTAAATGAACCATTATAATTTACTATATAATATAACACAATAAAGGAGGAAAAATGTATATCATCACAAGGATGCAGAAAAACTAGTTGACAGAATTCAAAAGCCTTTTACTGTTCAGAACTTCTCAGAATACTGGAAATAAAAGGGAGCTTCCTGAGGGCAATAGAGAGCATCTACGCAAACCTGGGGCCAACATATTTAATGGTGAAACACTGGACACTTCTACCCAAGACCAGGAACAAGACAGAGATCTCTACTCTCACTGCATCTATCTAACAGTGTCCTGGAAGTTCCAAACAGTTCAAGAGGGGGGAAAAAAAAATGGTTGGCAAAGAGAATTATCATTACTCACAGGCAATATTATTGTCTACTCAGAAAGTCCTCTGGAATCTAAAAATAAACTAATAAAACTAATAAATAAATTAGCAACTCACAGGATACACTGTCACACACAAAAATCAGTTGTATTTCTGTATACTAATAATAATTTAAAATAAAATTTAAAGACAGCATAAAAATAAAATATGTATAAATAAATTTAGCAAAACATATAAAGACCTATACAGTGAAAACTATAGAAAATCAATATACAGACCACCTATACAGTGAAAACTATAGAAAATCAAAACTACAGAAAAGTGTTGAGAGAAGTTTTTTTTTAGTTAAAGAAATATATCATGTTAAAGGACATATGTGTTAAAATGTTAATTGATATTAATTCAAAGCAATCCCAATCAAAATACTAGCAGACCTAATACCAAAACTAGGCAAAGACACCACAAAAAAAGAAAATTACAGACAAATATCCCTGATAAACATAGATGCAAAAATACTCAACAAAATATTAGCAAACTGAATTCAAATATACATCAAAAAGATCATCCATTATGATCAAGTAGGATTTATTCCAGGGATGCAAGGATGGTACAATATTAAAAAATCCATCAACATCATCCACTACATCAACAAAAAGAAGGACAAGAACCACATGATCATCTCCATAGATGTCGAAAAAGCATTCAAAAAAATTCAACACCCATTCATGATAAAAACACTCAACAAAATGGGTAGAGAGGGCAAGTATCTCAACATAATAAAGGCTATATATGACAAACCCACAGCCAACATCATACTTAACAGAAAGAAGCTGAAAGCTTTTCCTTTAAGATCAGGAACAAGGCAAGGATGCCCACTCTCCCACTTCTATTCAGCATAGTACTGGAGGTCCTAGCCATGGCAATCAGACAACACAAAGAAATAAAAGGCATCCAGATTGGCAAGGAAGAAGTTAAACTGTACCTGTTTGCAGATGACATGATATTGTACATAAAAACCCTAAAGAATCCACTACAAAACTACTAGATCTAATATCTGAATTCAGCAAAGTTGCAGGGTACAAAATTAATACACAGAAATATGTTGCATTCTGACACACTAATGATGAACTAAGCAGAAAGAGAAATCAGGAAAATAATTCCATTTACAATTGCATCAAAAAGAATAAAATACCCAGGAATAAATGCAACCAAGGAAGTGAAAGACCTATACCCTGAAAACTACAAGACGCTCTTAAGAGAAATTAAAGAAGACACTAACAAACGGAAATTCATTCCATGCTCTTGAGTAGGGAGAATTGATATTGTCAAAATGGTCATCCTGCCTAAAGCAGTCTACAAATTCAATGCAATCCCTATCAAAATACCAAGAGCAACAAACTAGAGCAAATAGTTCTAAAATTCATATGGAACCACAAAAAATCCTGAATAGCCAAAGCAATCCTGAGAAGGAAGAATAAAGCGGGGAGGATTACACTCCCCAACTGCAAGCTCTACTACAAAGCCACAGTAATAAGACAATTTGGTACTGGCACAAGAACAGACCCATAGACCAATGGAACAGGCTACAGAGCCCAGATATAAACCCAACCACATATGGTCAATTAATACATGATAAAGGAGCCATGGATATACAGTGGGGGAAATGGCAGCCTCTTCAACCGCTGGTGTTGGCAAAACTGGACAGCTACATGCAAGAGAATAAAATTGTATTCTTGTCTAACCCCATACACAAAAATAAACTCAAAATGGATCAAAGACCTGAATGTAAGTCATGAAACCATAAAACTCTTAGAAGAAAACATAGGCAAAAAATCTCTTAAATATAAACATGAACAACTTTTTCTGAACGTATCTCCTCGGGCAAGGAAAACAAAATAAAAATGAACAAATGGGACTACATCATGCTAAAAAGCTTCTGTACAGCAAAGGACACCATCAGCAGAACAAAAAGGCATCCTACAGTATGGGAGAATATATTTGTAAATGACATATCCGACAAGGGGTTAACATCCAAAATATACAAAGAACTCACATGCCTTAACACCCAAAAAGCAAATAACCCTATTAAAAAATGGGCAGAGGATATGAACAGACACTTCTCCAAAGAAGAAATTCAGATAGCCAACAGGCACATGAAAAGATGCTCCACATCACTAATTATCAGGGAAATGCAAATTAAAACCACAATGAGATATCATCTCACACCAGTTAGGATGGCCAACATAGAAAAGACTAGGAACAACAAATGCTGCGAGGATGCAGAGAAAGGGGAACCCTCATACACTGCTGGTGGGAATGTAAGCTAGTTCAACCACTGTGGAAAGCAGTATGGAGGTTCCTCAAAAAACTCAAAATAGGAATACCATTTGACCTGGGAATTCCACTCCTAGGAATTTACCCTAAGAATGCAGGGCCCAGTTTGAAAAAGACATATGCACCCCTATGTTTATCGCCACACTATTTACAATAGCTAAGAAATGGAAGCAACCTAAGTGTCCATCAGTAGATGAATGGATAAAGAAGATGTGGTACATGTATATACACAATGGAATATTATTCAGCTATAAGAAGAAAAAAGTCCTACCATTTGCAACAACATGGATGGAGCTAGAGGGTATTATGTTCAGTAAAATAAGCCAGGAGGAGAAAGACAAGTACCAAATGATTTCACTCATCTGTGAAACATAATAACATAACAAAATCTGAAGCAATAAAACAGCAGCAGACTCACAGAACTCAAGAATGGACTAACAGTTACCAAAGGGAAAGGGACTGGGGAGGGTGGGTGGGAAGGGAGGGAGAAGGGGAATAAGGGGTATTATGATTAGCACACATAATATTAGGGGAGGGGCACAGGGAAGGAAGAATAACACAGAGAAGACAAGTAGTGACTCTATAGCATCTCATTACACTGATGGACAGTGACTATAATGGGGTATGTGGTGGGTACTTGATAATGGGGGGAATCTAGTAACCACAGTGATGCTCATGTGATTGTATATTAATGATACAAAAAAAAATACTAGCAGAATTTCTTGAAGAAACCGCCAAGCTGATCCTGATTTTTTTGTGAAAATGCTTATGATTCAGAAGAGCTAAAATGATCTTGAAAAATAAGAATGTTGGACGACTCTTATTATCTGAATTCAAGATATACTATAAAGATACAGTAATCAAGAAAGTGTGATACTATTGTAAGGATAGACAAGTAGTTAAATGGAACAGAATAGAGTCTAGAAATGAATCTACATGAACATTTTCAATTGATTTTCATCAAAGGCACCAAAGCCATCCAATATAGAGCAAAAAAATTTAAACAAAGCTTTGTAACAAGTGGCATTGAAACAACTGGATAGCCATATAAAAAATAATTTCAAATCCTACCTCATTCTGTAAACAAAAATTAGTATGTCATGGATCATAGGCTAAAATAAAAGCTGTGACCATTAAGCTTATAGAAGAAATCACAGGACAATATTTCTGTGGCTTGGGAAAGGGAAATATTTCTTATCTAAGATACAAAATGCAATAGACAAAAAAGAAAAATGGTATGTTGGATTTAATCAAAGTTAAAAAAGACCTTTTTCTTTTAAATACACTACTAGGAAATGAAAAAGTAGGCCACAGAAGACAATATTTGTGATATGAATATTCACAGTATGAAAGCAACTCCTACAAATCCACACTAAAAATACAAACAACCCAATTCATAAAAGTATGAGCAAAGATGTGAACACTTGACGAAAAAAGATACACAGTGGCCAATATACACATGGAAGGATGCCCGTGTAATATAGTCATGACAGAATACAATTTATGCCAGAAAAAGTAACATTTCATGCCTACTGGAATGGCTAAAATAACAAAGACTGACAATATCAAATGTTGGCATGGATGTGGAATAACTGGAATTCTCATTCATTCTTCCGGGAGCACAAAATTGTGTAACCACTTTGGAGGACTATTTGGAATGTCTTAAAAAGTTAAACATATATTCACTATATGGCTCAACAGTTTCATTTCTATGTATTTCCCCAAGAGAAACAAAAATACATGTGAAAAAAACACTATGTAAGAATCTTCATGGCAGCTGAAAATGATAATAGTCCAAATGTCCATAAATAGAAATGAATAAAAATATTTTGGTATATCCAGATAATGGGTAAACTACTGATGCACAACACTGATGAATCTCCACACACAAAAGAATGCATTTACATAAAGTTGAAGTGTGGAAAAGATGAATGTGTGGGAATAGATATTTGAATAGTGGCTGTCTTTTTGAGAGGAAGGGGCTTAGAAATGGGGAAGGGTGTGAGAGGACTTTCTGGAGTGATCGCTGTTCTACACATTTGGGTGGCAGCTACAGAAGCACATGTAACTTTCAGAATAATATGTGCCACATCACACCAAATGGATCTGCACACTTGATACATGGGTTACTTCAGTTTCTATAGAAGAGTAAAAAATGGTTCCAAAATCCCAGTTAGGAAAGGTATTTGTACATTCCATTTCAGGATACAGAACTAACTTTTGAGCTCCAGTCGAAGGTGAAACATCAACATTTTCCATTCCATTACCAAATGAGTGTCCCACATCATCAAGCAGGGACTGTGTCTGTTCTTCTCTCCCTTCCGCCTTTCCTCCCTCCTCTGTCTCTCTTACTCTTTCTCCTTCCCCTTCTCTTCCCTCCCCATTTCACCTTCCCCATCTCCATCTTTTGAGGGGCCCTAGAAAACTGGAGATTCATTTGAAGAATATAATTTCACTCAACACAAGTACTTAGATTCTGTGTGACCAAAGCGTAACAAACACACCCTTTCTACATGGGTCAGACAAGCCTACAACCAGGCAATGGGGTTCTTATAGTTCCTTTGGGTCAGGAATCCAATGAAAAGGCAGGTTATAGAGAAATTAGCTTTTGTTTCATGTCAGTGCATTTTTTATGAGCCTCCTTCTGTGCTTTAATTTCCAATATTCAAGAGGGTCTTGGGGGCCCTGATCTCAACTAGTCCATCCACACAGTAGTTCTATTTTTCTTCCTTGGTCCCCAAGACACACACCCCTCTATCATTGGACAAGGTCTCATGATCCCTTAGTTAGACAAGGATGGCCTCTGTGGAGGCAAGGAGACCTGGTCCTGGAACTAGCCCTTATGAGCACAGCAGCACTGTTGCTGCTCACCAAGGCTGCATCCTGGGGGCTGACAGACACAGATCACCAAGAACACCCACCTGCAGTTTCCAGGCACAGGCAGACGCCCTGGCTCTCAACTTGCTGGTCACTGCACTACATCCCACCACATCTGACCATAAACTCGATGCTACATATGCTTCAGGAAGGTTCACGTGTTTGAAAGATCCCCGTTCTGCAGTTCTGCTTCTTTTGTTAAGACTTGGATTGGGTTCCAAATTATCAACTCATTGTCCATCTCACACTCACTAGTTGCATAAGTAAATGAAGCATGGGTTCCTGACTTTCTGTTTGATCTGCCATTTTTCTTCCAAATGTGACTTGTTAGAGTGGTGTAGAGTGGGTTCTGGTGGGTGTATAGAATATTGTAACCATTTAATTTGGAAGAATTTGTTTGGGCCTCTGTTGATAAAGCTCTCCACTTGCAGACTCTGCTTAGTTAAATCAATCATCATATCTCTGGCAATATTTGTCATCATTACCGTGCAGCCAAGCCTGATCCTTTCTAATAAACAGATACTGAGTTCATATAAAATAAAATTGATTGGAAATTTCTCCCTGTACTTGGTCTCATATGTCTGCCTTTCTGAGTCCTCCTCTGACTGAAAAGCTATGGAAATCAGAAATATGTCTGAGATTCAAGATTCAAGCGAATAGGCAATTTGTTTAGAATACTCCCTTTATTTGCCAAGATATTATGCTTTCCTCCAACACAGGCCAGGAACTTTGATAGCATAATCTGACATAGATAAAAGGAACATGACCAACTATGTGGTTCTTATTTATAAAGTCTATTCGATTCAGCAAACATTTTTGGGTCACCCACACTATGTGCAGAATATCAGAAGATAGAAACAATTCCTTGATGGGGGTTCTATGTAAGTACCTTTCATAATGATCATGCACTCTTTCTATCCAAGATATTTTGTAAAAGGCAAAGGATGCCAAAATGCCATTATGAATGAGACAAGAAAGCAAAGGCATTGCACATTCTAAATAATCCATAGATTTCTTCTGGTTCTATCAGTCTACAGTTGTAAAGGACATGATGACTGCAGGCGACAGTAACATGGGATGTTCACATGTAGTTTGTGCACTAAGGTTTGGAAGAGGAAATGAACACATGTGTGACCAAGAAGCATGAGATGGAAAAGACCCCTGGGAATAAGGGGCCCTTGCAGAAGATGTCCAAAAAAGGACTTTCCAGGTATTATCTTTCTTGGCTGATAATTGCTAATATTTATTGAATGCCAATATGTTCTAGGTACTGTTCTAAAGCTTTTAAGCTTTAAAACATTTCATCTTCCCATGAGATAGATATGACTGTTCCCATTTTAAAGATGAGCAAAAAAAAAAAAAAATCACAGAAAATGCACCTAATTTCATGCAACAAATAAATGGCATATTTGGGATTTGAACCTAGTCAGGTTCCAGAGTTCATGGTCTTCCGTGGGATGGTACATGATTTCAGTCACTCTGTGAAATAAGAGGCCATGCTTTTTGTCAATTACTTGTTTACAAAAAATGTAGCTTTTCCTGACTTGGACCATGTGTATATTCCACCTGGAAGTTATGCTAAATCTTTGTATTAAAGGTTTAGGCTATGAGAGAAACAAAGGTCATGAGTCCTGTTCTTTCATTCATGTGCTCCCTACTCTACTTTAAACAAGAATTTGAGAGATATTTTGTTCAATGCCAGTGCCAGATCCTAGGGTTTCAAAACTGTATTCAAGGAACTTAACCATTTAGGCCCATAGGTATTTCATATTTTCAGTTGTAAATCTGACAGTGGCTGTCTCCTTCTCTCTGAAAGTCTGCTGTAGAGCTCTGCAACGCGAACCAGGAAAAGCAAGGAGAGGGCTGCCAGCAGCATTTTAAGTGCTCAAAATTCACAAAAACCCTTCTCGTTTGTCAAGTTCCCAAAACAAGTCCATGGAGCCCTGGGGTTGGTGACTGTCTGCCTGGACAGTGGAATGCAGTGAAAAAGCAATGAACTAGGGGAAAAAACTGAATTAGCTTGACTTGGGAACATGTCTGTCTCCTTGGGGTTTATGTTCTTTATTTTACAGAAGAGTTGGGTGACTGGAAATTCTCTGAGGCTTTTTTTATATGGCTTAGATATGCACTCAGCAGCTATACAGGACCAGTGCTGGCGGTCATCAGAGCAGAAAGCTTCTGGTTCCTGCTTTCTGGGAAAGGGCCACTGACAGAAGCCCTCCGTGGAATGTCTGGGGGGAAACCCCATTGTAGCCTGGCTGCCTCTCCACCTCCCACCCTCCTGGCGGCTCCATCAGTTACAGTCCTCACCTAATTATGTTGTAGAAATCACTGAGGAATCACCACAACCCCCACTTCTCCTGACAAAAACAGCACAGCAATTTTCAAGCAGGTACTAGGTGGTTAAAAAAAAGAGGGAGCAAAGAAACTTACACCAGATGTAGTCTATATAAATACTTCCACACAGGTGTTTGGAGGGAATAAGTTCTCCTAATTATGTAAGTATGTCTCTTTTCTTATCAACTCAATTTTTTAGAATAGCTATACACATCTCTTCAGGGATTTTTATTAATTTTAAAGTATCAGTTGTTCATGAGTGTGAGTTAACTCACACAATTATATATTCAAACTTCTCTTAAATTCTTGAAGTCAAAAGAATTAAAGGTCTGACCATGATTTGTTCTCTAAGAATGTAAGCAGTGAAGAAAAGATGAATGACATGCATCATGCAGATAATGTACAGCATCATCTCTACCCAGCTTCACACTCTCCCCCTTTCAGCCCTGTCATCAAATCCTGAATGAAAAGTGCAATGGAGTTTGGTGTCTCCTTATTGATGACGTTCCTTCTCCTGGACTCTAATAAACTACTGCCTAAAAGCAAGCAGCTCAAGGGTAAGGGATAAGAGAACAGAGAGGATCTGGTTATTACACAGAGACTGCATAAAAATGTTGGTTACGTTTGCAAAGAGGCAATGTTTGATGTTTATTGAAAGCACAAAGGGAGCTGATTTTCTTCCCCATACCTGTCATTCATGGAAACTCCTTTACAAGTGGATATCAAAGGGTAATATAATATTCTAGAAGTTTTATCAAAGAGGTTTTAGATATTCTTTCCTTTGAATGCCAACACATCAGTGAAACATATGGGAATGATACAGCCAAAGTCTTCACAAGCCCACAGCAATTTACAGACCATGAGTCTCCAAACCAGCACATAACAGCCCCATAATTTCAGTAGCAAATAGGACAGAGGATCCAGGAGTTGTTGCAAAAAGATCCATTGTGTAAACCACTACAGCTAGTCTTCATACACATGCATATCTTGGAGGTACTGAGGGTTCACTTTCAGAACCCCGCAATTGCGAGTATCACAATGAAGCGAGTCAAATGAAGTGTCTGCTTCCTGAGCACAGTCTTTGAAGTGTACAACAGCATTATGTCTGAAGGAACAATGCAGACATCTTAATTAAAAGACTTATTGCTAAGAAATGCAAACCATCATCTGAGCTTTCAGGGAGTGTAGGGAAGTTGGGGCTCCTATGGCCAGGATCCTCACTGAACTTAAACCACCTGATGATGTAACTGGCCTGTTGCTAGGCTACCACTTCCACACCTTTAGGCAATAAGCTATTCACTCTACAGAGAGTTCAGGCCCAGAGCTCTGGGTGGAGGCAGAGACACTAGTGCTTGACCTACCACCGGAGAACAAGCCACGTAATAAACCCTTTCACCCCAAAAAACGTTCTGCTGTCAATTTCTTTGGTCACATTGAATCCATAGTGAACTTGCCTGGGGCTGACACCCATTGGCAAGACAATTGACATAGTTGACAGGATATCAGTAAGCAATGACTTGTGTAGACACAGCTACTGGACTTCTAGTTGCTTTTCCTACCCGTTGTGCAGACCAGCACATGATCAAAAGAGGCCTGGAGAGGCTCTTTGCTGCCTATTGCTGACCACGGGTAATTGAAAGTGATCAGGGCACCCATTTTACTGGACAAACACTGCAAGAATGGGTGCAACAGCTGGGAATCAAATGGAAATTTCATGTGCCATACAATCCTTCCACAGCAGGCTTGACACAGAGGCACAAGTGGCTTGTTAACATCTGGACTAAAGTCAGATACCAATAGTCTGTGGGGATGGTCAGTCCGCTTATGGACATGCTATGGCATTTGAACAAGAGACCCCGAAAGGGAGCCCTGAGCCCCGTAGACATGGTAACACATATGGCTGCCTCCCCTATACAAATGCAAGTACAAACCAAGGAAGAATCACTGAAGCCGAGGTTTGGCCACCAGAATAACATCTTGCTGCCAGCACCAACTGCACTGAACCCTCGAGACTCCATTGAGTGGATGTGACCTTGGACCTTTTGACACGAGGACCAATGATGGCTGGCTTTCCTGGCACCTTGTGGACAAGGCCTGGAAGCTGGCCTCCTGTGTCTTCCTGGAATAACAGCAGAATGGCCTCCAAAGGTCACGGTAATTTATCCTGAACGGCCAGAAAGTAGGAGCATCTGACTGGGGAGTTTTGTTTTGTCATTATGGCCAGTGCATGCACCTCCAGTAGCACTATATACAGACCCTTCAGTAACCCCCACAGGGAAAGGAGTAAAAGTATGGTATACTAGACTGGAAGGGACCGTCTTCCTGCTACAGTCCTATCACAGGACCACTCTCTTGCATGCCTCCTACCTGTTGGACAAGATTTGTCTATGTTGGTGGCATTAAAACATATGTCTTATCACCCCTAAAGTCTTTGTGGATTGGGAACTTCCTCTGGCTTGAGGATTATTATAATTTTTGTTATTATCTCTAAGTTGTTGTTATCCTCTGTTGCTATTGTGGAATCTGGTTATAGTGCTCCGGCTTTCTCGCACAAGGACCATTGCAGAAGATTGAAAGCATGTAGACTGTAAAGCGAGAATCCTGGAGGGGTGGAGTGTGGAGAAGTTGGGGTTCCTATGGCCAGGATCCCACCGAACTTAAACCACCTGATGATGTAACTGGCCTGTTGCTAGGGTACCGCTTCCACACCTTTAGGCAATAAGCTATTATTGCCCTATATAGAGAGCTCAGCCCAGTGCTCTGGGCAGAGGCAGAGACGCTAGTGCTCGACCTACCCCAGGGAGAACAAGCCAGGTAATAAACCCTTTCACCCGAAAGAACGGTTGCTGTCATTTTCTTTGGTCGCACTGAATCCATAGCGAAGTTGCCTGGGGCTAACACCCATTGGCAAGACAGGGAGTCATAATCACTGATCCTAGATCACTATAAAAAATATAATACTAATCAAACAGCTTGAGATATTCTGATTTACCAAAATGTGATATAAAGACACAGGAGCAACTGCTGCCGGAAAAGTGGTACCAACAGACTTGCTCAATGCAAGGTTGCCACAAACCTTCAATTTGTAAAAAAGCAGAGTATCTGTGAAGCACAGTAACACAAGGTGTGCCTGCAGTGCCATCTATCACCAGCCACCCCTCTTCCACAAAGGCATGCAAGCACTTTGAGCCTGAGCAGCCCCAGTCCTCTTAAGCAGTGCTTCTCAACCATGGCGGTAAGCTAGAGTCACTGAGAAAACTTTAAAAGAACAATTGTAGGGTCTGGATTCTACCCAGAATATCTGAATTTCTGAAGGATGGGGACCAGGTATTAGATCTGCTTTTAGAAGTACTAGGAAATTATAATGTGCAAGCTATTATCAGACATCAGAGATAAAAAATATTAACCACTCTTTACTTTGTTTATAAAGGATGTTTATATCAGCTTAATCATCTTAGCATCAGAAGTCATGAATGAGACCCATACTAAGCATGACCTTATATCCCAATTTGTCCAAGATAATCTTGCTTAATGCCTGTTGGGGGAGCCCATCCTGAAGATGGGACTGCTAGTTGGTCCATGTACTGGACCCCAGAAATCGGAGGCTCCTCCCCACCTCCCCTGCCCTTGGAATGTAAGCTCCATTTCCTTTTCTGCTCCCAGAAGCTGCCCCAAGGACACAGCCTTGAGAGAGGGATATGGTGTTAAGACCATCTGGATGGTATATGTGCCTGAACCCAGTTAAAGCTTCTATGTAAACTTCTGAGATTTGGTGGGCGAGTGTGGAAATCTACTGGTCTGACAGCCACCCAGGGCAAGCCTCATATATAAGTCCCCTCACTTATTACACCTGCCACCCACCAATCTGGAGTAGCCTTCTCTTTCTTGGTTTCTCCCCACCCACCTCACAGAAGGGCTGGCTTCCAATTACATGTGGGACTTTCTGAGGAGCCTGTGAACCAACAATATCTGTTCTTTCAATGTAACTATTAATAACCCTCCATTTTCATTTTCAAAAACAGGTGGTTAGATGGTAATTCATATGTTGACCTATCCAGGCAGCAAGCCAAGGAAGCTAGCTGGTCACAGCCCCACTGTGGCTCCAGGAGCTGCCTGCCCTGACCTCCTGGCCCTCAAGATGTTCTTCTCCACCCAGTACCCTTCATGGGAGACCACCTGTAGTTCACCTCCTTTGGACTACTTTTTAAACTCACACCTGCACTTGCTTTTGACCCTCTTCCACACAGCTTTCCACAAATTTCACATCTGTCTTAGTGACTCCCAACCTCAGAGAGGTTCATCAGCCTCTGAGAGGTTCTCAAACTGCACATTAGAAACCCCTGGTGGGTTGAAAATTTTAAACACCTAGGCTGTATCCCAGGCCAATAAAAGGAGAAGCTCTGGGGTTGAAGCTCAGCATCAGTACTTCTTGAAGGTGATTTTGATGTGTGGCCAAGAATGAGAACCAATACTGTCCAGCTGATTCAAAAAAAGCAGCTAATATTGCCAACCACTGAACTCTGTTGCATTCAAATTATAGTCTGATTCTGCTGATACCCAAACTTCTTCTGTTTCCCAAGAACCTTGCAGCAAAAGGCAAAACTTGTCAGATGCTACTGCGAAAAGAAGCACAGAGAAGCATGGGCCCTGCTTAAAGGAACTGTAATGAAGCTGGTCCAATAGAACTGAGGCCAGGAACTAATTAAAATAGAAAATGTCAATGCAAATCCATCCACCAAATGACTCATCATTCCACATTTTCTCATTCAGCAATTATTTCCTCTTTCTTTTCCTTCATCTCAAACAAATCACCTTCTCCTGGGTTCCCTCCATCTCTTGCATACATGGAACTATGACGACCCCAAAGTCATTCTTTAGACAAGCCCTATAGTTACTCTGGCGAATCTTACAGCAAAGCATGCTAACGAATGCTCAAGAGTGTCTGGGAGACAAGCGTGGCCGTGAGGAGGAGTCAGTGCACCAGAGGCTGTGGCCTCCGAGGCCGTAGACTTAGAAACATAAGAGCGTCACTGAGTTACGGCAGCAATTTTTTGGAAACCCTGTAGATATTATCTGAGGATCACTGGTTATACACAACCCAGGAGAGGAGGGCCAGGACATAAAGAAGTCAAAAGCTAATTGAGCTCATTTTAATTATTGCCTTTTATTATTATTTATTTTTGAAACTTTAAAAGAAATAGCAGGGTCTGGAATGGGAAGTAGTCAAGACAAGGTGTGTATATTCCCCCAGGATTTTCTTTCCCTGGAATGGATGATACACTAAATGAACTGAGACATCTGAAAATTATATTTACTTCTTTTTATTGAGACTCTGCATATAGTTTATATGAAAGATTTAATGGATACAGTGTGGACATGTTTTAAAGAGTATAGGACTTTGAGTAAGTGAGACCTGAGTTTGAATCTGAGAATCTGAGTGTAGAGTCTTGGTGAGGAAGCAAAACACAAACACATAAAAGTAACAATTTCAGAGGAACAGAGGTGTAAACAAATCTAAGTTTTGCCTTTTACTATAGTAAAAAATAAGTAATGTTGAAATTGTAGTTTTTATAGCTGGGAGTCGTCATCTCTCTCTCCCAGTCCCCAAAGTAGAGCTCTGGCAGTGAAAAAGGAAGAATGGATATTAGGCAGCTAGGAATTACTGCCTTATAAACCCAGGTTTAAAAACCCAGGTTCAAACAGGTGACTTGTAATAAGATTGGATAACACGGAGACAGGGTGTATTTATAAGGTAATTGCTATTTTGTGAAGTGACTGCTTCCCACTTAGCACAGCAAAACTGTATGGATTAATTAAGCCTGTCAGAGGAGATAAAGGCATGGACATGGCATACTGTGCCTGACACAGCAGAAAACAGATGGCCGGGACAAAGAGCCAAAGTCTTCTTAAACAAAAGAGGGCAAAGAAGGGAGCAACAGGGAAAAGGATTGGAAGAGTAAGACACCAGCCAGCATTAAAACAAAACAGCAGACATAAAGTACACAAAGACCTCAGCAGCGAGGCAGGGGTGCTTCTTAGAAAGTGTGGGAGAAGTCAGGGAGCGGCCGGTGCTGCTGAGGGCTAGGGTTTGCCTCTAGTGTTCCTCAGGAGCGAAGGGTCACAGTTTAAAGAAGAAACATGAGAGAGGGCATGGAAAGAGGCTGGGACACTTGGGAGGACTGACAACCCACTTGGGGCCCCTGATACAGAGTGGCAAGGAGAGCATCAGAGGCCAATCTACTAGGACCCTGAACTGCGAAGTTGCTACTGGGACATACGGCATGCTGACCAGGTTCCAGGATGAGGTGTGAATGGGGTCACAGTGCATCCACAGAGAGGCCAAATCCCCTCTATGACTGAAAGAGCTAGGTTGGATGAGCTGCTGTGAGTCTCCTCCTTAGCCCCAAGGAGAGCCGGGGTGAGGTCACCATAGAGCTCAGTGCATCCAGTCTTTGGTGAAAATGCCAGTCCCTTTCCTCCTCAGAAAATTCCAGCAACGTCTCCATCACCACCTCCTTTGATAATGGAATCACTGCATATTTTACAGGTGATTTTCACACTGGGGAGTAGGGCTGTGCAGTGGATAGGAGATCAATTATTCTTCCAGGGGTCCTGGCCTTTAGTCTGGCTCTGGCACTGACCAGCTTCATGACCTCGGGAAAGTAATGTCCTCTCTTTGGACCTCATCTGTTAAAGGAAAGGGATCTGCCATCTTTCACCTTCTGTGTAATGGATGATGAATGACAAGTGTTTTCCTTATAATAATCCCTCATTAACAGGGGGCATTATGATTAGCATGTATAGTGTGGTGGTGGGGGCACAGGGAGGGCTGTGCAACACAGAGAATACAAGTAGTGATTTTACAGCATCTTACTACGCTGATGGACAGTGACTGTGAAGGGGTATGTGGGGGGTACTTGGTGAAGGGGGGAGCCTAGTAAACATAATGTTCTTCATGTAATTGTAGATTAATAATACCAAAAAAAAAAAAACCAGATCTTAACAACAACTCTCCAAAATGAAATTTCAGCTAACAGTTGCCATTTGAGAAATGGACACACTAATTCCTTTAAGTTTTCTTCATCCTCTTGAGTTCCTACCCATAAGAATAGTACTAATGATATCTTCAAAATAAAATCTGCCAAAGATACAGGATTTAATAGTTTATGAATTACACCTGTATCACTGAATCCTTCCAGGTGAGGAAAGTCAATAGTGAAGACTTATAATTGTTCCTCAATATCTGTTCTTCTCTGCAGAACCTGATTTTTATAATTGCCCATGACCACTTGAAATAAAGGCTGCCTTTCCCCGCTCCATCTCTGTACCCCTCCTCCACCAACCACAGCTGGGTGAGACACATTCTAAGTTCTGGCCGAAGTGGTGTTGCAATTTCCAGAACACACCATTAAAAATAGGTGGTCATGTACTTCACTTCTTTTCTCCTTCCTCCTTCCTACTTCCTGTTGGTTGAAGTACATGCTAATGGGTGGAGCCCAAGCTACACCTTGGGCCATGAGGTAGAACAGGATAAAACACCCTGATTGCTAATGACTCCAGGAATGTGCTCTGGCAGGCTCCCGTATCTCTAATGTGCAAGAAAAATAAACTGTTTTGTTCAAATAGTTTTCTTTCTTTCACTTATAGCCCAAATAAGTTCAAAATGATACAAATACAGTAATTACTGTTTTTATTTTACAGATTTAATAATTTGCTGAAAACTTTAACAGGGCTAACATTTTAATACAGGGCAGTTTTGACGCCTAAGCCCCAAGCACTTCCTACTTCTCTCTAAAGAGATAAAAGCAGCCATTAGTAGAAGCAAGCTGAGAGACAAGCCCTCTAACATGGAGCTTATCTGACACCAGAACCTCTCAGAAGCAGTCTGCGTTGCTTTCCACCTGGGGAAACATTCCTATGCCAAGCTAGAGGGAACAGTCTCCTCTCTAGAAGGACTGGACATAGAGACTGGACACCATCTCTGTGAAGGACTAGGAGGAAATGAGTACACGGTATCAGAAATATTAGGAAAATGACAAAAAAATATCTTACTAAGGTTGCTTGGGGTGCATTTCAAAAGCTTTCGAGAACTAAGCCAAGGCTTCAAGAAAAATTTTTCAGGAAACAAAGGAAGTCCTTATTCTCCTCCCCCATGACCCCTCCACACTCACCCCAGTCCCAAGTCAGCCTCTCAGATACATCTGATCACTTCCAGACAGGGGAGTGGGGGAGGTCAGTCTGGCTTCTCCCACATTCAGCAAGACCACGAGTCCACATGGCTTCCCTCCTGGAGCTGTGTTCTGCCAGAACACAGCAGCTGCCGCACGAGGAGCCTGAGACACAGCTCCAGAGTGGGCTGCTCTGTTAGGACTGTTGACTTATTCTGTCGTTATGCAGTAGAAGTCCTCAGTGTTTCTCCCAGTGATCACATTCTCTCAGAGGCAGATGGATGGATGGCACTGTGACACTCAGGACAGCTGGGACAGCACAGTCACATGGACCAGCAGAGATGCCTGATAGTCAGCTCAGTGTTTCAATTTAAGGAAGAGTTGTGGGTCATGCATCCTCCAATTCCACATATTTGATAGTAATGGAATATTTTTAGACAAAAGCATAAATAAAAGATGGTGCTGGGTTTTTGTATGATACATTGTATGTGCAGCACAATCCCGACTATATAGCTGGTTATATCTATTTTGAGGGGAGAAAATGGTTGAAAAGACTATTCCAAGACCCACTGGGAAAATCTGGTTTTTCTTAATCATTCACACATACTTTTATTCATATTTACTGAGAACCTGCAGTACACCAGGCATTCTGTTTGGTATTAGGAATGCAATGAAAGAAATGCACAAATTATAAAAGAGGCCTCTCTCACGGGGCTTATAATTTGAAGGCAAATATAGATAATTAATAAGCAAACAGTTTTTTGAAAAAAATAGCATTTCCTGGACTTGAAAAAGTATAAAGAAGCATACACAGGAGTCCCTAACCTGTTAAGGAGGGAATGGAGAAGAAGTGTGGTGGGAGGGGCTCAGGAAGGCTTCTTAAGGAAAGGGCAGCCGAGCGAAGTCTACCTGCGATGAGTGGACAGCGTCCTGTCGGTGACAGGAAGGGTGTCCCGGCAGAATCAACGGCATGGACAGGTGGCCAGAAGCGCCTCAGTGGGGGCATGAGGACACGTCCTGTGTCCCATTGGACTGCCTTATCCAAAACGGAGACAGTAACACTACTTACTAATAATTTCTTCATTCAGTCATTAAATATTCACAGAGCATCTACTACAGGCCACCCACTGTGTTGTGGGTGCTGAGGGTTAAGTAACACACAGTCCCTGCCCTCAAGACGCAGCTGGTTCTGTTAACAGAGGCAGTCCTTCTACAGACCGGGATTCATGAACAGGACACTGTGTGGCTGTTAAAAGGTAACTAGTTATGATCATGAGGAATGAGGATAGAAGGTGGTGGGTGAGAGAATCAAGGGACACTGAAGAGAAGGCAAGAAGAGAGAAGTTCAATAAACTCTGCATGAACAGTTAACAGCAAGGGCTGAACTTATTTAATTAATTTTAAAGTAGAGAAGCTTCATTATCTTTGTTGAGAGCATGTTGTTCTCCCAACTATCTTCTTTCAGCTACTCTGAGAAAGAATGCTAATTAATGATGGTGCTGCCAGAAGGTTTCTATCTAGAAATCACCTAACTCAGGGTGGCAGACATTGCCCCCAGCCATGTCAGGGAAGCAGGGGAGCCGCCCACTGGGGAGGTGGGAGCAGTCAACAGAGAGAAGAGAAGGTGTGGCACAATTCAATGACCTTCTGGGAAACCCCAGCATTTGCCAAACACACTCTGTGAAGAGGTTCTAGTGAACTTAAGTGTAGTGGGAGTGGGAAAAGGCAGTACCTTGGGAGAACAGTCATTAAGCTACCTCAACAGTTTGAGAAGAAAGACCTAAGATTTTAGACTGCTGGCAAAGGAGATGCAAAGGACTGAAAGAAGAAAGAAATGCTGCAATAATTGAAGTTGGTCCCGGACAAAGTAGGTAGAGTGAGGGAGAAAAGATCAGCAACATCAAGAGACGTATACCTGGCCCTTTCAAATTTGGGGTTGCCAACTGCTGTGTGACTTCACAGAGCAAAGAGAACAGGGGAGCATGCTCCCTGTGACCTAGGAGGCAATCTCGATTAGAAAATAACACTCAGGCTTTTTTTCTGATAAGAGTTGAGGAGATTGAAATAAGATACAACAATGAAGGTTGCAGAGTCTCCTTGGAGATCTTAAAAATAGGGCTGTATTCTAAGGTGTCACACGTCAGCACTGAGAATGCCTTTCGGAATGCCGGGAATGGCCGGACGTCTGGAGCAGAGTTGCTGGCATCCTCTTGCTGGCATTTTCTTTCCCCCATTTACACCCAGGTCCTGGGAACACATATGCTCCTGTGGCAACGAGAGACTGACTACCAGTTCTGCGAGTGAATACAGAGGAGGAGGTCGGAGGAGGAGGTGGTGGGGGCTAATCTCACAAGCTGTTCTCTCCAAAAAGTACCTTCCATCTGACCAGTAGAAATCATGGCTTTCTTTTGAAAAGAGGAAAAACTGGTAAGCTCAAACCCTTACCATTCAAAGAAAATTAAACACCATGAAAAGGCAGTTTTCCAAAAATAAATTTACCTCATACCCTGTGATAAATTGACTTAACTTACTTTTTATATGAAATATTTTCTTCTCTTCTTCATTTGCCACCTCCTGCTGGGCCTTCAGAGTCCAGCAGGGTTGCCATCACCTCTAAGAATGTATTTCTGACCACTCCCTACTCTAGCCACAGGCTGAGTTAGATCCCATGGCAGATTACATTTTCCAAAGATGCTGCACCAATATAATATCCTGTCCCACATACTCTTCTTACATCAGTGACATTGACATTGCTCCATCAAGAGGTGGGATCTGTGTACCACTCACCTGGGGAGAGATTTGCATCTGCCTCGAACACTGTGCTTGGTTCCTGAGACTGTGTCATAGAAGGTGACATGGCTTCTACCCAGCCCTCTCTCGGGACAAGTGCCTTGGATGTCATAGAAGGTGACATGGCTTCTGCCTGGCCCTCTCTTGGGACAAGTCCTTGGGAAGCCAGACACCATGTTACAAGAAGCTGAGGCCATGTAAAGAGGCCACATGTGGCTGTCCTGGCCAGCAACACTAGCTAGACCCCCAGCTGGCACATCACAGATGTGAGGAAATGGGCCTTTGGGAGATCTCAGCCTTAGCCCTCAAGCTTTCTAGCAAAGACCCAGACATTGCGGAACAAGGACAAGCTATTCCTGACATGCCCTATTTTAATCTTTGTCCTACAAAAACTGTGAAAGATAATTAAGTAATTTTTGTTGCTCTAAGCCACTAAGGTTTAAGGTAAAGTTTTGCACAGTAACAGAAAATGAACAGAGACGCCATCTCACATGGCCCCACAGTACCCATTTTTAATGAAGTCATAGCCCTTATCATGCTATGTTGCAATTCATGTACTTTATCACAGCACTGGAACTCACCGATGACTGGCACCATGTCTTCTCATGTGTGTGTCTCCCAGACTCAGCACAAACAATAAATATAAATATTTGTTGGACAGAATAGTTTTCAAAGGACCTGTCTCATTCTGCTCTCCACCCCTGACATGTTCCATCCTGTATGACCCAAGGTCAGCATAAACAAGAAGTGATAGTTACTGAGCCCCTGCTAATATCAACAAATGTTTAAAAGGTTGCATGTGTATAAATGTATTTGACACCCACCCCAGGCCCAGCCCTGTGAAGGAAGTTATTTTATGGAAGAGACCCAAGGTACTAGCGGCAGAGTCAGGACTCAGACTTCCATAGTTTGTGGCAGCCTGGAGCTTAACCACTTCCCAGTACTAGGGATCACAGGGTGAGCACTCAGGCAAGAATGGAAAACCTACTCTAGGGAAGCTGGCAGTATGAGGATAAAGCCTAACATTAGCGACATTTTGGCGAATATAGGAGCTTAGCTGTCTTACAGGATGACCCAGACCACTCACGCTATGACTGCAGCCTTGGGAGGGCAGGTGGGTACGCCAGTCATTACACTCACCTCTCAGTGTCAAGGCCACCCTCCTACATCACTCTGTGATGCTGCGGAAGGGCACTCAGAAAACTGCTGCATCCCTGTTAGGCTCTGCCAAGAGGGTTGCTGAAGGGGAGCACACAGCTGCAGAAGGAGGAGGAGGGGATGTGTTCCGGCCCAGCCCAGAGCTACTTCCCATCCCCAGGAGCATTGCAGTCCCACTCCAGCAAAACTTCCCACCCAGCCGATGGCACTTCGCTCCCTTGACATGCTTCCAGTCCGCACGGGGCCAACCTCCTTGCCCTCAGTCCGAGACATTGCGCGGTCTCCTGAAGCTCGGAGGTCAGAGGCTTGGTCAGCGCTTCCTCTCTGTGCTCCCAGCCCTAGGGGCAAAGCTGCACCCTGCAGGTGCCACATCTTCGTGATACTCAGTGTCTCCCACTTGTCTTTTCATACCTTTAATTCCTGGTAAGCAATTCCTTATGCTAAAGTCTATCTCCCAAAATGATGTGTAGTTTCTGTGACTGGACCCTCATTGACACTGTTAGGCATAATAATTATCACTCTGGCAAAACTGCGTTCGGAGATTCAGCCAGAGAAACCTGCCTTCAGGACACTCTAATATGACCCCTCTTCTTGATGTCCCCATCTTTCAGATCAAGCTCTACCTTCCTGGCTCTGTAATCCAACCCTGACACGACTCTGAAGCTCTCGGTATTCCTGGAATTTCACTTAGAGTGAAGTTCTGTAGCATGGCAGGCAGCACACTGCTATGCCCCATTAACACTCACACATATCTATGAAACACTGGCTATTAAAACATCATGTTGTAAAACCTACATATATATAATTTTTATTTCTTAAGCATACCTCAACAAATCTGGGTCGGGGGAGCAATATTCACTTTTTTGCTACGTGCCGGGAAGTCGCTAATATCACATGCCTAGGCTCTGTCCCTGAGGAGCCCACATGCTAGAAGAGTGGCTAACTCATAAACGTATCAAGTCAATCCAGCATGGTGACAGCCTGGGTGAGGTGCGCACTGGGCACAGGGGAGAGTAGCAAAAAGGGTGGAGAAGCTCCGTACCTCCTCTGCAAGTCCCCAGCTCCCTCTTGCACTGCGTCTCTTTCCCCCACCCTAAGGACACTCCTGAGGAAGCAGCTAGCCCACAAGACTATGGAAAGAGTGGGGGTAACTAGATGCTTCTCCCAATCATTTTGCCATACACAGTATCTGACTATCCAGTGTGGGATGCACCATTTGACCAATTGATCTTACCTTTAAAACTAATTTAGTTTCAAAGCTAGTCAATCATTCAGTAGCCCATTTGACAAATGTTTGTTGAGAACCTACAGCATTCCAGACACTGCGCAGAACACAGTGAAATAGGGAATGGGACAGTCCCAGCCCTCTAGATGCTGTGCACATTTACAATGGATTATTTTGAGAATTTACCAGTCTTTTCCTTTCTTCAACTCCTTAAGCTGCTGTAGAGTTGGAGGTAAGAAGGCCCTTATGTTGGTTTTGTGATCTTGGCTAAAATCAAAAGGTCTCTGAGTTTTGGTTTTTTTAATTACAAATGAAGGTAACAGCATCAACTTGGCAGAGCTGTTGCAGAGGTTAAGTGAATTTATGTACATGAAGGCACTACATACAACTGAATTCAACCTAAAACAAAATGATAATACTTCATTTTTCTTGTTATATTTAATATGCTCATTTCATTTACAAAGTTGTTTCATTGAAAAAGTTAACGACAACTTTATGCTAATGAATTAAACTTGACAGTTCATATCTGGAATTCCTAGTAACAATGGGAAAAGTTGGAAAGATTTTAGCTTAAAGCCAAATTAAGTCAAAAAGGAAAATTACATGTATATTATTAATGAATATTTCTCACATACCTATCTCCACTGTCAGACCCAAACTCTTTACAGAACATAAGACCTTCAAACTGACATTTAAGGCCTTTGCTATCCAGCTGTGACTAAGATTTGCCAATGTGGTATTATTTAATTGTCACAGCAAACCTATGACTTGGGCATTATTCCTATTTTATAAATAAGGAAACAGAAGGCTAAGATGTTGAGTTACTTGCCTAGGTTTATCCAACAAGTACACAGAAAATGAGGTGATCACCTTTAAGTTGATAACGTCTAAAAGCCATGGAATTATTTAATAACATGACATCACAGAAGGTACTAAGTAATACTTGATTACTAAAAAAAAGAAAGGCTAAAGGAAAAAAAGTATCTCTATGAGATGCTTGAAAAGATAATGCACTGAACAAACCATTTTGTTTGTTCAGGTCCTTTTGTTTGTTTAGTCTAAAGGTTTGTAAATTTTGTTTATTTTTTCAAAAAACCAACTCTTAATTTTGTTGATCTTTCTATTGTGTTTCTAGTCTCTTACCTCATTTATTTCTGCACTAATATTTGTTATTTTCTTCCTTCTGCTAACTTCAGGCTTAGTTGTTCTTTTTATAGTTCCTTGAGGTGTATAGTTAGGTTGTTTACCTGAGATCTTTCTTTTTTCTTACTGTAGTCATTTATTACTATAAACTTTCCTCTAAGACCTGCTTTTGCTGCATCCCAGAAGTTCTGAAATGTTGTATCTCCATTTGTGTTGTCTCAAAATATTTTTTGATTTCCTTTCTAATTTCTTCTTGACCAATTGATTGTTCAGGAGCTTGCTCTTTAATTCTCACATATTTGTGATTTTTCCAGTTTTCATCCTGTTACTGATTTCTAGCTTCATACCATGTGGTTGGAAAAGAGACCTGATATGATTTCAATCTTGTGTTTCTATACACTAACAGCAAACTATCCAAAAAGGAAATTAAGAAAAAAATCTCATTTAGAGTTGCATCAGAAGAATAAAACATTTGGGAACAATCTTAACCAATGAGGTGAAAGATCTGTACACTGAAGACCTTAAGGCATTTATGAAAAACATTGAAGAAGACACAAATGAGTAGAATAATATCCCATTTCATGGATTGGAACAATTAATGTTAAAATATCTATGCTATCCAAAGCAATCTACAGATTCGATGTAATTACTATAAAATTTCCAATGACTTTTTTCACTAAAATAGAAAAGTAACCCTAAAATAAGCATGGAAGCATGAAAGATCCTGAATAGCCAAAGCAATCTTAAGAAAGAAGAACAAAGGTAGAGGCATTAAACTTCCGGGTCTCAAAATAAACTACAAAGCTATTATAATAAAAATACTGTGGTTCTGGCATAGAAAGACACACAAACTAGTGGAACAGAATAGAGAACCCAGAAATAAACCCACCCACCTATATTCAACTAATCTTTGACAAGGATATCAAGAACATACATAGGGAAAGGATAGTCTCTTCAATAATTGATGTTGGGAAAACTGGATATCCACAGAAAAAAGAAAGAAAAAAGAGAAAATAAATCAGACCTTTAGCTTACACCATGTATAAAGACTAAATTGAAATGGATTAAAGACTTGAAGATCTAAAACCATAAAACTTCTGGAAGAAAATATACGAGGTAAACTGCTTGACATCAGTCTTAGCAATCATTTTTGGTGTTTGACACCAAAAGCAAAGGCAAGAAAATAAAAAATAAATAATATGGATTACATAAAACAAAAAGCTTCTGAACAGCAAAGGAAACAATCAACAAAATAAAAATTCAAACTATGGGATGGGAGGAAATATTTGCAAACCATATATGAGACAATGGGTTCATATCCAAAAAATATAAAGAATTCATACAACTCAATAGTAAAAAAAGAAATAACCCATTTTAAAAATGAGCCAAGGACCTAAACAGACATTTTTCCAAACAAGACATGTAAATGGCCAACAGGTATATGAAAAAATGCTCAACATTACTAATCATCAGGGAAATGCAAATCAAAACTGAATCAGATGTCACTTCACACCTGTTAGGATGACTATTTTCAAAAAATAAGAGACAAGTGCTGGCACAGGTGTAGAGAGTGAACCCTCATACACTATCGGTGGGAGTGGAAATTAGTACAGCCACTATGGAGAACAGTATGGTGGTTCCTCGAAAATTAAAACTAAAGCTAACATATAAAATCCTGCAGTCTCACTTCTAGGTATGTGTCCAAAGGAAATTACATCAATATTTTGAAGAAATTTCTGTTCTCCCATATTCACTACAGCATTATTCACAATACCCAAGATATGGAAACAACCTACATGTCTGTCAATGGATCAATGGATAAATAAAATATGATTCATATATATATGAACATTATTCAGCCATTGTAGTGTAAACACTGACAGTTGGTTTTTCTTTCTTTTGTTTCTGTAATGCAAGTGCCTGGCTTAAGCTTTGCCAAGGCATCCAGTTTAAAGAGGGTTCATTGCCACCACCCCCTAGATAAAGAATCAGGCCACCTCCCTGCACTAAGGTACCTTTGTTTTTTTAGAGATCTTGGTTGATTTCAAAAAGTGACCATTTGGCTCACTTGGTATTTTTCCTATTTCTGTGCTTTAAATTCCAGCTCTCATGTTTTAAATTCACCAATTAAGAGTGAAACCCTAGGCCCCTGCCCCAGTAAAGCAGAACCCCAGGCCCCTGCTTGTTCTCTCTCTGCCTTTGATCTTGCTATGTGGCCCCAGGTGTGCTATGTAATTTCCAGGTCTTGTAATAAACCTTTATTTTTTCAGAGTTCCCTGATGGTTGTTGCTGAATGGCATTTTGCAGTCATAATATGAACCACAAGTGTGGTCCAACCACAACATTGGTCATCTGACACACAAAACAGCCATAAAAAGAGAAGGAAATCCTGCCACTTGTGGCATCATGGGTGAACCTGAAGGATGTTATGCCATGAAATGAGCCAGCCATAGAAAAATAAGTACTTCACAAGGGAGAAATGGGGCATGTTGGTCCAAGGGTAGAAGCTTAACTGTCATAAAATGTACAAGTTCCAGAGAACTAGTATACAGTGTGGTGACTATAGTCATACTATTTTCTATACTTGAATTTACTGAAATATTAGATCTTAAGTTTTCTCACCCTAAAAATAATAACAATAATGAGGCAACTTTGTGAGATATGAGTTAATTAACTTGATTGTGCTAACCATTTCACATATATTAAACTATCCTATCGACCTTAAAAATCATGGTTTGTATCTGTCAATCATTCCTCAATAAAGGCTGGAAAAATATTTTTAAAAAGAAACTATTTGCCTTTGGTCATGAGAAATTTTACTGGGCTTTGAAAACTTAAATAGGCTGCTATTTTTTCCTGCTTGGAATTTTCATTTTATTTTTTCATTAGTACAGTGAGAGGAAAAAAAAGAGCTCCCTTTCCAGAGACAGAAGAGGTACCCTATTAACCAATAAAAAACACATAATACTAATCAAGTCTATATGGAACTGGAACCGAATGGAAGTCATGCCCTTCATTTGCTGAGAGCTTTCATGGCTGTGAGACATTTTCTTTCCCTTTTTCATCAAGTGTGTGTTTTGCCATCAGTTTTACTAAAGTTAATCTGTGTGGTAACTGACAAGAGTGGGTACAGTCTAATGAAGCATGTGTAGGACATCCCTAATCAGAGGGGCACCCAGGACAGTGTGGCTGGGTCTCGGCTCTCTCAATCACACCTTGAGCCCCCGGGGGACGATGCTGGCACCAGCAAAGAGCGTTATCTATTTTTCAAAAGCCATTCAAGTGCTACTTCCTTCAAGGCTACAGAGCAGTTGATTATACCACGCTGCATGTGTCTTCTCTTGTTAAACAGTTTATAACAGACATTGTACCTTTGTTCCCTTGACACCAAACATTCTGAATCCAGTATTTCCACCTTAAGCATCTTTGTTACAACTATTTTCTCTGCAAACCTTTCACAACATAACTAATTTGCTGTAAAAATAATAAAATCACAAAAATTTAAAAGAGGGGCATTCATTGAAAGGGACATAACAGAACATGAAAAATGAGTAACAAAATCAATGACTTTATGGCAAGATAAAAATTTTAATACATTTTAAATGTGTACAGATTCATGGAAATACTGTGCAGATAATGGATTCATTTTGGTGAATTGTAAGCACTTGTTTTCAAAGTCTTTCATTCACAGTATTACACATTTCTTTTTATCGTTTTTTCTTTTGTTCCTTGATTTGTCTCCTCCTTCAGCACTGCATTTTTCCTCTTTCACTAAAATTTCTTCCTTCATTAAGAAAGGTGCCAGTTCCCAGCTACTAGGAGGCATATTTGTGACTGAGCACTGTGCCGTGTTGTGGAAGCCTCTTACACTGCTGTTTGTTCCTGGCACATCGTCAAATGCCTGCTGATAGATGTTCCAAAAGTTCTACAGAAAATACGAGTTCAAGACTGTGCACTGCACAATCCATTCTAAGGGCTAAGCTTTATTCAACATACAAACAGGGCACTACACTGTGGAGCAGTGAAGCCAAACCATCTGCCAGCCGATGTAACCAAACTTTGTCAAACCAAACTATCAACCATTTTACCTTTTACAACAAAATCGTCTTACAGCCAATTAGTGATGTGGGGAAAGTACTTGTAACATGGATATTTGTGGCCAGACTGGTCCAGTACTCCTCTTTCTGCTTTAGGGACTATAAAGTCCACCACTGGTTTCCTAGCCTGCCTTGCAGCTGCTAGTAACCAATGACACAGTGACCATTAAGTGACCACTGAAATGCAAGCAGATCAGGATTCTGGGGATAAAAACTTGTCCATTAAAAAGGGTTTCCAAAATGAATGACACAGCTCATCCCCATCCTTCCTGTCTATAATGTAGACACTATACCTGACAATTCAACAACCATCTTGAGTCCAGGAGGCAACAATTACAGGAGAAAATCCCATAAACTAATAAGGATGGTACAGGGAAGTAAGAGAGGCGCCCATGGGGACTGCCCAGGGAGGCGGGGAGGAGCCGTGGGGACGGCCGGGGAGGTCCGGGGAGGTGTGGGAGGAGCCCGTGAGGGCAGCCCCGGGGAGATGCGGGAGTAGCCCATGGGGACAGGCAGGGGAGGTGGGGGAGGGGCCATGGGGACTGCCCAGGGAGTGGGGAGGAGGCGCCCGTGGGGACGGCGGGGGAAGGGCCGTAGGGACAGCCCGGGGAGGCGGGGGAGGAGCTGGGGAGGTGCCGGAGGAGCCAAACCAGCACTGCACCTTCTGGTTCTGTGAGAAAAACTAGTCCCTGTTTGACTAAGACCCTCTAGCCTCGTTTACTCACAGCTGGGGGCATTCTTAGCTGGTAGAGATGTGATACGGGACACTATGAAGCCTATGCTACAACAGGTTGATGACCACAACTATAATGAGTCAAGAATGGCATTTTGAACACAAACACATCAATAATATAAGTAACAATTCTAGGAGTCCACAATGAAAGAGTGATGGCAAAAATGAGTGTAATAAGAATACCGTGATTATTACTGTAATAACTACTCTAGGAGTGAATTAGAAATAGCTTGAAAATAGAGTAACTGTTGGAGTTTGGGACATATATGCAGAATGGCTATACAACTGAAGAAATCTCTAAATAAAATGTTTCAGACAGAGATATTTCCCAAAATAGGATACGCACATACCCAAGAAGTATATGCATGTGCTCATCTTATTCATCAGGGATATGCAGGTTTAAAACATAAAGGCATACCTACCAGAATGACTAAGATGAAAAAGATAGTCAACATGGAGTGTGGAGGAAGATGTGGGACAATCGTAACGCCCATGCAGTATTAAAGGGAGTGTACTGTTGTACAACCATTTTAGAGAAATACCTGGAAATACCTACTAAAGCTTAACATATGCTCACCCTATGACCTAGTAATGAGACTCTGAGATATTTATCCAAAAGCAACACAACCATTTGCTCACTAAAAATCATCAATAAGCATGTTTATAGTAACATTATCAGTAATAGACATAAACTGGAAACAACCTAAATGTCCATTAGCTGAATGGATAAATCAGTGGTGGTATGTCCATGCAATGGAATAGTACACAGCAGTGAAAATGAATGAACTACACCATGTGCCATGCCAGATATCACAGTTACAGAGTTAAATGAAAGAAGCTTGCCACTAAAAAGTACAGACCACATGCCCTATTTGCCTAGAAAGATAGGCAAAACCAGTCTGTGCAATTAGAAGCCAGGATCATGTTTAGATGTGGCCCCTGCTGAGAGGCAATAAACAGAAGGAGGCACAAGAGGGGCTCTGGAGGGCTGTCATTTTGTTCCTTAATATGGCTGCTGGTTTTATAATTGGGTTCATTTATGAGAAATTTTTGAGCTGAAAACTTGTGATTTATAAAGTAGAAAGTTTATCTAAAATAATTTTCAGAGGACATTCCTCCAAAAACAGACTTGAACAAAAATTTCTCACCAATTAGATGATTCAAGTAACAAGAAGATATATCCTTGACCCATTTGCTATCAATAAATAAAACTGCATTAAGAACCAATGTGCTACAACTAGGTAGGGTGCACTGATCTTGATGGAGCTTGTAAATGATCAAATTAAACACCAATGAAACACCAACAATCCTCACAAACAAACCTCATTCATCTATACATTAAAGTACATGTTAGTGCCTACCAGGTAGCACAAGCTGCCCTAGGAGCTGGAAATTCAGTGATTAGTAAGGCAGATAACAGTTTTGCCCTTATGGATCTTACTTCACCCCACCTTAAGTTCCTGAATGAAGAATACTAAGGAAGTTCATTTTTTATTCTGAAAGATTCCATTCAAAGTACAACTGAAACTGTCTCCTAGTGTTTGACTTCATGAGGCAGTTTCATTTGGCAAGCCCTCTACACAGTAAATCATGGTTTGAATTTAAAGGGTGTCAGGGTATGTGTGCATGCATAGAACACCCAGAATCACAGCACCTGCCAGAGTTTCTCAGAGAGTGCAAACCACACGATCTGTGAGACTAAGAGACAAAAATAATTAGACAAGTGAACGGAGCCAGTGTGGAACACTATAGGAGAGGGTATGAAGTATGGGTGTGTGTATCTAAGGCTGAAATCTTGTGACTAACATAAATCTATCTCCATTAATGGGTTTTTTCTCAAGATCTCCAATGTTTCAAATCATGAAGTAAAAGAAGCCAGCTGTTCCACCTGACGTTGCCAGGCCCTACCGTCCGTGGGTTAGCTGTGGGATGCGCTGGCCCCTACCTCCCATGGGTTATCTGTGGGACACGCCGGCCCCTACCTCCCATGGGTTATCTGTGGGATGCGCTGGCCCCTAACTCCCATGGGTTATCAGCTGTGGGACAGGCCAGCCCCTGTCTCCTGTGGGTTATCAACTGTGGGACGCGCTGACCCCTGTCTCCCATGGGTTATCTGTGGGACGCGCTGGCCCCTGTCTCCCGTGCATTATCAGCTGTGGAATGGGCTGGCCCCTACCTCCTGTGGGTTATCAGCTGTGGGAAGCACTGGCCCCTACCTCCCATGGGTTATCAGCTGAGGGATGTGCAGGCCTTTCCTCCCCTGAGTTATCAGTTGTGGGATGTACCAGCCCTACCTCCTGTGGGTTATCAGCTGTGGGACAGGCCGGCCCCTTTCTCTCATGGGTTATCAACTGTGGGACACGCTGACCCCTGTCTCTCATGGGTTGTCTGTGGGGCGCGCCGGCCCGTCTCCCATGCATTATCAGCTGTGGGATGGGCTGGCCCATACTGCCCATGGGTTATCAGCTGTGAGAAGCGCTGGCCCTGTCTCCCATGGGTTATCTGTGGGGTGTGCCAGCCCCTACCTCCGGTGGGTTATCTGTGGGATGCACTGGCCCCTACCTCCTGTGGGTTATCAGCTGTGGGATGTGCAGGCCCCTGTCTCCCCTGAGTTATCAGCTGTGGGATGTACTGGCCCTACCTCCTGTGGGTTATCACCTGTGGGATGTGCCAGCCCTTAGCTCCTGTGGGTTATGAACTGGGGTATGCACCAGACCCCATCGCCCATGGGTTAGTTGTGGGACATGCTGGCCCATCTCCCATGGGTTAGCTGTGGGACACGCCGGCCTGTCTCCCATGGGTTAGCTGTGGGATGCACCAGCCCCTACCTTCTGTGGCTTATCAGCTGTGGGATGCACAGGCCCCTACCTCCCCTGAGTTATCAGTTGTGGGATGTACCAGCCCTACCTCCCATGGGTTATCAGCTGTGGGACAGGTCGGCCCCCGTCTCTCATGGGTTATCAGCTGTGGGACACGCTGGCCCACAAGCAGTCTGATTCAGGCTCAAGGCTGCATCATGGTTACTCTCTCTTCAAAGGATTAAACCCTCAGTACTGGTCCCTGATCCCCCCTGGAACATCCCTTCCTCTCCCCACTGAGAGCTATTGAACACCTTCTGTTCAAATAAGATGACTCAAAATGCACAGACCTCCTAGGATGTCTGTGGATTCCCCTTCTCGAAGGGTCTTTAGAAATAGAGTACATTCACCTCTGGGGGTGTGGCTTAGGCAGGCTCATGCCAAGAAGAATGTGGTCCTCTCATAGAGTCTGACAGGGAGTCACTTTATCATCAGAAATATTGAGGTTCGGCAATTGGGAGGAGTTCTTCTCTCCTGTTGAAGTTAGTCCTTTGAACATAGCATAATTTTCCCTTTTTAAACAATGTTATTCTCAGTATTGTTTCCACAGAAGGCTTACCACCTAAGATCTAGTTCAAGCAGAATCTTCTCTACAAAACCTTCTCTGACTCCTCTTCCTAATCTAGAGTTGAATATACTTTCCTCTGACTCACCTAAGCTTTTTTTTTTTTTGGAGAGCAAGGTACAGGCTTTTATTTAGAGATAAAGTGAAAGGACAGAGCTCCTGGCTTGTGCCAGGAGGGGACAAAAGAGCCCTCCCCTAAGCCTTTAAAGAATATTTAGGTTCACACATTTTTCTATTCCTTGAGTAATATGAGTTTTATGAAGACAGGAACCATAACTGTCCATTCTCATATTCAGTAGCAAAGAGAATGTGATATGCAGTAGGAATTCAACAGCCATTTGTGGAATGAATTTCAGTGACCAGGTGATGCTTATAAAATGGGTATCTTGTAAAATGACTTTCCCCAGAACACAAGTAGGAGTTGGCTTAATAAATGGGACAGAAATTACGCTATCTACCTAATCTTTAAAAAAAAAATCCTCTTGTCCAGCTCTCTTGTGAAAACTCATGCCCTATCTGATGGACTTAGGGTCTTTCTTAAAGGGCTTCCTATGGGAGAGGTGAACAGAAACTTGAAAGACTTCAGAAGAGCTCCTGGGAATGTTCCCTCTAACTGATCAGGGAGATAAAGAGTCAAAGGGATATTTGGGGTTAAATTGAAGGAGAAAAATTAATTTATAGAATTTACATATATTGAACATCATAAATATTATTCTTTGGATATAGGGAGAGCTAAAATATAACAGGTCATTTTGTTCGGATTGAAGACGTTATGACTGATATTTTGCTTAACAAACAGGTTGGCCTGCTATTAAGAAGATGTTTTTTAAATAGAACAGCTTAATGTCTAGGCTTCTCTCTGAGCCAGAGGGAGCTGGCTTGGTGCTGTCACTAGGCCTCAGTGTAAGAAGGAGCTGCCCTAACACACACAGCTAGGTTTTAGTGTTCTTCTCAATAAAAGAACTTTCATGGAATACCAGCATAACAACAGGCCATGTGTGCTGGCTATGGAGCAAGACAAAATCTAGACTGTTCCATGATCTTGCTTGAACCATACAAAAACAAAACACTGTCCAAACCAGCAAAGTCATCAGACATCCCATCCTGGCTAAAATGAGTGACCACTGCTTCTTTCCACTTACAGCTTTAGCCTTATTCTCTTCTTCCCTCCTGGATGAGATCTTTTAGGGCAGTCAGTTATAGAATTATCCTGCTTTCCTGCAAGCATCCACGGCAGAGTAAAGCTTTCTTTCCTTAAATTCTCCCCAAAACACAGACCAATTGCCCAAACACTATCAGTCCTCTCTCAAAGTCTCCTACTGAGATGCTTCACAGGTCCCACAATGGGTGTTCTCCACTGTGTGATAACCAATACATCAGCTCATGCAACTGAAGGTGTCTTTCTGACAGCTGGAAGACATTATTCCCTAACATCATTTGTTTGCTGAAGTACAAGTGGGCTCCTCTAGGATACCAGAGTTTAGTAGTAAGATTAAGTTCTGATTATAGTGTACAATTCTATTACATTACTGCCATAATCTGTTGTTAGTCTGTCCCACCCCAGTCAATATTTTAGAAACATGGTCCCCCACAGCAAATGATGATGGAATAAGTTATTTTTAAGAATGAGAAAAAGAGATTGTAGGTTCTATTTTCTTACTCCCCTTATTTAAGAGAGGGAAATCACCCTTTATACTGTAGAGCTCTGTGTTATAATGGTCAAATTTATTCCAGGGAGGCAACATATTTTCCTAAGATCCACAACAATTCATCATAATTTCTACCAGTTCTCTCTGCACAAAGATTTCTCCATGGAGCTGTCACAATATTTTTCTTCCCACTTAGAATCCCAGAATGCTTTCCTTTCCATCTCTTCTCATGTTGTATGATGTGACAGGTTATTAAATCAATTCTCTCCCTCTATTTAAATAAAGCACAGCACCAAGTACAGTGGTCATTCAGAATGAGAGATGACAACCTGGAGATGTCTGGATTCATTATTCAGTTCGCAGACATGTATACCCCACATCTTTCCTGTGCACACTCTCACTCTCTTGCAAACTCACAAACACTGTATATTAATAAAAATGTGAATAGTTATCTTAATTATATTAGTATCTTATTATATCAGTCATTATATTAATAACCAATATACCTATTAACATAACTATTATAGCAATATCTTTTTTTTGCTTTTACTTGTCTTTTTTTAAGTTGGTGAAACTTATTTTTTTTTAATTGAAGTATAGTTGATATACAATCTTATGTTGGTTTTAAGTATACAACACAGTGGTTTACCAGTTACCCATATTATTAACCTCTCGCCCCTCTAGTGCAGTTACTACCTGTCAACATAAGAAGATGT
Organism: Manis javanica; assembly: GCF_040802235.1. Lineage (NCBI taxonomy): Eukaryota > Metazoa > Chordata > Mammalia > Pholidota > Manidae > Manis > Manis javanica. The sequence goes on along the minus strand of NC_133170.1, from coordinate 36,759,229 downwards.
TACAGAATCATTGGCTGTATTCCCCATGCTGTACTATCCAACTTATATCATGATTGAGAATTTCTATGCCCCTTCATCCCCCTCGCCCTCCCCACCCACCCACCCTAACCCCCATAGCAGTGCCGTCGTGGGAACCACCATTCCCTGCTCAGTGTCTCTGAACCTACTGCTATTTTGTTCATTTTGTTCTGTTTTGTTTTTAGACTCCACAAATAAGTGAAACCATATGGTGTCTGCCTGGCTTATTTCACTTAGCATAACACCCTCTGGGTCCATTCATGTTGTCTCAAACACCAGTATTTCTTGTTTTTTATAGCTGAATAATATTCCATTGTGCATATGTACCACATCTTCTTTATCTATTCATCTATTGATGGACACTTAGGTTGCTTCCTTATCTTGTATCTTGGCTATTGTAAATAGGGCAGCAATAAACATAGGGGTGCATATATCTTTTCAAATCAGGGATTTTGTTTTCTTCAGGTAAATTTCTAGAAGTGGAAGTGGGTCATATGATATTTCAATTTTTAGTTTTTTGAGCAACCTCCACACTTCTTTCCACAGTGGTGCACCTAAATTAACATAATTTTTAAGGAGGAAAGAAGAGCTTAAGTGAGTTCAAGTTACCTCAAACTGAGGAAATACTCGTCCTGTAACTGGAGGATGAGGGGAAGACAAAGGTCTGGGGAGCCTACATATTAGACTCTAAATATTTTAAGTATTTTCTGAAGAACTTCCTCCTTTGTATCTCATAGTTTGCTGGTAAGAATTTTTATTTCCAGATAGGCAATAAAAGCTTTAAAATGTGCCCTACATCCCATCCATCAGCAAATGTTATGGAGTATGCTTTTTAAATACATCTCCTTTCTGACTGCTTCTCATCTTCTCCATGGTTACCACCTGATCCCAACTATTCTACTTCTCACTGGGACAAATACAGCCATCTCACATCTGCTCATGTCTCTGTGCACTGTCTGGCCCAGCAGTGTCTTCTTTTAAAATGCAAATCTCTTCCCTGCCCTAAGCCTCCCAAGGGCTCCTCCCCTCCCCGCATCACAGTTAGAGCAAAATTTGCAGTCCCCACCATGTTCTGTGAGGCCCGGAGCTTAGAAGCACCAAGCTTCCCTTGCAAACACTCCCTCTCCAACCTTTCATCCTGCTGCTCTTTTGCCAGCTTGCCTCCCTGCTAGTCCTGAAACAAGCCTCTGCCCTTTTCTCTTGTTTGCACTTGCTATTCAGAAGGCTCATGCCCTTCCCATTCGAGGTTCTATGCAAATAGTGCTTCCTCAGGGAAGCCTTCCCTAACCATGATTTCTAAGCTGGGACCTTCATTCTTCCCCTCATCCCTGCTCCATCCAGCTTCACAGCACTCACCACTACCTGAAAATAGATTGTACATTTATTACTTATTTTCTACTCTCCCCACTTGCATGAAGGCCAGGGCCACATACTGCTCCCTGCTATATTTGCAGTCCATGCAACAGTGCCTAGCACACAGCAGGAGCTCAATAAATACAATAGGCTGGTAGGTAAATCATGATTCACCCATAAATGAACTTCTCTCTTGCCAGCAAATTATTGTGGGAAATATTTATTAGGATTGGAAAATGAGGTTGGGCAAATTTCAAGGTAGCAGGTTGTACTTCTTGATTCTGCATACTTCCTAGGTTTAACATTCAGAGTAGAAAAGTCTTTCCTTTTACTAAGTTCTACACTTGCATCTTTCAAGCTTCTAAGATAGGGCCTTAATGGGAATTGGGATTATAAATAAGGCTATATTCCTCCTATCTACACCTTTTAAGGTAATCAATCATAGGATCATGTGATGATAAGATGGGGCACCTTGGTTAACTAACATTTCCAGATATAGGCCACAGTTTAACTTTGTGGCAAATTTCAGCACTCTCTTTTAAAAGGTAGAAATATCTAGGGCCAGGACAAATGCCTGTGTCCTCGCCCTGAGGCCGCTTCCAAGGAGGCCATGTGTGGGGGCTCCATTCAGAGTCAGCCCTCCATGCTGGTGAAGATGCTGCTGGGTGATCTGAAAGCCCAGCCTGAGGTCACTGCCAGCCCTCTACCTTCCCATGCAAGGCCTTGGGCAATGTTGGTTGGGGAGAAGCCATCCCCTCTGGGCCCCATCTGAGATCCCAGTGCACAAAATCCATGAACTTGATAAAATGGTCATTTTCACATGTTAAATTTGGGGATAACTGTTACGTGATAGTAGTAACTGAAACAAACTGGACCAAGCAAGTCTTCAGTTAGGACAGACTTACACAGGTCCCACCACAACCCCAGGTTCTCAGACATGGCTCTGAAAAGGCTAGAACCCACAAAACTGGGGCTAAAAAGGTATCAAATTTTATTGCTTCAATGCAGTTTCAAAACTATAATCCTGCAACAAAAAGAACTAGTCTTCACACTCAAGAAGAAAACATCTAAGACTAAATGCTCAGGTGAGAGGAAGCTCTTGAAATATCAAGTATTTAAAAACAGATAAGCCAAGATAGGGAGTTGAACATTTCTGAGCTTGAATCAAGATAAAATATTTAATTAGCCTATATACTGATCCCGAGAACATCTTGAATTTCCAGAATGGAAAAATCCTCTTGTCACTTCCCTCCTGAGACTGCAGACAGTTCCCACTGTCTAATGCAGGCTCAGAAAGCTAGGGCCCTCAGTGTGGCCTCCCTGATTCCCGTCTGCAGACCAGAGCACAGACAAGCGGAATGAAGCCATTCCAAGTCTATCCATTGTCTCCAGAACACAGACAGGGCAGGGATGAAGGCGCTCAGATGATTCCCTTCTGGGGGAGCCGAACCAGATTTATCTGAAGTTAGAGACTTGGGAGAAACTTAGTGACCTGTTAAATTTTCTTGCTGAAAGTTCTCATTTTCTATAGACAAAACAATCCAAGAATACTTTGGCTGGGCAGCAGATCAAAAACGTCACTGGCATTAAACACATCTTGATATTGTTATTATTTTATCTGATAATATCTTCTCGATACTGGGCTCTGGGTGATATGCCCACCACATTTGTTTTGCATACATTATCTCCTTCCAACATACTAACATATGTAATACTTATTAAGCATTCACTATGCTATGTGAATACTATGTTAAGTAATTCTTAGGTACCACCTCATTTCAATCTTATAATAAACCCCCAGAATAGGTTTCATTGTTACCTCCATTTTACAGATGTTGAAAAAAGGCCCAGGGAGGTTGAGGCATTTGCAGAAGGTCACACAGATACCTTGGGTGGTCTGATTTGAGTCTGTAACATCAGCCACTTCACTATCTTACAAGCCAATCATTGAATCCTGACAGCAACCGCTTAGACATGAAGGAGTGTGACAGGCTCGGGGATGGTGAGTGCCTTTAAGGCCACACAGCTAACCTGCAGTGGACCTCAGTCTTGCTTTCAAACAGACCTCAGAGCAAGCCCAGCTGATATGACAGCTTCCTAAGGTATCAGGCAGAGTGATTTCAGGTTGAACTGAAGCCTGGTGAGTCATATTATAAGTAATTTAGGTGGATTTGAGCTAAACCAGCTCTGGGTCTGTTTTCTTCTTATGGTATTCTCTCTCTAAGTTTTCAATTGCATTTTAGCAATAGTAACTTATTTTCCCCTTTCACACCAATATCTTACACAGAAACTCAACATATTTAATAATTAAAGTTGATATTTCAATTAGTATAAATGTATTTTATAATGAAATTTCTATCACTTTAATGTCAATCAATGGAAACACCATCTAAAAGTGATTTCTATTGTGTTAAAATTCAACTATCTGTGCTCTTTTCTGTTATATATTTTAAATACTAAATATATTTTAGGGTATGTTCTATATCTTGATTGGGATAGTGGTTACCCAAGTATAACTCATCAAGCTAAACATCTAAAATGGATGCATTTTGTTGTATTTTCTATGCAAATTGCCTCATTAGAGTTGGGAAAAAACATATAATTATATTTATATTTACATTTCAAACAAATGTTTGCAGTACATCTGAAGTAGCTAGGGTCCCCCAGAACAATATTTAGAAGTCCTGAAAGCAAATATTTCAGTGACTCAGAAGGGGGAAGTGGAGAACTGTTTGTGTGCCGGGGTTCAAATAAAGATACTGAAATACTTCAATCTCATTCCAGGAATTTTCATGGCTGAAATTACCCATCTAATCCCTGAGAGCCAATAAGAAACATTTGCTACCCCATCTGTGCTCAGCCACTTCTGAAACAGACAGAAGAGAAGACCAGGAGGAAGGAAGCTGGGTTTCTAGCAAGTAATCCACACTGTTTTCCACACTGTCACAGGGAGAGACCCAGGAGCTGGATGAAGCAGACGGAGCCTGGGGAGGAGGGAAGAGTTGACAGCCAGCTCCAGTACTGACCACAGATACAGCATTCTCCTTGCCGTCCCCAACCCACCGTCCCCCGAGGAAGAGGAAAGGGGAGATACTAAAAGAAGAGCGTGAGGAAGTTTAAAACCAAAAAGCATAAGGAAGGAGAATTAAGCCTGACAGAGCCAGGTCATAACTGGTCCAGAGTCCTCAGCCTGAGTGGCAGGAAATGCCCTTCTAGCATCAGCTCACAACTCCATTACATGCAGCTATGTAAACACAGAACATGTAAAGGAAATATTTTTAGGTCAGGCTTCCTGCCTCAGGCACTGATAATCTTCCTTCCATGTAAAAGGGATAGACTTAATGGTGTGGTGAGTTCTAGTAAGTTGAGTTGTTATTCTCCTGAGTAAGAGCAAGATGTTTCTCAAAAATCCAAGAGTCTTTGGAGATGAACATGGGGCCTGGGCCAGGGAAACGGAATCCATCACCCACTGATCCATCCACTGCCCCAGGGACAGTGGCAGACACACAGGATGCAAAATCAGCAAACTGGCCGCAGCTGCAGTGAGCCAGCCTTGGTCTCCCTGGAGCCTGAGGACCTCCACATGTGTCTCTAGTGCTCTCTTGAGCCACAGGACTCTTTTAATTGCATTAATCCTCAGAAAACTTGAGACTAAACAGTACATCTTTATCTAGAAAACACTTCTCAAAGAATGACACAAGGTCAATAATCCTAGCACTTACTGGACACCCACTCTGTTGCACCAGGTACTGTTCTAAGTACATGAACCAACTCATTTACCCTCATAATGACCCTCATCAGGCAGGCATCATTATGATGCCCACTTTATAGATGAGGAAACCATGGCACAGAAAGGTCTGGGTAATGTGCCTCCAGGCACAGCGGGGCTGGCTTTCATCTGGGCAGTCTGGCTTCACAGCCTGAGCTCAGCGCCCCTGTGCCATGCACCACTGGGAGCCCTGAGCAAGTTAGGCTGAAACCACATGAATTGGGGATTGAAGAAGATGTTTCAAGTATTCACCAAATTAAACTTCTATTTATAAAAAATAGAGTTTGAAATGAATTCTTAAATCTCTAAAGGAGAGGAAAACATGTTCATGTTAAAGACTAGTGGCATTACATGGGGTTACTCCACAACAGGGGCCAACAGGACATGGCTGCCGAGTCATGGAGACACCAAATCCTAACCCCACTTCTCACTAGATGTGTGGCCTTTGGACAGGTACTTTTCCTAGGTGAGTGTCAGTTTTCTCATCTCTAAATGGGTAATTGCAGTCTCTGTCATGAGGACCACGTGGATACGCATGTAAAGGAGGCACATGCGTGACCCCAGAGATGGGCCCTCCTCAGAGGAAGAGTGGGGGTAGACAGGAAGGCACAGCAGTGCAGCCAGAGAGTCTGTGTCCACTTCATCCTGGCTCTGCACTTACAGCTTGTATGACCTTGCGGCAAAAGACTTAACTGTCCAGTGCCTCAATGTAAATACATATGAAGCCCAGTTTGTAAGGTTTGGCAAATGTGATGACACTTGTAAAGTGACCTGATATATTCTACAACTATTCTTAACATATGTAAAGGATCATTATTAAAAAAAAACAACACACTATTACACTTAATTAAAAAGATGAAATAGATTGAAGTTACAAAGGAAAGATGATTTCCTTAAGGAGATGGTTATCAATAGTGAGTCCAAAAATAAAACAGGCACCTACAAGACAACAGAGAGAAGGCTGCCAAAGGGGCAAGGATTACACAGAGCTGCTCAGGAAAAAGGACAGGTGGACAAAATCATCCCAGTGCACTGAGCCCAGCAGGTTGGGAATTTTCAGGAGCTTCACATGCTCCATCACCCTGGTGGGTGAGGCAGCATCAAGGCCCACCATTGCAATACGCAGCCTGCCGATCCTTCCCCCTGGATGACACTGGCTTGCAAACTGGCTGCTCCTGCAATTGCACAAGGCCAGCCATAGGGTGGGCCCACTTACGGCAGCTACAAGGGCATAGCATAGAGGCTCCTCCCTGACTGCTGACCCACTGGCCCTGGCAGTGGTGAAAGGCACTGCAGCAAGGAAGCAGGAAAGAGCTCTTTCCACCCAGCACACACTTGTGCCACATGCTTGTGACCCCTGCCATCACTCCAGGGACAGGGCAGCTCCAGCGAGTAGAGCTACTAGGCACTAGAGAGCATGGCTTACACAAAGTTATTATTCCATAGTAACCATTAGAAACAGGAAACAGCAAAAGAACCCTGTACAAACCAAAATCCCTCAAACACCAGAAAGAGGGCTAAGTGAAACTGAAAGCACAATCTTGCTGAAATATTTCAAAATAAAAATCATAAACATACTCACAGAGCTACAGAAAAATATTCAAGACCTCAGGGAGAAACTCAAGAAACAGATAAAAACATTGAAAAATATAGTATCTAAAATGAAACATGCAAAGGAGGGATTTAAAAGCAGACTAGATGAGGTGGAGGAGATGGTACATGGAACAGAAATTATAGAACAAAAATACAAAGAAGCTGAAGCACAGAGAGAAAAAAAGATCTCTAGGAATGAAAGAACATTGAGAACAGTGTGAGCAATACAAATGGAACAATATTTGCATTATAAGGGTACCAGAAGAAGAGAGAAAAAGGGATAGAAAGTCTCACTGAGGAAATAATTGCTGAAAACTTCCCCAATCTGGAAAAGGAAATAGCCTCTGAGGGCATGGAAGTAAAACAGATCTCCCAACACAAGGGACCCAAAGAAGACAACATCAAGACATAATAATTAAAATGGCAAAGATCAAGGACAAGGACAGAGTATTTAAAGCAGTCAGAGAGAGAAAAAAGATCACAAAGAAAAACCCATCAGGCTATCACCAGACTTCTCACCAGAAACCTTACAGGCCAGAAGGAAGTGGCATGATGTATTTAATGTAATGAAACAGAAGAGCCGTGAGAAAGAATATTCTATCTGGCAAGATTTTCATTCAGATTTGACGCAGGGATTAATCAATTTCCAGATAAGCAAAAGTTGGGGAAATTTACATCCCACAAACCATCTCTACAGTGTATTTTGGAGGGACTACTACAGATGGAACTGCTCCCAAGGCTAAACATCTGTGACCAGACAAAATAAAACTACAGTAAATGAAGTAGACCAATTAATTACTAAGCAAATGCAAAATTAAATTAACTACCCCCAAAGTCAGTCAAGGGATACACAAAGAGTACAGATTATGGCACCTAATATATAAATAGTGGAAGAGGAACAAAAAGAAGGGAAGAAATAAAAGAAACTCTAGGTTGTGTTTGAAATAGCATAATAAGTGAGTTAAGTTAGATGGTTAGATAGTAAATAAGGTGCCCTCGATCCTTGATAACCACGAATCTAAAGCCTGCAATGGCAATAAGTACATACCTATCAATAATCACCCTAAATGTAAATGGATTGAATGCAGCAAGCAAAAGTCATAGAGTCACTGAATGGATAAAAAAGCAAGACCTATCTATATGCTGCCTACAGAAGATTCACTTCAAACCCAAAGACATACACAGACTAAAAGTGATGTGATGGAAAAAGATATTTCATACAAGTAATGGGTAGAAAAAAGCAGGAGTTGCAGGACTTGTATCATAGAAAATAGACTTCAAAACAAAGAAAGTAGCAAGAGACAAAGGAGGAGATTACATAATGATAAAGGGGTTTGTCCAACAAGAGGATATAACCATTATAAATGTCTATGCACCCAACACAGGAGCACCTACATATGTGAAACAAATACTAACATATTAAAAGGGGAAATAGAATGCAATGCATTCATTCTAGCAGACTTCAATACACCACTCACTCTAAAGGACAAATCAACCAGATAGAAAATAAGTAAGGAGACAGAGGCACTGAACCATACATTAGAACAGATGAACCTAACAGACATCTACAGAACACTCCACCCAAAAGCAGCGGGATACACTTTCTTCTCAAGTGCACATGGAACATTTTCCAGAATAGATCACATACTAGGACACCAAAAAAGCCACAGTAAATTCAGAAAGATTGAAATTGTACCAACCTGCTTCCCAGACCACAAAGGTAGGAAACTAGAAATAAACTATGCAATGAAAACAAAAAAGCCCACAAACACATGGAGGCCTAACAACATGCTCCTATATAATCAATGGGTAAATGACCAAATAAAAACAGAAATCAAGCAATATATGGAGATAAATGAAAACAACAACTCAACATCCCAAAATCTGTGAGACACAAGGAGGCAGTTCTGAGAGGAAAGTACATAGCAATACAGGTTTACCTCAAGAAAGAAGAACAATCCCAATGAACAGTCTAAACTTACAATCACTGAAACCAGAAGAAAAGAACAAATGAGGCCCAAAGTCAGTAGAAGGGATATAATAAAGATCAGAGCAGAAATTAATAAAATTGAGAAGAATAAAACAATAGAAAAAAAATCAATGAAACCAGGACATGCTTCTTTGAGAAAAAATACAAAATAGATAAACCAATAGCCAGACTTATTAAAAACAAAAAGAGAGTGTACACACATAAAAAGAAACAGAAATGAAAAAAGGAAAAATCACTATGAACACCACAAAAATACAAAAAATTATTAGAGAATACTATGAAAAATAATATGCTAAAACATTGGATAACCTAGAAGAAATGGACAACATTCTAGAAAAATACAACCTTCCAAGACTGACCCAGGAAGGAACAGAAAATCTGAACAGACCTATCACCAGGAATGAAATTGAACTGGTAATCAAAATACTACCTGAAAACAAAACTCCTGGATCAGATGGCTTCACTGCTGAATTTTATCAAACATTTAGTGAAGACCTAATATCTGTCCTTCTTAAAGTTTTCCAAAAAGTAGAAGAGGAAGGAACAGTTCCAAACTCATTCTACGATGCCAGCATCACTCTAATACCAAAATCAGGCAAAGACACCACAAAAAAAGAAAATTACAGACCAATAACCCTGATGAACACAGATGCAAAAATACTCAACAAAATATTAGCAAACCAAAATAAAAAAATACATCAAAAGATCATCCATCATGATCAACCAGGACTTATTATGGGATGCAAGGATGGTACAATATTTGAAAATCCATCAACATCATCCACTACATCAACAAAAAAGAAGGACAAAAATCACATGATCATCTCCATAGATGCTGAAAAAGCAACTGACAAAATTCAACATCCATTCATGATAAAAACTCTCAACAAAGTGGGTATAGAGAGCAAGTATCTCAACATAATAAAGGCTATATACAACAAACCCACAGCCAACATCATACTTAACAGTAAAAGCTGAAAGTGTTTTCTCTAAGATCAGGAACAATAATGCCCACTGTCCCCACTTTATTCTACATAGTACTGGAGGTCTTTGCCATGGCAATCAGACAACACAAAGAAATAAAAGGCATCCAGATTGGTAAGTAAGCAGTTAAACCGTCACTGTTTGCAGATCACACAGTATTGTACATAAAAACCCTAAAGAATCCACCCCAAAACTATTGGAACTAATAACTGATTTCAGCTAAGTTGCAGAATCCAAATTAATGCACAGAAATCTGTGCTATTCTTATATATCAACAATAAACTAGAAGAAATAGAAATCAGGAAATCAATTCCATTTACAATTGCACTAAAAAGAATAAAACACCTAGTGATAAACCTAACCAAGGACCTATGCATTGCAAACTACAAGACACTCATGAGAGAAATTAAAGAACACACCAACAAATGGAAATACATCCCATTCTCATGGATAGGAAGAATTGTTAAAATGGCCATCCTGCCTAAAGCAACCTACAGATTCAATGCAATCCCTATCAAAATAGTAATAGCATTCTTCAATAAACTAGGGAAAGTAGTTCTAAAATTCATATGGAACAACAAAAGACCCAGAATAGCCAAAGCAATTCTGAGAAGGAAGAATAAAGCGGGGGAGGGGGTTGGAATATGCTCCTTCACTTCAAGCTCTACTACAAAGCCACAGTATTCAAGACAATTTGGTACTAGCACAAGAACAGATCCATGGACCAATGGAACAGACTAGAGAGCCCAGATATAAACACAAGCATATATGGTCAATTAATATATTGATAATGGAGCCATGGATACACAATGGGGAAATGACAACCTCTTCAACAACTGTGTTGGCAAAACTGGACAGCTACATGCAAGAGAATGAAACTAGATTATTGTCTAGCTCCATACACAAAAGTAAACTCAAAATGGATCAAAGACCAGAATGTAAGTCATGAAACCATAAAACTCTTAGAAGAAAACATAGGCAAAAATCTCTTGAATATAAATATGAGCAATTTTTTCCTGAGCAATTGTGTCCTTGGGCAAAGGAAACAAAACAAAAATGAACAAATGAGACTACATCAAACTAAAAAGCTTCTGTACAGAAAAGAATACCATCAGTAGAACAAAAAGGCATCCTACAGTATGGGAGAATATATTTGTAAGCAACATATCCAACAAGGGGTTAACATCCAAAATATACAAAGAACTCACATGCCTCAACACCCAAAAAGCAAATAACGCAATTAAAAAATGGGCATGTGATATGAATAGACAATTCTTCAAAGAGGAAATTCAAAAGGCCAACAGGCACATGAAAAGATGCTCCACATCACTAATACTCAGGAAAATGCAAATTAAAACCACACTGAGATATTATCTCAGACCAGTTAGGATGGACAACATCCAAAAGACAAGGAACTACAAATGTTGGTGAGGATGCAGAGAAAGTGGAACCCTCCTACACTGCTGGTGGGAATGTGAATTAGTTCAACCATTGTGGAAAGTAATATGGAGGTACCTCAAAAATCTAAAAACAGAAATACCATTTGATCCAGGAACTCCATTCTTAGGAATTTACTCAAGGAAAACAATATCCCAGATTCAAAAATACATATGCACCTGCATGTTTACCACAGCACTATTTACAATAGCCAAGATATGGAAGCAACCTAAGCGTCCATCAGTAGATGAATGGATAAAGTAGTCATCCATATACACAATGACTTATTCAGCCATAAGAAGAAAACAAATCGTACCATTTACAACAACATGGATGGAGCTAGAGGGTATTATGCTCAGTGAAATAAACCAGGTGAAGAAACCCAAGTACCAAATGATTTCACTCATTTGTGGAGAATAACAATGAAGCAAAACTGAAGGAAAAAATTATAGCAGACTCACAGACTCCAAGAATGGACTAGCAGTTACCAAAGGGGAATGGTAGGAGAGGGTGGGTGGGGAGGGAGGTTGAAGGAGATTAGGGGGCATTATGATTGGTACACATGGTGCATGGGATCACGGGGAAGACAGTGTAGCACAGAGAAGACAAGTAGTGACTCTATAGCATATTACTATGCTGATGGACAGTGACCACAATAGGCTTTGCAGTGGGCTTGACAATATGGGTGAATGTAATAACCATATTGCTCATGTGAAACCTTTATAAGATTGTATATTATTGATACCTTAATAAAAAATAAGTAAATAAATGAGCACCGATTACCAGGGAATAAGCAAGAGGAAATGAATAGTGAGAACTGATGTATTCATTGACAGTTTATAAACGCTTTCTCTCTGCTGGGTCCCTTACCCCAGAAGAGAGATGTATATAATGTCTATAATACACATTTAGCACCTGTGTTACTATTATCATTCCAATGCTGAGCCTCTTTGGAGATGTCTTTGTTCCTGATTTGCTTGCTTATTTGTTTTTAAATAGTCTTCCCTCCTAGAGTCTCAGCTTTCAAGGCGATTGATGGTGACAAAAGGAAGACAGTGATGGAGAAGGATGGGCTACCCAACAGAGATCATCAGGAAAAAGCTCACTGGAATACCAGTTTCAAACTGAATCATTTGGCGGAGGAAGGAAAAGGCAGCCGAGCCAACTGAATCTGTATGTTCAGGGAAGCAGTTAGTATGTACCAAACATAAGCTAGTAAACTGAGAAACATCTCAGTCAATGAGAAAAAAATAAACAAACAAAAAATAAATCATCTTCAGTCCACACAAAAGAATTTATAGTCAACACAAGATTTTAGTTTAAATTGTTTTTCCCTCATTTGCAGCCCCAATTTCCTATCTTGTGCAATTCTGCTCTCAGACATCATGATATTGACAATTTTCAGATTTTGATGATAAGAAAGCCACTTGGTCACATGGAAAGCAACCCAATAATCTTCCTTCCCCCTTCCAAGTGCGTCACTTAGAGTGAACATCATGCAAGCACAGGGTCTGCTAACAGGGATGTGACCCCTGGCAGAAGGGAGGAAATATTTTCTAGTTCTAATATTTCATTTTGTTTTCTTTTCTATTCAGTGCTCAGGGAAGATTCCTAATATCACCAAAATCTACATTCTGTACTTTTATTTTTTTCAAAGAAAATAAATTATTCTTGTTAAGAATGTGTTAAGGGGGAGTTAGAAAGCAACATCAAAGTTTTCCCACTTGGGAGTTTGATGTGAAACCACAGTTGAAACTTTCTGAACAACTGCATAAAACTTGTTTTTATCATCCGTCAGGCTGGGTGTTAGCCACCAAGGTGCTGCAAGTCAGCAAAGTGTGAACAGAAAATCTTTTCAAAAAAGAAACTTGTTTGTGGTATGCAGAGGAAATGCTTTAATTGACTTAATTTTCATTTTTTAGCTCTTGTGTGTGTCCACAATTGCGAGGTTAACTATATTTTAGAGACCCGGCCCAGAGGCTGCAGGCACGTGCCCTAGGCTCAAACACCTGCAGGCTGTTCTGTCAGGATGAGTGAGTGGAACGGGCTCACGGTAGGAAGTAGAAGGACAGACTCATTCTCTGGGTCTGGGCAGCCGCTAACCATCTCCAAGCACTGCTGCACAAGGATTAAAGGTGCCATGTTGACAGACTTTTGGGTTATTTAAAAGAAACCAGAAATTTGGAGTTGTTCTGAAAAATCTCCCAGTCTTTAAGTTTTCCCAACCAGTGTAGCAAACTTGTTAGAACAGCATGAACATGTCTGGAGATGAGATGGAGGCCTCCAGCCCCAAGTTCACAATCTCTGAATAGATGGAGAGAATATGGGCTTTGGAATCTACCAGACTGCAGCCTTCCTACTTACTAGTTGTGTGCTCTCGGGTAATTTATTAACTCTGTCCAGCCTGTTTCCTTACCTGGTTAATAAAGTCTGCCTTGCAGGTAGCTGGGAGGTTTAAAAAGAATATGCATAAAGTGGCTAACACATAGCCGGTATCAACACATATAAATGGCTCCCTTATTTTATCATCATTCATACTGACTGACCTATTTTCATAAAATACTAGCACCTTGGAGCAACGGAAAGTTGATTACCTCACATATGCGTGAAGCTGCTATTTTGGCCTTCATCCTCCTGGCTCCACACATAAAAGACTCACTGCTCTCCCAGGAGTGAAAGAAACTTGTCCACGAGCCTGTAACCAGGAAGGAATTGCTGGAAAAGCTCGCAGCCTCCAGCCCTGCACCTGGGTGGGTGGGAAGTGGGGAGAGAAGATGGGAAGTCACAGAGGGCTGGAAGAGTGGTTGGCTTGTAGACCCACCCTGCAGAAGGTAGGCTGGGCACCCCTGAAATGGCCCACTGCCACAAGGACTGACAGCTGTTTTTTCTTCTTTGGAATGCGAGCACCTAACTTAAGCTTTGACTTGATGCCTCTGTTTACAGAGGGCTCTCTGCACTAAGTGAGCAGGCAGTGCCACTGCGCTAGAGGTCGGCCGGCTAACTCCCCGTGGTGTCAGAGCTCTTGGTTGACTTGAGTAACTACCCATGTGGACTACTTGTTTTTTTTTCTCTTTCTGAGAAAAAAGCTTTAAATTCCCACTCTCCTGTTTTAAATTCACCAAAAAAAGAGTGAACCTATGGAACCCTAGGCCCCACCTTCAAATCCAGTACAGGCAGAACCCCAGGCCTGTGCACACTCTCTCTCTACCCATGACCTTGCTGTGTGACCTGTCATGCTGTGTGATTTCCAGGTCCCTTTTTTCCAATGTTCCCTGACAGCTGTTGCTGAAGGTCATCATAATAAGATGCTCTTAATGACCATAATAGGAATCTTTGGGGCCGGTCCAACCACAACACTGGTAATTGGTAGGCTGAGACCCGCACAAAGTATGTACCCACTGCACATTCAGGCAAAAGAAGACACTTAAGTCAGGACCTTGTGGGGACCCCCTTTCTCAGGGTCTCATGACCCCCTGAGCCTCCAGCACTCTGTCTCTAAGACAGCATGAGCTCTTCTACTGGACTCTGAGGTGCTCTAGGACACAAAGCATGTCTTCTTCATGGTGTTCAGTACATGCTGGACTTAACTTCAGTGTCTGAGACAGCTTTTCATGGGGCTGGTGTGAGAAGCAAATGAAATAACTAAAGTAGATGGCTTTGTGAATATGAAGTGCTATAGGAATGTATTATTATAAACAATAATAATCTTGCATTACAGTCTACTGATAACTGATATTAGATAAAACCACAGAAATTATTACTAACAATTATTAGTGTTACCAACAATACACCAAAGCACATGACTCATCCTAACAGGTTTCATATGGAATTGATCCAAGAATGATTAGTCCTCAGAATTACTTAGAACTTCCTATGGAGGAACTCAGTAACTGTGGATTAAAATTATATGGGAAAATGGAAGTAAAGGATTGAAGCAATTTTCAAGCAGTGTGGGGAACAATCTGGCTTCTTGCAATGAGAATATGCACTCTGCCATTTACGGGATCTCTGCCAAGGACCACATGCTGTGAGCTTAGCTCTGTTTCACGGAGAACATATAGCATGCCCAGAGGACAGACATATGCTCCAGGTAAGGCCTCGCCTTTGAATCTCTGAGAGGTGTTAATTTTTCCCACTTGGTTATAATGTTCGGTTCCAAAAGTTAGTGAAGGACTGGAAGGCTGAAGGAATTTATTTCCACTCTTCATTGGGAAATGAAATGTGTTCTAAATCATCATTATGATTTATAAAATTAATAGCCAATAGTAACAATTTAACAAATTCCCTTTTCTCCCCAACCCAGTCAAGTTCTGTAGCACAGCAAAGGGACTTTGGAACATGTAACTGTGCCATATCCTGTTGCCATTTTATTGCCAGGAGTGGGTGCAGGCAAGATCTTTAAAAAATGGGTATGATTCTAAATTCAGGAAATTAAATGGTAGGTCTGAAATCCTCAGTTTGGAATGCATTTCCAAGCTACAACTTTTCCTTGCTTTTTAACAGTTACGATAACGGCCATCAAAAACTTACTGCAAGTTTCACCCAACAAAAGGCCGTCGCATCTCCATATTCTAGGAGGAAACAGAAGCCTCCTTTCTGTCTTCTCATTCCTCAGACGTGCATCCCAAACTCTGCTGGTCTGGAAAGAGCAACAGTCTGTTGTGCATTTCATAACAATTGGTTTCCACTATTTCAGATGCAGATTTCTCCTCATTGACTCTTGGATACTATTAACAACACAGAAGGTCAGATTATAGGTCATTTTGAGTCTAAAAACCAGGCATACATTTTTATGATCGACTGTAGAGGTCAAATGTTCTCTCCCACTGCTAACAGCCTAGAGCCAATAAAAGAGAAACTGTTCTCTCCACATGGGCAGGCCATCTGCACACGTACTTCCATCTACTGCTGTGGTGACCTGAGTCACTGTCCACCAGGGCATAACAGGGTTTCCCTGCTGCCATCCCATTATAGAAAGCACAGGCCAGCAACCCCAAATGATAAAAAAACAATGTCAATCTCCAGCCACATTTCCCCCAAAAAATTAAGTTGTAAAATTAATAGCCAATGGTAACATTTTAATAAATTCCCTTTTCTCTCCAACCCAGCCAAATTCTGTAGCGCAGCAAAGGGACTTTGGAACAGTACCATCTATTTACATTTACCCTCGAATTAGTTAAAATTAAATAATGAAAAATTTCAGTTCCTCAGCTGCACCATGCACCTTTCAAGTGTTCAGCAGCTTTCTGCAGCAGTGACAGCCTTACTGGGCAGAGGGATGGAGAACATTCCTTCCCAGAGCCCAGCAGGATGGCACCAATACATGGCCTGTTCTACCAAGACTCAAAATTCTCTCTGGAAGATGAGCTTACCTTGCGCTTCTTGCTTTCACCCCGATATACCCGCCCCCCACAACCTCTCCATTATGCAAATGAGTTTAGCCTCTCAGTTTGTTGTTTTTTCTTCACTTAGTGGATTACCAGGCTCCCCATAAAGAAAGCACTGTCTTAGCCAGTGTAAATTCTGGTCTGCAAGGCTTTCTCTCCATCCTGGGATTGCACATAACAGCCCCTCTGTAAAACCAGACACTCTGTAGCAGGCAGACTGGGAAATGCACACATCAGTACGTCTGGCCCCAGTGCATTGGCCATGTTTGCTGTCCTTCACTGAATGTAGACAGTAGTAGCTACATGGTATAAACAGGCTGTCAGGTGCTTCGAACTTCAACATGAGACCACTTGCTGAATTTATACTGAAAAGTAGGTTTAGCACTAAGTCAATGTGTCCTCCTTGATGACAGGGTGGGTGGCTCCCAAGTGACTGTGGGTGGTCAGAGCTTTGTAGGCTTAGCTCTGGAGGGCCTTCTCCAGTCTTTCCTTGCAGACCTCGCCAAATGGCTCCCATCAAGTCACCGAGAACAGCAGGAGGGGCCCGAGTGCCCTCATCTCCCTTTCAGCAAGCACTTCCAGCCTTTGGCTCCCACAGAGAGGCCCTCCTTCCATGGATTCAGCTTCTGCTAGGTAGCTGGTCCTGTACAACTATCTCCTTCTTCTGTCCCTCCCACCCAGTGGCGTGGGGCTAAGTGCTTAACAACTGGCTTTCTGGAGGCCACGGTGACCTGATTTGAAATGTTGGCCAACGTCTGTGGTAATAAGTACCCATAGCCAGGCTTGCAAAATTCCTGAATATTTACCAAGCCTCTACAGGCTGGCTTCTGCACACTAGTGTGCCATGCTAAGCAAAGCAGCAGATTCCTGTTGTGAATGTCTGGGCTCTCTCCTGTCTCTAGGTGGTTTCTCAGCATTTCCAGCTCTCCTATTACCTGATTCAAATCCATTATTGGCTATTTTGCATGGGTTTTCCTGACTGTATTTGAATGTATATCGTTAAGTGTGTAAAATTAGAGAAGTGCTCCTCAGAGTGCCAGAATATGAAGCAGGCATATCAGTAAGCATGCTGAAGGTTCAGCTAAAGTTCCTGTTTTTAAAGAGTAAGACATTTAGATGAAGGAAGCAGTGAATCAATTTATCTTGTGGTACAAGTTTGTTTTTTCCTGAATCTTACCATGCACTGGTAATAAAATGTTTATGATCCCATAGCTGTGAGCAGACCATACTTTGAGTAACACTGTAATAGGGCACTTTAGAAAAGCAATTAGGCAAATATGGATCACAAGCCCCAGAATTGTCCTATCCTTTGTCCAACTTGTTCCACTTTGACCATGGACCTCTCCTAAGAGTTCCATTAAACAGAAGGGAAAGCCTTACACACAAAGATATTCATTGCAGTTTAAAATACAGAATTTTTGAAAGCAACTTCAAAGTGAAAAAAATAGAAAAATGATTAAATAAGTTCATTTAATGGGATATTATTCAGCTTTTAAAACAGGGGTATTTTAGCAATATGGAAAAAATACTACTAAGTAATAAAATAAGGAAAGAAAATTTTACATGCATGGTAACAACCATGTAGGAATATGAATGCCAGAAGGAAGACATATATACAAGTAATAGTCAAATTATGTAGAGGGGTTATTAGGAGATGAATTTCTTTCCTCTAATTTTCAAAGAGTGACTTTTTAAATGTAGGCATTCCATTTATTTTTCCCAGATAAAAAAAGAAAAGCAATAAAGCCCACCAACAAAGTCACAGAGACTATTTAGAAGGAAAAAAAGACCTTATGCCATAAGAGACCTATAAGTGCTGTTTTCATGCTCACAGCAGATGCCCTGGGTGAGTCTGCAGTTAAATTAAGATCCCTAACTGCTCACCTGTCATTCATCCCTCCATCCATGTTGCCTCCTCCCTAGAATTTCATCCTCTCACCAACCTCTATCAAAACTC
Source organism: Manis javanica (assembly GCF_040802235.1). Lineage (NCBI taxonomy): Eukaryota > Metazoa > Chordata > Mammalia > Pholidota > Manidae > Manis > Manis javanica. The sequence goes on along the minus strand of NC_133170.1, from coordinate 36,740,741 downwards.
CCTTTCAGAGAAGTTGCTTTTATCACCTGCATATGAACAAATAAGCACGCTGCCTCCCAGGTCTGCCAGCCTTCTTGCCACTGTGCAGTGGACACTTTTACCCTTAGAAGAAGACCTCCCAGCTATTTGCAAACAAGGGGAGAAGTAGGGACAGTGTGAGGAGTTTGTTGCAAGGGGTTCAAAGCAGGTGGCTGTGTACTCTTGGGTCTACTCTGCATGGCTTCACACCCCACCCAGGGCCGCTGTGTACCTAGCTCCCCTCGAGGTGGTGATAGCTGCGTGCGGCTCCTCCCTCTCCTGCTGTTCACCTCAGACCAGATCTAAAGACACATTGTTTACTTATATCACCCATCCAGGAGCAAAAAAGTTAAATCAATCGATCAGTCAATCAATCATTCTTTAAAACCAGTCGTCATCCAGTATGTTTCAGCTTTTAAATCAATTAACAAAACCAAACTGCAGAACTCAACCTGCAATATCACCACACAAACAGCCAAACACACCAGTGCACTGGGAAGTATAAACAGCAATAAAGAGTTCAGGCTTTGGTGCCTTGCCTGACTGTGTGGTGCAAATACTAGCTTTCCCATTCACAGGCTGAATGACCTTGGGCAAGTCCTTAACCTTTCTGTATGTTTCCTCCTAGGATTGTTGTGAAGACTAAATTAGTTATTCCACATAAAGTACTTAGAACAGTACCTGACACTGATAAGCATCCAGTAAAGTTTAGCTGATATTGTGTTCTCACACCAAAAATAAACGTTGTGTAAGGTGGCCCCTGCAGGGCTGTCCTCCCAGCTCTTCTCCAGGGGCCCCAAGTCCATGATGAGCACACAAATTAAGGGCAAATGTCAAAATATCCATAGCATTAAAGCAGCCACTTAAAAGCATCACAATGTAAACAGAAACATGGTCATAATCATTTCTAGAATCTTCCATTTCCTGAAGACAGGAAATGAAAAGCATTTTGAACCAATCCTCCAGCCATGCTTCTGCCCATTTCCTCGGACATGCCTACCTCGAACCACTGCCCATGGGACTGCATCTTGAGGATGACACAGGGGTCTGGTTTGGAAAGAGCATCTCTATCAGAAATGCCCTTGCACGCCACGCGCAGCTCGACTTTGGTCAGGCAGGGGCTGTTAAAGATTCCCAGAGTATTGGCAGCCGACTCATAAATGTTGCTCATCTTCTTCATTCTGTTTATGACAAGAAAAAAAGAAAAGGACATGCCAGTCACCAGAATGTTTATCAAAGGAGAGGGCCTCCCAGCTATCCTTCAGGAACTTATTCCACACACAGTTTCAAATGTTGGATGTATTTATTATCTTACCTTCCATCCCAGTGGTACTATTCCAGTGAAACAAACAAACAACCCTCCCCCCACCAAAAACCCACAGATGGCAGTGCACTTAGCTAAGAACACCATTTTCCTATTTGATTTGCGTACATTTGCTTGGTAAAAATTTTTAGTCTGTGAAAGAAAATTAATGAATTAGTGCAATGGACTGCAAACTGTAATACAATTAGTTCTATATCAAGTGCACGACTTGTGTGAAATTTTACAGATTTTTTGGTTAATCAATCACATTCTAAGTTTGTAAGAGTCCCTAAAAATCCAGCTCTTCTTTTCCTTCCATGTAATGACACGGAGAAGTACTGTCTTCCCTAAAGACACAGTCCATGACAGATGCCCCGAATCTGATATCCTACCCTGAATGCATAAGCACATTCTCACTTCCCTCCCCTCCAGTGGCCACATCAGAATTCAGAATGAAAAGGGGGACAGAATGAGGAGACTGTGTGGAAGGAAAAGCTCACAGCCTCTGGCCCTCAGTTCAGGAAACAGCAGCCCCAGGCAAGCACTGCAGGGCCCCCTCCATCCCCACACAGTAGCCTCGTAACAGCCCTGCACCTGGAGCCCTGGGGGTGCAGGCATCCCCCACAGCCCGCCAGTGCTCTCCTTCTCTGAGGAGGTCGCCCCTGTAAGGACTCAGGAAGGCTCTCTCAGGAGTGAGACCCCATGTGCCTCTCATGGAGCTCTGTGATCTTGGAGACTCCTTAGGAAAAGCAGCCATGGCTGTCCTTTCCCTCAGGAGGAACCGCACACAGCACGGGTGCCCTTTGGTGGGATTTCTTCACCCAGGAGTGAGGCTGAGCTCTCCCTTCCTTACCTCCCTCTGCAATGCTTCAGTGAATTTTCCCTTGGTGCCTGACACCGTACCATGGCCAAGTCCACCATGCCGCCCTTTTCACACGGTGGTGGCTGCGCCTCAGCGCAGAGCACACACACTCTTACACACCAGCTGGTCCTTTCGAACCTGGCTGCCAGCTGCATGTCAAAGCCAAGCCTTTTCCAATCTGAACACTCCCCACCAGAATTTCCTCCCAGTGCTCCCACACAGCGCTCTCCATTCGGCTTTCCACTCTCCCCTCCCTCCCTCCCTCCATCCCTCTCATCCCTCCTTCCTTCCTTTCACAGTCTAACTCTCCGGTGCCCTATTTATCTCATCATTGTGAGCTCAGGTTTTTCCTTATATGTGCTGAAAGGAAATTGCACAGAAGGCTAAAAGCTTATGTACTAGAACAGGAGTGGAGGAGCTGTGGGCTGTGTGCCAAAGGTGGCTCACCATGTGTTCTGGTGAATAAAGTTTTATTGGGACACAAGTGTGCTCATTCACTTCATATTGTGTGTGTTTGCTTTCACTGTGATTACGGAGTTGAGTAGTTCCAACAGAAACTTCATGGCCTCCAGAGTCTAAAATATTCACTATTTGGCCCTCTTCAGAAAATGCTTTACGACCTCTGTCCCAAAACACCAGGTTGAGCAAATATGTAGCTGGGCAGGAGGTGGAGATTCTGTCTGTGTATGGTGGGATTGGTGGAAGTTGAGCATTGCTTTACCTTCACCATATTAAACATTAATAGGGACTTTGGGATATTTGTCTTTTTGTTTTGTTTTTTTTTTACATATGAGAAAATTCACACTCAAAGAGAACTGGCATCATACCCATGTCATACAGTTATTCTAATGGCAGAGCTGGGGCTGGAATGCTAGTTTTCTATCTTCTAGGCAAATGCTATTTTTACAACATGTAAAACCTTTGGCTGGAGAATGGTTTGATTCTACCAAGGAACAGTGGGTACAGTTTTTATTTATTTCAACCTTGATTATTGCAACTCCCATATAGAATCATACTTTCCTTCTATTTTAAGTAAATTTTATTCAGGTATAGAAGATGCACTCATCATAAATGAACAGCTCAATAAATTATGTTCCTCTATTTTTACAGGTTGTGAGTAGACAGTTATTAGAGTAAGTAGCAAGAAGAGCACAGACAAAAATGCAATGTATAAAAAAATGAGCAGAGAGAGGAGACTAGCAGAAGATGGCTTTGTGTTCAGGCAGTGTTGGAAGTTGTTAAATTCTTTATCAACTTTTTGATAAAGGACAGCTTATTTTTTAGTCAATGTCTTATCAAATTTTACCTTTTCGAATGTGTTAACCAGCTTCCTGGAATCCACATTTCTCTTGTGCAGTTCTGAGTGGCCTGTCCTGTCTCCAGGAGGCATTGCTATCTCTTCTAACTGCCCCATCCTTGCAGGCCCATGTCCAACCCCTATCTTTCTTTCTTCTTAAAGACTTAATTTTTGTATAGCAGTGTTTGGTTCACAGCAAAATTGAGAGCAAGGTACAGAGATTTCCCATATATCCCCTTCCCCCATGCATGCACAGCTTTGCCCATTATCAGTGTCCCCACCAGAGTGGGGCATTTGTCACGGCTGATGAACACGCTGACCACCATCATCATCTAAAGTCCCTAGTTTCCATCAGGGTTCACTCTTGGGGGTGATGGACATTCTAAGGGTTTGGACACAAGGTATAATGGACTAGGGACATAATGACATGCATCCACCATTATAGTGTGATACAGAGTGGTTTTCCTGCCTTAAAAATCCTCTTGCTAAGCCTGTTCATCCCTCCTTCCCTGCCAACCCCTGGTAGCAACTGATCTTTTCACTGTCTCCATAGCTGTGCCTTCCCCAGAACATCCCAGAGCGGCAACAATACAGTCTGCGGCCCTTCCAGATGGGCTCCTTTCATCCACCCACTTTCTAGACCCACTGACTCCTTCCTATAGCACATAAGCTTTTTCTTTAGAATGACACATCTTCTCTAATACCTACTCTTAATTGTGAGGTGTGATGGGAAAAAGACTGTAAGGAGACATACAGCTCCTTCCCCCTTCAAATCCTGACTCCTTCATCACTAGCCATGTGACCTTGAGCAGGGTGTTTATCCTCTGTAATAGTAATCCCTGCCTTGAAGAATTGCTATAATAAGTAGATGAAATAATATATGTAAACTGATTAGCACAATGCCAGATATATAGTAGGTGCTTCAAAAGTAAATCTATTAATATTGTATTCACACTACTCTCAAGATTAGATTAAATAATTTATTCTCCTCCTGCTGACTGAAACTTTCTTAGAATTCCCACTGTTACTTTAGGATCAAAGTTCTACCAGCCACCTTAAATGCATTCTGTCTTTATAACCCACACAATCTGGACATACCACCCTTCACCTAAGAGCACACAGCCATTTCTCAATACAGTAGTTTGTCTGAGGAGTCATATGCATAGCCAGTAACTCTCACATACTCACAAGGCAGAGAGTAAGACAATGGTGACTACCTAATCACATGTGTCAAAAGTTGTCCTTCAAAAATAATTTAAAATTAAGAAGGCTTCTTGAAATATGGATTTATGCACATAATCATCAATGATATATCCTATGCTATATGTACAAATAGTATCTGAGTTATTTATCAGTTTATAATAAATTTATAAAGTTATTAAACAATTTAAAATTAAATGAACTGGGACAAATGTTCAGAGATTTTTTTAAGCCAATAGAGTATATGATCCAGAAAATTTATGAATCATTCCATTAGGCAATGGGAAATACATGGAGGATTTAGCTGAGAAAATGAGCATAACCAAATAAGCATTTGGTAAAAATCAATCTGGTACAACATGATGATCAGACTGGAGGAGAAAAATATTCTGTGGTTGTCTAAGACTACTGTGCTGGTCATTACCTCTTCCTTCCTGCCCGACTGACTCCCCTACCCTCTTCTGCTTAAGGATCTGAAAGGCTCAGCTCTGTTGACTGCCCACTCATTGACAGCTAGTTTTCTATTGCTATGATATGAATATTTGTGTCCCCCAAAATTCATGTGTTGAAATCCTAATCCCCAAAGGTGATGGTATTAGGATGTGGGGCATTTGGGAGGTGATCAGGTCATGAGGATGACCTCATAAATGGGCTAAGAGATCCCAAAGAGCACCCCAAGCCACCAAGTGAGGATGAAGTGAGAAGTCTGAAATCCAGTGGAGGACCCCCACCCAACCATGCCTGCACTCTGAGCTGGGACTTCCAAACCGCAGACCTGTGAGAAACAAATGTCTGTTGTTTATAAGCACCCCCAGTCTTTGTTATAACAGTCCAAATGGACTCCCACTTGGATTTGTCTAAAGGTTTGCAGATCCAGACGAGGGAGGAGAAAGAGGAGAGATGTGGTCCGGGCATCACTGGGTCACTTCACCACAGTGGTCAGTCTCTGATACACACATACATGAGCTCCTTTAGGTCAGGGACTTCTTCTTATACTTTCCTGCATCTAAGTAGTGTCCATCTTGATACTACTTGTAGACTGGTGATGAAAACAACATAAATCTTCAATTCTGAGGGGACAGGGTATATGAAATGAATGTGGAGATACTGAAGATAAAACTCTAAACCTATCACATTTATGCTCAGGGCCCTGGCTTACCCCCATGTCCACATGAATGCAAGCTCTGACCAGATGTCCCAGAGCTCCTGAGCTCCTGCAGCTGCCCAGAGATAACAGCCATCCTGACCTTGACTTTGGACACTGTGCCTGGGCTAGTGAAGTCACATTGTTTGGCTCTGGCCCAGCTGAAGCTCACTGCTGAAAGGTGATCACATAATACAGCTCAGTCAGGGAGTGATCAGCTGTATCAAACCCTGATAAGTAGAGTAAACAAGTAATTTCACACTCGGGTAGAAAACAGGATTAATATAGCCAGATTATCAATATCTTTTCCAAGGCCTATTTAAATCCTCTTTGTTGCCTTTCATACAATACGCTGGTTTTGCAGAGACTAATATCTGCTGAGAATTACTGTGATGAAAGTTGACGTTTGGCCAGTTTTAGAAGCAAATTGTAATTGTTCTTTCACTCAGATAATTTAAGTTATAAAAACCACCACTTCAGCATATCCAGTCTCTAACAGGACAAACTGATCCTCAAATTTAATTACATTCTGAGTGAGCTGCAAACAACGGCAAAACAGTAGAGAGGCTTAAGAGGGAAGAGAATCAGTTTTGAGTCCACAAGGGACCCAACTGAGCAGAGCTTATCTTAAAACTGTTAAGAATAAGTGCATAATCACAATTAGCACACATATAATGTAGAGGAGGGGGGAGGGCTGTACAACACAGAGAAGACAAGTAGTGATTCTATAGCATCTTACTACGCTGATGGACAGTGACTGTAATGGGGTATGTGGGGGGGACTTGATGATGGGGGGAGTCTAGTAACCATAATGTTGCTCATGTAATTGTAGATTGATGATACCAAAATAAAAAAAAATAAGTGCATAATCACTCTTCTGCTTGCTTTGGCATTATTTGACCTCTTTAAATGCCATAGCACATCCAGGGAAGGCTGGTCTCTACCACACATCATTCCACTTCTAGTCAAGATGTATGTATGGCATCTGCTGGGGTACCCCATGCTGAGCGGGAGGCTGGAGGCACTGAGTATCCATTCATTCAAGGGCAGATAAGCCAGGAGTCAGTCCTGGTTTGACTAGGACTTGCCAATTTATTTAGCTATCCAACATTCCTGGATCTACTTTTAGACCAAGAATAAATCTACTCTTAAGTGGCAAGCATTGTGCTGACATGGTAAAGGATGGAGACAAATGAGAGTCCATCTGCCTAAAGATTATTGTATTCTGGAGATTCTCAGACTTCCACGTGGTCATGGATCTCCTGGCACCTTGTTAAAATGTAGCTCCTGTTTCGTGAGTTTGATTTAGGGCTTGAGATTCTGCTTCTGGGTGCATTGATCCTGCTGGCCTGCGGACTATACTTTGAGTAGCAAGGTTGTTGAGTATAAATTAGGCATCTATAAAATAAGGCAAACAACCCCAGAGGCTCTTTATCTTAAGATCAGACGCCCACAAAAGATATACGGACTGTGCCAGAATAAGAGTGTGATAACGCATCAGAATATTAGATACCAACCCAAGCTCTACTCTTCATTTGCTGTGTGACTCTGGGCAAGTTACCTGAATCGTCTGTGCCTCAGTTTTACCATATGTAAAATGGGGATAATAATAGTTTTTACCTTTTAGAGTTTTCCTGACCCACTTGGCCCCCCTGAATGTCAGATGCAACTGCCCCTCAGCCATAAAGCCAAGACTCTTCAACCATTGTGGAAAGCAATATGCAGGTTCCTCAAAAAACTAAAAATAGAAATACCATTTGACCCGGGAATCCCACTCCTAGGAATTTACCCAAAGAAAACAAGTTCTCAGATTCAGAAGGACATATGGACCCCTGTGTTTATTGCAGCACTATTTACAATAGCTCAAATAATGGAAGCAACCTAAGTGTCCATCAGTAGATGAATGGATAAAGAAGAGGTGGTACATATACACAATGGAATACTATTCAGCCATAAGAAAGAAATAAATCCTACCATTTGCAAAAACATGGATAGAGCTGGAGGATATTATACTCAGTGCAATAAGCCAGGCAGAGAAAGACAAGTGACAAATGATTTCCCTCATTTGTGGAGTATAACAACAAAGCAAAACTGAAGGAACAAAACAGCAGCAAACTCACAGACTCCAAGAAGGGACTAGCAGTTACCAAAGGGGAGGGGTGTGGGAGGGCGGGTGGGGAGGGAGGGAGAGGGGGATTGAGGGGTATTATGTTTAGTACACATGGTGTGACGGGTCATGGAGAAAACAGTGTAGCACAGAGGTGGCAAATAATAAATCTGTGGCATCTTACTACACTGATGGACAGTGACTGCAATGGGGTATGGGTGGGGACTTGATAATACAGGTAAATGTAGTAACTACATTGTTTTTTCATGTGAAACCTCCATAAAAGTGTATATCAATAATACCCTAATAAAAAATTATAAAATAAATAAACAAATAAATAAAGCTGAGACTCATAGTGGTTAATAACTTGCCCCAAAGTCATAGCTGGTAAGTGACAGAGCCAGGAGGAAGCCTGGGTCTAATGGGCTCCCAAACCTTTGCTTATGACCATTACTTATATGATGCTTAACATTCTTAATTTGCTTTACAATTACTTTCTTTTCAGATGATTCAAAGGCAAACTTCAACTCTGTTCCCATCTTAACAGATCTCCAAGGCATGGTGTGTACATTAATGACACTGTGCTCTAGACGATTCTAAAGACTCACTTTTCTTTTTTCCCTAATTTCCAGGCAGCTCAGGTTTTTTTTTTGGAACTCTGGTTATGACAGTATCCTCTTCAGGAAGTTGAAGGGCCTGGGAGCTAAGCGTCCCTACTCTGATGATTCCAGCACTGGGCACTGATGACCTGTAGATGGTGGAGCTGAGGCCCCTACCAGCCCAGGGATAAAACCAGGCGAGCCCCAAAGGCCATGGTTCTGGCGGGTGACTTTCCTGACAGGCGGAGCAAGTACAGGAATGTTTCCTAGCATGTCCTATGCCAAATCACTCGAGTGCAGTCAATTATTATTTCAGTGATCCCCTGAGCTTTCCGATCTAAGACAACAGGGAGGCCAGACGAGCAGACGCAGTGGTGACCCCACTCCCTGAGACATGATTGCTTTCTCAAGGAGTCAGATAGATTCATGTTTCAGGAACGTCTGGGCTCACATTTCTGTCTCTAACAGTGAGTCGTGATGAGATTTTTCTAGAAAGCAATTATGCCCAAAGCATCATATTTATACTCAAATGTCACCCATTTTTAGGAGAAGAACTGGAAGTATAAATTTAACTAGAAAACTATAAAGGCTGATAGAAACTTTCAAAAGTAAAACTTGAACAAAACATCAAAGGAAATTGTATGAATGACTACCTCCTCTCAGTCACAGCCCCTCCTTTTTCTACCACAAAGAGCAAATTTAGATGATGTTTTTATTATTTTGGCACTGAGATAATTTCCTTCTGTTTCTCAGGCAACTAAGTTTGCCAGCAGAAAGATCAAATCCCAGTCTTCTTTTGTTCAGTTATTTTTCCCTTTTTAATATAATCACAGGCTGGATTCTTCCACTAGTGTCATGCTAACAGGAAGCTGGTGCTCACAAATGGGTATTGTGCTTCTGGTCTCATACACGTGGCTACTTTTAAAAGAACGAAGGAGCAAGAGAAACAAGACACCACATGAACTGGGAGCCAGTTGCCTTAAGGAGGCGTGATACCCCACCACTCACGCCGCCTGTGTGCTTTTACACCGAGGCACCTGGAGCTCACTTCTGATTTAATGACATTCTGGCATTAACGTGCTTTTGCTTAGTGGGCAGGGAACAACATGTTTTGGGAAAGAGGAGATGAGAAAGTGCAAAAGAAAATACCTCTTATGAACACATCTCTCAGTGCTGCCCAGGAAAAATATGTGATGATGAAAATGGCCAGTATCCATGCTTCCAATACCTGGATTCTTCCACTAATCCACAGGCAGCTACTGAGCCTTTCAACTGTGGTTAGTGCAACCAAGGAAATGAAATTTTGATTATATTTCACCGTAACTGAAATTTAAATAGCCACTTGGGATGGGTGGCTATGATAATCAGCACGTCTGAACATACCATATTAGATTCCTATCCATAGTTTTCTTTTTCCTTTGTTTCTTCTGAAGTCTAAAGTTGAATGGTGTTGCCAATGAATATGTCTAGGACCTCACCTCAAAGCAATTTCTCTCTCATAACAGACATCTGGCCCCCCACTTTTTGGTGGGAATGAACAGGACTTAATGGGTCTGACTTTTCTCATCAGCTTTTCCTCACCTGCCAGCACCAGTCAGTCGGTGGGGACTCAGTGCTGTGTCCATGGAGCCAGACAGCAGGAGAGGCGAGCGTGCAGAGGCAAGAAGCAGTGCAGGGCTGACTCCTCTGGTACTAGGAGAGCCCCTAAGGGAAATACTGGAGTGAGTCTCTCCTTAGAACTTCCTTCCAACATGGTATCCCCTTCAAGCCCAATGACTAATGATGCTGCTACTGAAGGTTTCACAATGGCAGAACATAAGCTTTGTGGCACACGGCTTTGCTGGAGGACAGCACGTCTGCCTCAGAGACGGGGCATATGACCGGGCCTCCCAGATGCACACTTGGAGGCAGAGGAAAGCCAGAGCGGGTATGAGGGTGTGGGACTTGCATGCCGTGTATGTATCAGCTGAGAGTTCTGTGGACTTCCAGTACTTACCAACTATGAGAATTTGGACCCAGGCCCCAGTGTGAGCAGACAGACCAGATAAAAAGTGTCAATACAAAATAATAGCAAGAGTGACTCCAATGAGAACAGCTGTTTGGGGACACTTCTGTGTCCAGAATTACACTTAGTGTTATACTATCCAGTTATACTATCACAATTAATCATTTCAAAAACATGGATTTATCTTCATATGAAGATAAATGATCAGCAAAAAAAAGAACAAGAATAAACTTTGGGAAAATGGTAGAGTTTAAAAGGCAACCAGAAGAGGTATACTACATCTGAGGATATGAAAGGTAATTTGATATTATTTCAATTTTATAGAAGAGAATACTGATATTAGAAAAAGCAAAGTCAATGGGTAGATGGCATAACTGAAAAATGGAGGAAGAAGGATTTGATCAGATTTTTAAAACTCCAACTGTCAATGATGTTCTGTGATGTGATTCTGCTTCCCTTTGCACATCTTAAGGCCTCTGTCCAGTTTCTAGCTCTGTGTGAATGCCTGAACACTGGAAGTCCCACACTGTCACATCTCATTCATTTATTCATAAAATATTCATTGAACACTTCAAGTCTGTGCTGGGAACCATGCTGGGAACTGAGAGATACAAAGATGAAAAGACAGAGTCACTATCTTCAAGGGGCTCACAGGCAAAGGGGAAATAGCCAGATTAGGAAATATTTATAATAGATTAATTTAGCCTGCTATGCCTTCTGCCATATTTCCATCAAAATGGAGCTAGGGAGAATTCAGAAACTGTCAATAGCACTAGAAAGGAAAAATCGCCCAGGTGGAATTTCCTCTGGCTGTGTTCTACAGAGCCATGTATTGTGTAATTTTTGCTTTGTTGTATGAGGTACTAATATATATTCTCAAAAGAAACAAATGGTAGATGTGACAATGTAAAGTAGGTTTCTTTACATCAGGAAGTTTCAATCATTAGTATGTGGATGTGAATAGTATGCTTTGTGAATCTCCAAAGAGAAGGCATCATGTATAATGTTTTCCAAACTTATTTTGGGTTATTAAACATTAAACATAGTAAATTTTCTAAAATTAAACATTTTAGAAAAAATTTTATGGGATACATTTGAAGATAAATGATCAGCAAAAAAAAGAACAAGAATAAACTTTGGGAAAATGGTAGAGTTTAAAAGGCAACCAGAAGAGGTATACTACATCTGAGGATATTTCACTTCCATGGAAAGTATAACTGGGGGCTGAGACACGCCTGTGCTGAGAGACAGTGCAGTATGGAAGGTGCTCTTTCATGCACCACATAGAAGAGGGGACTCTGAGCTCCTGGCTGAGATGGAGAGCCCCAGCCTCAGTCTGGCCAATATACCCTAGGTAAGTACCTGCTGGGCTTGCCAGATTGGACCAGGTAGTAGATATCAAGGTGACCTTCAGAAATTCAATTGATCGGGAGGGGAAGTTGGCACCACTTGGATAAAGAGTAGGGTTAATGACACTCCACTGAGCCCATCCACCGGTAATGTCAGGCTGGATGGATTTCCTCCCAACCCTGAACAAGAAAATTACAATAACACCAACATGTGACCTAAGAAAAACATGGTGATAACTAACCTGTGGTCATTCACATGACAGAATGCTATACATATGCCTTGAGATACATACCAGCATGGACAAGTCTCCTAGACATAATTTTGAACAATATAAGCCTGACACAAAAGACTTTGCACTGTATGGTCCAATTGTATCAGGTTCAAAGAAGGCCAAAATTAATTACAATAACAGAAGTCACAATGCTGTTCACTTTCTGTGGGGGCAAGGATGAGAGGGGTACAAAAGAGCCTTCTGGGGTGGAGAAATATTCTATACCTTGATTTGGAGCTTATACATTCATGATGTGAACTTTTCTGTATATTTGCTGCACTTGGATAAAATTTTGCTTAAAAATAAATAATAGGGGGCGGAGCCAAGATGGTGGCATGAGTAGAGCAGTGGAAATCTTCTCCCAAAACCACGTATATCTATGAAAATATAACAAAGACAACTCTTCCTAGAATAAAGACCAGCGGAAAGAAGACAACATCCAGACCACATCCACACCTGCAAGAACCCAGTGCCTTGCAAAGGGGGTAAGATACAAACCCCGGCCCAGTGGGTCCCGAGTGCCCCTCCCCCCAGCTCCCGGCGGGAGGAGAGGAGTCAGAGTGGGAGGGAGAAGGAGCCCAGGACTGCTGAACACCCAGCCCCAGCCATCCGGACCAGAGCACAGACACAGTGCATGCGCGGGGCCCTGGATACTAGGGAAACAGGGCAGCAAGAACAGTGAGTGGGTACTGGAGGCTGGCACCGGAGAACAAAAGAAAAGTGAGTGACCATCTTTTTTTTGTTGTTGTTGTTGTTTTGTTGTGGTGAGTGCTTTTTGGAAGTCTTAAATGGACAGGGACCCCAATACTAGGGAAACAGAGCAGCAAGACTGGCGAGCGGGTATTGGAGACCGGCGCTGGAGAAGAAAAGAAAAGTGAGCACCCATTTTTTTTTATTTTCTTGTTTTGTTGTGGCGAGTGCTTTTTGGAAGTCTTAAAGGGACAGGGACCCCAATACTAGGGAAACAGGGCAGCAAGAGCAGTGAGCGGGTGCCTGAGGCTGATGCCAGAGAATAAAGAAAAATGAGCAGCCATTTTTTTTTTTTTTTTTGATGGTCATTGTTTTGTTTTGGTGGGTGCTTTTTGGAAGTCTTAAAGGGACAGGGCGGGACACTTAGTCCAGAGGTAGGGAATCTGGGGATCTCTGGGCACTCTAATCCCCTGGGCTGCAGGGAGCACGGAGGCCCTTTACAGAGATAAATAGCCTCCCGGCCGCTCCCCCTCCAACACAACTCCACCACTTTGGAGCAGCAGCCTGAGCCAGGCCACGTGTACAGCAACAGCAGAGCTAAACTCCATAACAGCTGGGCAGGAAGCAGAAGCCCTGTCTGCGCACAGCTACCCAGCACAAGCCCCTAGAGGTCGCTATTCTCCCAGGAGAGGAAGGCCACAAACCAACAAGAAGGGAAGTTCTTCCAGCCGTCACTCATCCCAGCTCTGCAACTATTCCTATCACCATGAAAAGACAAAATTACAGGCAAACCAAGATCACAGAGACACCAGAGAAGGAGACAGACCTAACCAGTCTTCCTGACAAAGAATTCAAAATAAAAATCATAAACATGCTGGCAGAGATGCAGGGAAATACGCAAGAGAAATGGGATAAAGTCCAGAGAGGGAGGGAGATCACAGATGCCAGAAAGGAGATTACAGAAATGAAACAAACTCTGGAAGGATTTATAAGCAGAATGGATAAGATGCAAGAGGCCATTGATGGAATTGAAACCAGAGAAAAGGAATGCATAGAAGCTGACATAGAGAGAGATAAAAGGATCTCCAAGAATGAAACAATGTTAAGAGAACTGTGTGACCAATCCAAAATGAACAATATCCATACTATAGGGGTACAAAGGAAGAAAAGAGAGGAAAAGGGATGGAAAGTACCTTGGAAGAAATAATTGCTGAAAACTTCCCCAAACTGGGGGAGGAAATAATCGAACAGACCACAGAAATACACAGAACCCCCAACAGAAAGGATCCAAGGAGGACAACACCAAGACATAATAATTAAAATGGCAAAGATCAAGGACAAGGAAAGAGTTTTAAAGACAGCTAGAGAGAAAAAGGTCACCTATAAAGGAAAACCCATCAGGCTAACATCAGACTTCTCGACAGAAACCCTACAGGCCAGAAGAGAATGGCATGATATATTTAATGCAATGAAACAGAAGAGCCTTGAACCAAGGATACTGTATACAGCACGACTATCATTTAAATATGATGGCGGGATTAAACAATTCCCAGACCAGCAAAAGCTGAGGGAATTTGCTTCCCACAAACACCTCTACAGGGCATCTTACAGGGACTGCTCTAGATGGAAGCATTCCTAGAAAGAGCACAGAACAAAACATACAACATATGAAGAATGGAGGAGGAGGAATAAGAAGGGAGAGAAGAAAAGAATCTCCAGACAGCGTATATAACAGCTCAATAAGTGAGCTAAGTTAGGCGGTAAGATACTAAAGAGGCTAACCTTGAACCTTTGGTGACCACGAATTTAAAGCCTGCAATGGCAATAAGTACATATCTTTCAATAGTCACCCTAAATGTAAATGGACTGAATGCACCAATCAAAATACACAGAGTAATAGAATGGATAAAAAAGCAAGACCCATCTATATGCTGCTTACAAGAAACTTACCTCAAACCCAAAGACATGCACAGACTAAAAGTCAAGGGATGGAAAAACATATTTCAGGCAAAAAACAGTGAGAAGAAAGCAAGGGTTGCAGTACTAATATCAGACAAAATAGACTTCAAAACAAAGAAAGTAACAAGAGATAAAGAAGGACACTACATAATGATAAAGGGCTCAGTCCAACAAGAGGATATAACCATTCTAAATATATATGCACCCAACACAGGAGCACCAGCATATGTGAAACAAATACTAACAGAACTAAAGGGGGAAATAGACCACAATGCATTCATTTTAGGAGACTTCAACACACCACTCACCCCAAAGGATAGATCCACCAGGCAGAAAATAAGTAAGGACATGGAAGCACTGAACAACACAGTAGAACAGATGGACCTAATAGACATCTATATAACTCTACATCCAAAAGCAACAGGATATACATTCTTCTCAACTGCACATGGAACATTCTCCAGAATAGACCACATACTAGCCCACAAAAAGAACCTCAGCAAAATCCAAAATATTGAAATTCTACCAACCAACTTTTCAGACCACAAAGGTATAAAACTAGAAATAAATTCTACAAAGAAAACAAAAAGGCTCACAAACACATGGAGGCTTAACAACATGCTCCTAAATAATCAATGGATCAATGAACAAATTAAAATAGAGATCAAGGAATATATAGAAACAAGTGACAACAACAACACAAAGCCCCAACTTCTGTGGGACACAACGAAAGCAGTCCTAAGAGAAAAGTATATAGCGATTCAGGCACACTTGAAGAAGGAAGAACAATCCCAAATGAATAGTCTAACATCATAATTATCGAAATTGGAAAAAGAAGAACAAATGAGGCCTAAAGTCAGCAGAAGGAGGGACATAATAAAGATCAGAGAAGAAATCAACAAAATTGAGAAGAATAAAACAATAGCAAAACTCAATGAAACCAAGAGCTGGTTCTTTGAGAAAATAAACAAAATAGATAAGCCTCTAGCCCAACTTATTAAGAGAAAAAGAGAATCAACACAAATCAACAAAATCAGAAATGAGAATGGAAAAATCACAATAGACTCCACAGAAATACAAAGAATTATTAAAGACTACTATGAAAACCTATATGCCAACAAGCTGGAAAACCTAGAAGAAATGGACAACTTCCTAGAAAAATACAACCTTCCAAGACTGACCAAGGAAGAAACACAAAAGTTAAACAAACCAATTACGAGCAAAGAAATTGAAACGGTAATCAAAAACTACCCAAGAATGAAACACCCAGGCCGGACGGATTTACCTCGGAATTTTATCAGACACACAGAGAAGACACAATACCCATTCTCCTTAAAGTTTTCCAAAAAATAGAAGAGGAGGGAATACTCCCAAACTCATTCTATGAAGCCAACATCACCCTAATACCAAAATCAGGCAAAGACCCCACCAAAAAAGAAAATTACAGACCAATATCCCTGATGAATGTAGATGCAAAAATACTTAATAGAATATCAGCAAACCGAACTCAAAAGTATATCAAAAGGATCATACACCATGACCAAGTGGGATTCATCCCAGGGATGCAAGGATTGTACAACATTCGAAAATCCATTAACATCATTCACCACATCAACAAAAAGAAAGACAAAAACCACATGATCATCTCCATAGATGCTGAAAAAGCATTTGACAAAATTCAACATCCATTCATGATAAAAACTCTCAGCAAAATGGGAATAGAGGGCAAGTACCTCAACATAACAAAGGCCATATATCATAAACCCACAGTCAACATTATACTGAACAGCAAGAAGCTGAAAGCATTTCCTCTGAGATCGGGAACTAGACAGGGATGCCCACTCTCCCCACTGCTATTTAACATAGTACTGGAGGTCCTAGCCATGGCAATCAGACAAAACAAAGAAATACACAGAATCCAGATTGGTAAAGAAGAAGTTAAACTGTCACTATTTGCAGATGACATGATATTGTACATAAAAAACCCTAAAGACTCCACCCCAAAACTACTAGAACTGATACTGGAATACAGCAAAGTTGCAGGATACAAAATTAACACACAGAAATCTGTAGCTTTCCTATACACTAACAATGAACCAATAGAAAGAGAAATCAGGAAAACAATTCCATTCCATTCACAATTGCATCAGAAAGAATAAAATACCTAGGAATAATCTAACCAAAGAAGTGAATGACCTATACTCGGAAAACTACAAGTCACTCTTAAGAGAAATTAAAGGGGACACTAAAAAATGGAAATTCATCCCATGCTCGTGGTTAGGGAGAATAAATATCGTCAAAATGGCCATCCTGCCCAAAGCAATATACGTATTTGATGCAATCCCTATCAAATTACCAGCAACATTTTTCAATGAACTGGAACAAATAATTCAAAAATTCATATGGAAACACCAAAGACCCCGAATAGCCAAAGCAATCCTGAGAAAGAAGAATAAAGTAGGGGGGATCTCACTCCCCAACTTCAAGCTCTACTATAAAGCCATAGTAATCAAGACAATTTGGTACTGGCAGAAGAACAGAGCCACAGACTAGTGGAACAGACTAGAGACTTCAGACATCAACCCAAACATATATGGTCAATTAATACTTGATAAAGGAGCCATGGACACACAATGGCGAAATGATAGTCTCTTCAACAGATGGTGCTGGCAAAACTGGACAGCTACATGTAGGAGAATGAAACTAGACCATTGTCTAACCCCATATACAAAAGTAAATTCAAAATGGATCAAAGCCCTGAATTTAAGTCATGAAACCATTAAACTCATGGAAAAAAATATAGGCAAAAACCTCTTAGACATAAACATGAATGACCTCTTCTTGAACATATCTCCCCGGGCAAGGAAAACAACAGCAAAAATGAACAAGTGGGACTATATTATGCTGAAAAGCTTCTGTACAGCAAAAGACACCATTAATAGAACAAAAAGGAACCCTACAGTATGGGAGAATATATTTCTAAATGACAGATCTGATAAAGGGTTGACATCCAAAATATATAAAGAGCTCACACTCCTCAACAAACAAAAATCAAATAATCCAATTAAAAAATGGGCAGAGGAACTGAACAGACAGTTCTCCAAAACAGAAATATAGATGGCCAATAGGCACATGAAAAGATGCTCCACATCACTAATTATCAGAGAAATGCAAATTAAAACTACAATGAGGTGTCACCTCACACCAGTAAGGATGGCTGCCATCCAAAAGACAAACAACAACAAATGTTGGCGAGGCTGTGGAGAAAGGGGAACCCTCCTACACTGCTGGTGGGAATGTAAATTAGTTCAACCATTGTGGAAAGCAGTATGGAGGTTCATCAAAATGCTCAAAACAGACCTACCATTTCACCCAGGAATTCCACTCCTAGGAATTTACCCTAAGAACGCAGCAATCAAGTTTGAGAAAGACAGATGCACCCCTATGTTTATCGCAGCACTATTTACAATAGCCAAGAATTGGAAGCAACCTAAATGTCCATCAGTAGATGAATGGATAAAGAAGATGTGGTACATATACACAATGGAATACTACTCAGCCATAAGAAGAGGGCAAATCCTACCATTTGCAGCAACATGGATGGAGCTGGAGGGTATTATGCTCAGTGAAATAAGCCAAGCGGAGAAAGAGAAATACCAAATGATTTCACTCATCTGTGGAGTATGAGAACAAAGGAAAAACTGAAGGAACAAAACAGCAGCAGAATAACAGAACCCAAGAATGGACTAACAGGCCAATAGGACCTATCTCAGAGGGATGTTGTGAGTTTTCCCTGAGATAATGTATAAAAAGCATTTAATACAATGGTTTGGCACATGGTAAGTGCTCAATAAATGGAATTATCAGATAAAAATAAATAAATAAATGAATGAATGAATGCATAAATAAATAAATAATAGGTGGTATTGAGAAGGACAACATACCTCATATGTAAGTACTTACAAATAAGTTACTGTAAGTAACTTCCTTACCAACAGATGACTGTGTGAATAAGTGAATACACAGATAAACAACCCCAGTTAAAAGGAAGTAGGGATGGTTATAGTAATACGAGACAAAGAGAATCATTTCTCACATTTTCCCCAACCTAGATCCATTATAATTTACTCCTCATTGCAATCAGCAGGTACAAGGTGCTCAGGAGTGTTTGCCAAATTGTTCAACTCAAGTTTGATCCAGTCACTCCCTTGCCCAAATCCTTCCATGGCACTTAATTTTTCAGACCAGAGTCCTCACTTCTCCAGAGTCACTGCCTGACCTTTCCTGCCTTTGTTCATCGTGCCCACTCTTCTCTTGTCACTTTAAATCACTCTATTCTTGTTACTCTTGCTCACACTTCCAAGGCTTTCTTGCTCAGGAATTATATTACTTCTGTCAGTTGAAAAACTTGTACTCATTTGTACCTCCTTCATTGGCCCCAACTTTTCTGCTGATGAAATTTCCATGACCACCCCTGTGCCCATTGGTCCCTCCTTAATCTGTGCTCCTGTCATCCCATCACATCAATCATCATATACATGTTGTA
This sequence comes from Manis javanica, assembly GCF_040802235.1. Taxonomy (NCBI): domain Eukaryota; kingdom Metazoa; phylum Chordata; class Mammalia; order Pholidota; family Manidae; genus Manis; species Manis javanica. The sequence goes on along the minus strand of NC_133170.1, from coordinate 36,721,390 downwards.
ACTATAAGCTTCCATGTCTAGAATGCTCAGGTGAGTAGAGACTGAGGACTGTTCAGCAACAGCTGAAAGGAGGTGCGGGCAGGGGTCCCTCCTAAACTGACTGATGGCGGGTGTGGGGCACTTGAATATCTGTGGCTCCAGGGGCTGCAAAAGAAAAGGCCCCCAGATCCAGAAACAGGGCTGAGGCAGCCAGCCAGGCCTTCAGAATGCTGGGGACCTACAAATATAACAAGTATGACCGAGCCCATCATCTAAGAACCAAATGCCGCGCCAGCATAAGACTCCAAGTATTCTATCCAGGTGGGCTTCTCATCCTCCCTCCCACTTCCCACTGATACCGCCTCAAACACAGATGCACAGGTGCATGGAGGAAGCAAAAGAAGCCCCTTGAGCATGTGGTGTTCTCAGTGGGGTTGGATGACCAGGAGCCATCCCAGCACGGAGAGCAGAGGCTTCTTGCTCACGTCTCATGTGCTGTCATCACTGCCCCCTCACAGCTGATTCTCTGCGTCATGCCAAAGGGCAAGGATTCCAAGTGTAATGCTTTTGCCTCTTCATCTCAGAAACCTGATTCTCCAGGAAAAAATAATGTCACTCCTGGAAAAGAGCACCAGTACATTCCTAATCCTACCACCAATTGGACTACAACCGTCAAGCATATTCCTTAATCCTCAGATCCCCCAGACTCCAGTCTTTGTCTATTTCACTGAAAATAAAAGCCTGGGAGACAAAGTAAATTCTTACAATCACAGACCACCCCTAAGACCCTTTCAGCCCTAAGATCTCTAAAACTCAATGTGAAAAATAATTATTGAGCAAGTAAATATTGAGATGTGGTCACAGCCTTTGAAGAACTTTCAGTATATCTGAGTAGATGAAATATTTTGTTCATGAAGTCACTATGGCATGACATTTAAATATGTATATTTATTAGTCAGACATCCTGGTTTATATCCTGAGTCTGCAAATTACTAACTCTATAACTATAGGCAAGATGTATTTTGGTTTCCTCATCTGGAAAAATGGAACTAATAATTGGATCTACCTTAGCATGGTTGTGAGGATTCAGGGTGTACCAATGCATATATAGAGCACAGAGTTAAGGACTAAATAATTGTTATGTTACCAATGCTCATGTGAAAAGTATTTCTGCAAGTATTATGTGATGATTGCTGAAATAACTAGTAAATACAAGGTAAGTAATGATACAACCCAGAAAAGACAGAGATGCTTTGGTCCAAAGTATAGTGAAAAGAAAAGAAAGGCAATATTTATCAAACAGCCTTCTTTATGCCACAACTGGTAGTAGGTGCTCTACAATGGACCATCACTACATTATCTGTAAGATGGAAGACACAGGTCTTGAGCTCAGCCCAAAAGCCTCGTCTGAATTTGAAGAGGCTAAGAAACAAAGAAAGGAAATGCCAGTTTGTATGTCCAGTCAGTTAAATATCTCACACACACAAACAGCACGCTGTATCTGGAGGTCATGAGATGCTCTGATGGATAAGAACATCACCTGGGCGGGCACAAGGAGAGCTGAAAGTGGACTGGAGACTTGAGGACTTGAATGTGTGTCTTGGCTCTGACATTTCCCAGTTATGACATAACTTCTCTAAGCCTCAGTAGTCTTATTCTGAAAAAGAAGATAAGAGCTACCTCCCAGAGCTATTGTGAGGATTAGAGGAGATAAGACATAAAAGAAATAAATACAATGACCAATACAGCAACCTCTCTAAGCATGTCATTTCCATTTTCATTTCCAGAATACATCCCATGCCCAGAATATGGCAAATGCCCAAATGTTCCCCACTCTTAAATTTTAGATCACTTGAGAGAGCTATGATTTAATCATATGATAAATGAAGACTCCAAACTAAAAGTCACTTCATGTTAAGTTATTCATATATTTTGGCTTGGGTCAAAAACTTTAGAACAAATAAGTTCAGTTATAATTTAGACTAGTTCACTGGACATGTGGTAAGTGCTGTAAAGAAATTAGATTTGGGGGAGTTAAAAAATCGAACTTCATTCTTATTTGAAAGTCAGAGTTTAGTTTAACTAAAAACGTTGCCATAAATAACTTTTGCTGTACCACAGTCCTCTTTCACACCAATAGTAGGACCAAAGAAGCAGAGGTAAAAATGTGTATGCATGTGTGCATGTGTATGTGAGACAGTATGTGTAAAAATCTCCCAAACATTCCACTTGCTCCCTTCGCACTCCTGCAGTGAGGCAGAGCCCTGTGACAGTTCTGAGCAGGAGGTGGTCTTAGGAAGAGTCCAGGCATGTCTTCTAGTTGGCCTTCCCCTTGCCATGTGACTAACCAGAGAAGCCTTTTACCGAGATCATGGAGTGACAATATCAAAGCATCTGAAGTCACTGAGTCACCATTGGAAATAGTAGCCATTGAGTAATATTGGCTTAGAAAAGACGTCCTGTAAGTGAGGTATAAACCTGTGATACTTTAGGCATTGGCATCTGGGTTGGCTTTTTACTGCAGTGTCATCTGACCTATCCTGATCATACAGTGTCCTATCAATTTCTTTTCTTGACTCAAACAGAAGGTATGTGTGTGATGGGGTACAAGCGGAAGAGATTGAGGCAAGTGTGAGAGGGTGTGTACTATCTGAGAAAAGTGTCACTATGTGGGAAGGTAATTTTGCTATTCTGATTGCTAGACCCACCGCCCCCTAGACTCAGGGAAGACTCTTCTAGAGTAACTCGTCTGTGCTGCTGGCCTGAGTGCTCCATCAGGACTATGCCTAGAATGGCTTGGAGGTAGAAGGGGCCCTTGAAATCTAATTGTTACTTTTCACTAATTCCTCCCTCAAATTCCTCTTGGATCTTGCTTTTGCTTTTCTCTATTACCAGCATTAAGATCTAACAACCCAGAATCGGAGAGACACCATCCATTGTCTATGACTTCTCCAGGAACAATTAATTTTCCACTCATGAGTTTTATCTCATATGCCTTACATAAGAGCCAAATATTTCTTTAAATCTGACTTAGACTTTTCTTTTACATAACATTTTTCAGAAATCAAAGAAATTCAAGTTCATGGTTTAAAACAGAAACAAGAAGGCACAAGGGTACAAAAACCATTTATAGTTTTACTGCCCAAAATAAAAAGAACTGTTATTATTTTGATATATTTTATTACAAACTTTTTTATGTTTATAAACTTTAAGCAGAGTCAGAATCTGTATATAGCTTTCATAATGCATTTTAACCTTATGGCATATTAAAAAGCTAGTTATAAAAAATTGATGTCATCAATTTTTATAAACTAATATGAATTTTAATAACTAATATTCCATCATATTGACTTATTAAATTTATTAACCAATCTCTTTTCCTTGTACTTTTAAATTGTCCCCAGAGTGCTATTAAAAATACTCTAATAGGTTTATATTATATATACACCCTGATATACCAGTGTCCAAAGCCCAGCTTCGCTTCAGACATCAGCTTCAGAATTATATAGAACCGGTTTCTTAAATCAATCTGAAATTGATGTTTTGTGATCTCTGAAGTGGAGCAGGGGCCATCTGGCTTGTGAGAAGTCAAGGGGACTGCAGAAAGCCCAATTGGGCCAGAGAGGGGTCTAGTAGAAAGGTATCTCCAGCGGATGAGTGACTTATGCTAGCTAAGCCTCAGACCCTAAGAAAAATGACTCATTTTTTTCTCCAGAGGCTTTTTTCTAACCTTTATCTCCCAGAAGAAGTAGGACCCAGAGGGAGGGAACAAAGGCTCCAAGGGGCCAAGTGACTGCTTCTCTATTCTTCTCTCAGTCTAACAGGCCAAAGGAACTCTCCTGACTCACGTGGGAGTTGGTGATGGTGTTTATCTGCAAATGTCCTGCAGCCATCCCATGTATCCTGGGGACCCGTGGGGACAAAAAAGGCCCCAAGCCTGTCTCCTGAGAGCCACAGCTGACAATTAGCCACGTGACATGTATTATTTCTCTTTCACCTGCTAAGTCCTCGTCCGTTCCCCTCCCTGGATAGCCACTCATCTCCATTCCCCACACCAACTTCCAATCTCATCATCTAGAGCAGTGAAGACAGAGTGGGAGGGAGGAGGCAAGGGAAGAGTACACTCAGCTATATACCACTTCATTCAGCCTCACTGAATAACATTAACTCCACACAGAAAGGATTTAGAAAAGACCACAAAAATGGATGACAGAATAGAAAAGAGAAAAGATCAAGAATGAAAAAAATCAAGTTATCTTCAAATAAGTAGAGCAGTGATTGAAAATTTCGCTGCACTCACAATTTATTTGAGAATATTTTTTAATACTGACATCTGTGGGATTAAAGATGGTGGTGTGAGAGGTGAGACAGAGGCCTCATCCTAAAACCACATATAATACGAAAATATAATTAATACAACTAATGCTAAAAGAGCAATAGGAAAGAAGGCTGTGCCACGGCATACCGCTGAAGAAAAGAACAGACCTCATGGAAGAGGGTAACGTACCAAAGCAGTGATCTGGCAGGATGCAAGCCTTTCCCCCACTCCACTTCATGGGCAGGAGGAAGAGAAACAGAGTGGGGAGGGAGTGGAGGCCTAGGACTGCTGAACACCCAGCCCTGGAGATCTGCTCTTGGAGCATGAACCTGTATTGCATGGTGCTCTGGAGATTAGTGGGATTGGAATGCTAAAACAGGCAGAATACTTGGACAGACTGAGATTCCAGCCTCTTGTGGAAAATGGAACCACATCCAGCTGCTCTGGGACAAAAGAAAGGTGAGCAATCTGAGAGACATCCTAACAGGGAGAGGGCTCTAAAGGGGCAAGGACGGCACAGAGCTCACTGCTCAGGAGAAAGGACAGGTGGACAAAATTGTCCAGGTGCACTCTTCCCAGCCGGTTGAGAACTTTGAGGAGCTTCAGGCACTCCATGCCCCCAGCTGACTATGCAGCTCCAAGGCCCCCCAACGTGATATGCAGCTGGCTGTGCCTTCCCCCCAGCCGGCCCACACCTGGCTCACAAACCAGCATCCCTGCCGTGGTGTCAGGCCATCCAGAGGGAAGGCCCACCTACAGCAGATAGAAACACAGAGATTAGAGGCTTACACCTGTGTGCTTGGCCCACTGGTTCTGGAAGTGGAGACAGGTATAGCAGCCAGGGAACAGGAACAGCTCTTTCCTCCCCCCAGGCACCAGCACCACTCCCCTGCAACCTCCGACATCATTCCAGGGGCTGAGCAGCTCCACAGAGTACAGCTTCTGGGCACTAGGGGGCACTACATACAAATATGAACTGTCAAAGGTACCTGGTCCAAACCCAAATCCCACAAATGCCAGAAAAAGTGTCAAGTGAAACTGAACTCATCAATCTTCCTGAAAGAGATTTCAAAATAAAAATAATAAATGTGCTCATAGAGGTACAGAAAAATATTCAAGAACTCAGGGAAAAATTCTGGGTGGAGATTCAATCATTATGGAATACAGTATCAGAAATGAAACATACAATGGAGGGATTTAAAGGCAGATTAGAAATAGTGGAGGAGACAGTAAATGGGATAGAAATTAGAGAAGACAAATACAAAGAAGCTGAGGCACAGAGAGAAAAAAGGATCTCAAGGAATGAAAGAATGAGAGAACTTTGAGACCAATCCAAATGGATTAATATTTGCATTATAGGGGTACCAGAAGAGGAGAGAGAAAAAGGGATAGAAAGTATCTTTGAGGAGGTAACTGCAGAAAAATACCTCAATCTGGGGAAGGAGATAGTCTCTCAGATGATGGAGGTGCACAGATCTCCCAACACAAGGGATCCAAGTAGGACAACACCAAGACATATAATAATTAAAATGGCAAAGACTAAGGATAAGGACCAACTATTAAAAGCAGCTAGAGAGAGAAAAGATCACCTACAAAGGAAAACCCATCAGGCTATCGTTAGACTTCCAAGCAGAAACCTTACAGGCCAGAAGGGAGTGGCATGATATATTGAGTGCAATGAAGCAGAAGGGCCTCGAACCAAGATTACTCTATCTTGTAAAATTATCATTTAAATTTGAAGGAGGAATAAAACAATTTCCAGATAAGCAAAAGCTGACAGAATTTACCTTCCACAAACCATCTCTACAGTGTATTTTGGAGGGACTGCTATAGATGGAAGTGTTCCTGAGGCTAAATAGCTGTCGCCAGAGGAAATAAAAGTAGAACAATTAATTAATAAGCAAATGAAAAATTAAATCAACTACCCCCAAAATCACTTAAGGAATAGACAAAGAGTACAGAATATAATATCTAGTATATAAAAAATGGAGGAGAAAGAAAAAGGAGGAAAAAATAAACCTTTAGATTGTGTTTGTAATAGCATCCTAAGTGAGTTAAGTTAAACTATTAGATAGTGAGGAAGTTACCCTTGACCCTTTGGGAACAAAGAATCTAAAGTGTGAAATGTCAATAAGCACATAACTATCAATAATCACATTAATGTAAATGGTCTGAATGCACCAATCAAAAGACATAGAGTCACTGAATGGATAAAAAAACAAGACCCATTTATATGTTGCCTACAAGAGACTCACTTCAAAACCAAAGACATATACAGAGTAAAACTGAAGGGATAGAAAAAGATATTTCATGCAACTAATAGGGAGAAAAAAGCAGGCATTGCAGTACTTGTATCAGACAAAATAGACTTTGAAACAAAGAAAGTCACAACAGACAAAGAAGGACCTTATGTAATGATAAAGGGGTCAGTGTAACAAGAGGATATAACCATTATAAATATCTATGCACCCAACACAGGAGAACCAACATGTGTGAATCAAATACTAAACGAATTAAAGGAGGAAATAGAATGAAGTGCATTCATTTTAGGAGACCTCAACACTCAACTCACTCCAAAGGACAGATCAACCAGACAGAAAATAAGTAAGCAGATAGAGTCACTGAACAACACATTAGGACAGATGGACCTAACACATATCTACACAACTACCACCCAAAAGCAGCAGGAAATACATTCTTCTCAAGTGCATGAGAAACATTTTCTAGAATAGATCACATACTATGCCACAAAAAGAGTCTCACTAAATTCAAAAAGACAGAAATAGTACCAACCATCTTCTCAGAACACAAAGATATGAAACTAGAGACAAATTATGCAAAGAAAATGAAAAAGTGTACAAAAACATGTAGGCTTAACAACATACTCCTAAATAATCAGTGGTTCAATGAACAAATAAAAACAGAGATCAATCAATATAAGGGGACAACTGACAATAACTCAACACCAGAAAATCTAGGGGACACAGTGATGGCTATGCTAAAAGGGAAGTATATTACAATATAGGCCTACATCAGGAAAGAAAAACAATCCCAAATGAACAGTCTAAACACACAAATAATGAAAATAGGAAAAGAAGAATAAATGAGGTCCAAACTCAGTAGGAGGGAAAAATTAGAGCATAAATAAATAAAATCGAGAAGAATAAAACAATAGAAAGAATCAATGAAAGCAGGAGCTGGTTCCTCAAGAAAATAAACAAAATAGATAAACTCTTAGTTAGACTTATCAAGAAAAAAAGAGAGTCTACAGACATTTAACAGAATAAGAAATGAGAAAGGAAAAATCACTAAAAAATGAGAAAGGACACCACAGAAATACAAAGAATTATTAGACAATAATATGAAAATTTATATGGTAACAAACTGGATAACCTGGAAAAAAATGGACAACTTTCTACAAAAATACAACCTTCCAAGGCTGACCCAGGAAGAAACAGAAAATCTAAGTAGACCAATTACCAGCAAGAAAATTGACTTGGTAATCAAAAAATTACCTAAGAAGAAAACCCCTGGACCAGATGGCTTCACTGCTGAATTTTATCAAACATTTAGTGAAGATCTAATACCAATCCTCCTTAAAGTTTTCCAAAAAGTAGAAGAGGAGGGAACACTCCCAAACTCAATCTACAAGGCCAGCATCACTTCAATACCAAAACCAGGCAAAGACACCACAAAAAAAGAAAATCACAGACCAATATCCTGATTAATATAGATGCAAAAATAATCGAAAAAATATTAGGAAACTGAATTCAAAAATACACCAAAAAGATCATCCACCATGATCAAGTAGGATTCATCCCAGGCATGCAAGGATAGTACAGCATTTGAAAATCCATCAACATCATCCACCACATCAACAAAGAGAACGACAAAGACCATATGCTCATCTCCATAGATGCCGAAAAAGCATTTGACAAAATTCAACATCCATTCGTGATAAAAACTCTCAACAAAATGGGTATAGAGGGCAAGTACCTCAACATAATAAAGGCCATATATGATAAACCCACAGCTAACATAATACTGAACAGCGAGAGGCTGAAACAAGACAGGGATGCCCACTCTCTCCACTGTTATTCAACATAGTACTGGAGGTCCTAGCCACAGCAATCAGACAAAACAAAAAAATACAAGGAATCCAGATTGGTAAAGAAGAAGTCAAACTGTCACTATTTGCAGATGACATGATATTGTACATAAAAAACCCTAAAGACTTCACTGCAAAACTACAAGAACTAATATCGGAATTCAGCAAAGTTGCAGGATACAAAATTAACACACAGAAATCTGTAGCTTTCCTATACACTAACAATGAGCTAATAGAAAGACAAATCAGAAAAACAATTCCATTCACAATAGCATCAAAAAGAATAAAATACCTAGGAATAAACCTAACCAAAGAAGTGAAAGACCTATACCCTGAAAACTACAAGACACTCTTAAGAGAAAATAAAGAGGTCACTAACAAATGGAAACTCATCCCATGCTCCTGGCTCGGAAGAATTAATATCATCAAAATGGCCACCATGCCCAAAGCAATATACAGATTCGATGCAATCCCTATCAAATTACCAACAGCATTCTTCAATGAACTGGAACAAATAGTTCAAAAATTCATATGGAAATACCAAAGACCCCAAATAGCTGAAGCAATCCTGAGAAGGAAGAATAAAGTGGGGGGATCTCGCTCCCCAACTTCAAGCTCTACTACAAAGCCACAGTAATCAAGACAATTTGGTACTGGCACAAGAACAGAGCCACAGACCAGTGGAACAGAAGAGAGACTACAGACATTAACCCAAACATATATGGCCAATTAATATATGATAAAGGAGCCATGGACATACAATGGGGAAATGACAGTCTCTTCAGCAGATGGTGCTGGCAAAACTGGACAGATACATGTAAGAGAATGAAACTGGATCACTGTCTAATCCCATACACAAAAGTAAACTCCAAATGGATCAAAGAGCTGAATGTAAGTCATGAAACCATAAAACTCTTAGAAAAAAACAGGCAAAAATCTCATGGACATAAACATGAGTGACTTCTTCATGAACATATCTCCCCAGGCAAGGGAAACAAAGGCAAAAATGAACAAGTGGGACTATATAAAGCTAAAAAACTTCTGTACAGCAAAGGACACCATCAATAGAACATAAAGGCATCCTACAGTATGGGAAAACATATTCATAAATGACAGATCTGATAAAGGATTGACATCCAAAATATATAAAGAGCTCACACACCTCAACAAACAAAAAGCAAATAATCCAATTAAAAAATGGGCAGAGGAGCTGAATAGACAGTTCTCTAAAGAAGAAATTCAGATGGCCAACAGGCACATGTAAAGATGCTCCACATCGCTAATCATCAGAGAAATGCAAATTAAAACCACAATGAGATATCACCTCACACCAGTAAGGATCGCCATCATCGAAAAGACAAACAACAACAAATATTGGCGAGGTTGTGGAGAAAGGAGAACCCTCCTACACTGCTGGTGAGAATGTAATCTAGGTCAACCATTGTGGAAAGCAGTATGGAGGTTCCTCAGAATGCTCAAAATAGAAATACCATTTGACCCAGGAATTCCACTTCTAGGAATTTACCCTAAGAATGCAGCACTCCAGTTTGAAAAAGACAGATGCACCCCTATGTTTATCACAGCACTATTTACAATAGCCAAGAAATGGAAACAACCTAAGTGTCCATCAGTAGATGAATGGATAAAGAATATGTGGTACATATACACAATGGAATATTATTCAGCCATAAGAAGAAAACAAATCCTACCATTTGCAACAACATGGATGGAGCTAGAAGGTATTATGCTCAGTGAAATAATCCAGATGGAGAAAGACAAGTACCAAATGATTTCACTCATCTGTGGAGTATCAGAACAAAGCAAAAACTGAAAGAGCAGCAGACTCACAGATCCCAAGAAAGGACTAACAGTTACCGAAGGGAAAGGGATTGGGGAGGAGGGGTAGGAAGGGAGGGATAAGGTGGGGAAAGGAGTATTACGATTAGCACACATAATGTAGGGGTGGGGGCATGGGGAAGGCTGTACAACACAGAGAAGACAAGTAGTGATTCTATAGCATCTTACTACGCTGATGGACAGTGAGTGTAATGGGGTATGTGGTGGGGACTTGATAGCGGGGGAAGTCTAGTAAGCATAATGTTGCTCATGTAATTGTAGATTAATGACACCTAAATAAATAAATAAGTAAAAACCCAAGGATTCTGTCCTCCTGTCATCTGCGATATGCTAAAAGTGTACCCCTCTACCTACCCCACATTCTTGCTCTCTCCCTGTCTCTTTCTCATAAGCTTGCCCTTCCCTTTTTCCTTGGATGCCCTCCTCTGCCCCACATGCACACACACTGCTCCAGCTGAACAATCACCTACCCCAAGAAGTTACCCACAGACTCTCCATGGCTAAGTCGCCTGTGACTCCTCAGGGCCCCCCTGCATCAGTGGAGGTAGCTCGCTTGATCAAAGTTGATGATTAACCTGTCTGCCTCCACCATGGAATTATAAGCTCCATGCGGGCTTAGGCCCCCCACATTCCATCTCTAAACCCCCATTAACTGACATATGACAAAAAACAAATACACTTACTTTGTACACAGAGAAGGTTCTGCTTGAGAGAATGAAAAAATTTTTATTCTTCTACTTGAATGGCAAACATATCTTTTGGAATTGAGGATTGGGGGAAAATGGGAAGAGAGAGAAGAGAAAATACATTTGTATAATGTGCCCAGTGCTATTCTAATGTACATACACAGCAAGTGCCTTGGGCCCTTGCACCAGCTGTCTGAAAGATGTGCTGACACACTCCTGATGTACAGAGTGTAAAATCTCAGCCTCTTTGGGTGATTTCCCCAGGGTCCCACAGGCAAGCTTCTGAAATAGGAAACAAACATAGGCATACTGACTTTTGGTGATTAATCACATGCTATCTTGCCTTGATTGATAATTTTAGGAATGTAGGGATATTTGACATATTTTCCATCTGCCTGGTCAGAGAAGTGAGAAAGTCAGTTATAGGGCTGATCTGTTCATATCTTCAGCTGGGATAAAGAAGAGGTCAGAGGAAGTAATTCTTTGGGTCATAGACACCTCATGTCTAAGTGACAGTCCACAGGCAGGGAGATTCACTGTGCTGGTGGGTTTCCCTAGCAAGTAAGCTGTTTAAGGAAAGAGGGAAAATAGGTGTCACAGCACCGAAGGACTAGTAGGAAAAGTTGTATGGTCTATCTAATAGGATTTTTTAAAACACACACACACATCATTTAAAATTTATTATACCCAAGTTAAAATTTTAAAAAAGAAAGGTGTGACTTTTTTAAGGTAAATGATAAGATGGCTAATTAGCATGAACTGTCTCCACTACAATTAACTATGGAGAATCTAAAGGAACAAGAAGCAGGAATGGACCAGAGGGCTTAACAAAACAATCATGAGAAGCCCCAAGGGGAGAGACAGGACAGAGAAACACTTCAAAGTATTTTTCCCGCTTCTACCCAAGTTGGCATGTGATAAGCACTGCAGAAGAAAGACCTTCAGCCAATAAACATTGGTTGATTTGAAGAAGAATTACTGGAACAGATGCACAAATAATTCAAAAGGTGTAATAATTATAGCAACAAATATACTTAAAAATAAAAGTATGAATAATGAGAAAAAACAAGTGGGGTTGTGAGAAGATAAAAGAAAATTTAAAAATGATTAAACTGGAGGGTTCTGAGGAGGGGAGGAGGAGAGGAACCCAGGGAAGGAAGCTGATATCCTCAGGTCAGAATTGACCTGCGGACCTTCCCCCAGAGAAGCACACCCTGCTTGGGAGTCAGCTATTCTAAGCAAGAATGAACTATTTTAAAGTTTGTATCTACAAATCTGACCAGGCAAAATGTCAGAGACTGTTAATCCTGTTCTTTTAAACAGTCTCCCAATTCTGAGTGGCAAATTCTTCATTTCTCTCCTCTCTCCAGAATTTATTTTATATACTAGAGAAGGGTGAATATCTATCAGGTCCTAGTTCTTAAAGCAGGCAAAGGAAAAAGGGAAACAGCACAGCAGAAGATGGTGCAGCAGCCCAGGCAGAGCAGTGGAGACTAGGGTGGTGGGAGGTGCAGTGCTCAGTGATCTAGGGTGTGGTGGAGGGGAGAGAGCGGACCAGCAGAGGCTGGGCTGAAGGGCCTCGTACCCTTGCAGCTAACAAGAGCAACTATCATTCATAGAACATGGATTAGGTTTCAGTGATTTTGCCTCACTTTTCTTATTTAAATGTCACAACAACTTTATAGGCATTCCTTCCATATTACAGATGGGAAAACTGAGGCTCAGATAACCTTGCTTGTTCACTTTTTAATTCTTTTGGTTTTCAAATGGTAATGTGGCTACCTGATGTCAAAATCTTATTTGTTTCCAGTTGTGCTGGCCAAAATACGAACTGTTTAAGTCTTTTTTCTACAATCCTCTGTGGACTTCAGGCACCTTCAGGATTAAGAACAAACTCCCTGGTACACCATGTCTCCACAGGTGCCCTTCCCTTCCTCCGCTGCACAGGATGCTTCCACATATTCATGTGGCTCAGTCATAACTCATGACATCTCCTTGTCACTTGGGGAATATTGTTTGGTCCCCTCACCCCAGACTGGGTGGTCTTGGAAGTCAAAGGTGTGTCCTATTTGCATTTTTATTCCATTGCCAATTACAATGTCTGGCTCAAAATAATAGGCTCAATCAATACTGAATGGATGACTCAATCAATAAGTGAAATCATATTTGTGTTCCCCTATGTAAAGCAATCCTCCAAGTCCAGTCAACAGGAAAGTTTACCTTCTGGTCTGGATATGAGCCAGAGTTTAGTTTTTCTCTGCCTGTCCCCATTCCAACTTCCCCATCATGGTTTTCTGGCTTTGTCTATGTAGCAGAAGGTAGAAGTTTTAAGGCAACACTCATTCAAGGACAACCTTGCAAACAGGCAGGACAGGTGTCTAGCCAATGGGTTTCAGCACTGGGAAAGTTCACTATGGATTCAGTGAGACTGAAAAGTGGCAATGGAATGTTATTGGGGTGAAAGGGTTTATACCCAACTTCATTCTCACGGTGGCAGGTCAATCACTAGAATCCCGTCCACTCAGAGCGAGTCTGCAGGCAGCAAGCCAGTCTCTGCCTCTGGGTCTCTCCACCCCTGCAGCCATTTCAGTCTGTGTCCTCAGCCACGACTCCAGCCTCTGCTCTTCTGCAGCTATACTACCGTGTTGCCCAGAGAACCAGGCAGAGCTCTTTATATAGAGTCAATAAAGACATATTGCCCACATGTGCATAGTGAACTAGATAACCAGGGCCAGGTGAGAATCCAGGCCATAGGAATCTTCACTTTATCCACAACAGGTAATTCCATTTTCTTTTCTGTTTACATTCTTGATGTCATTTAGCTTTATATGTAAAAGTCACTCAAAAACATATTAGACAGAAATATGCTACAATGTTAATGTCATTTTATTTCAGAGTCATGGGATCACAGGTGATTTTAATTTTCAGTGTTGTATATTTTGGCATTGTCTAAATTTGAGGTAATCAACATGTACACATTACTTTTGTAACAAAAATTCAGTAAGAATTATGTTTTAAAGTATTAAGCAAAAAAAAGTTCTTTTGCATAACACTGATGTTTAAAATCTAGAATAAGCATGTATTACACATACCATATCAGTGAATTAAAGTATAATTTAAAATTTATAACAGTCTGCTTTTCTAAAAAAATGTTTGCAGAAAAAAAATTGGATTGTATTTAACACAAAATCTTTGTTTTATGTTTTAAATCTACTTGGCTCTGAAATTCTAAGGGAATTCATCATGAAAGCAGCCCAGATCTATTCAGAGAAAGTTACCCTTCCAGCCTGTGGCCCTTTTTTTCCCTTTGTCATTCAACAATAGGAGTTTCCCACCTGCACAGACAGGATCTGAAAAGGCAACATCCTGGCAGTGACTACCCATAGCAAGCATTCCAAGGCCCATCTCAAGAACTGAAGCTGGGACCTTGTGAGTGCACCTGAGGTGCGCTCACCAGGTGAAACAAAGGCTGTGTCCTGTTTGTGCCTGTAGGGTCCATGCTTGTTAGAGCAAACATCCTGGAGTGACTGCACTGCTATCCACACTCCCTCCAGCCAGACTGGAACAGACAGAAGAGTGTCAGGTCTTCAGGTATAAGCCTGTCAAATGACAGGGGAAGCTGTCATTTGAGAAGCTTTTCTTTCCCTGATACTCCTGTCAAAGTGGAAGAATGAAGGGAATGAGCAGCAGCTGGTTGCTCCAGCATTGAATCCTGGTATTGACAGTGAGTAATGAGGCTCTAGATATAGTCCAGGGGAGATGGTCAATGCTAGGATCAGCTAAGGGAAAGCATAGCCACTGTCTTCCCAAAGAAAAGTCATTCTGATTTCTAGCATCCATCAGATAAGCCTTGGGGAAACAGGAGACTCCCTCAGCCTCTGAGATAGTTAAAATTTTTGGTTCAGCTGGATTTATATGTGTGGGGAAGTTGGGGTTCCATGGCCAGAATCCTCACTGAACTTAAACTACCTGATGATGTAACTGGCCTGATGCTAGGCTACTGCCTCCACACCTTTAGGCAGTAAACTATTATTGCACTGTACAGACAGCTCGGCCCAGTGCTCTGGGCAGAGGCAGAGACGCTAGTGCTCGACCTACTGCCGGGTAATAAACCCTTTCACCCCAAAGAACGCTTTGCTGTCAATTTCTTTGGTCACACTGAGTCCATAGTGAACTCGCCCAGGGCTGAAACCCATTGTCAAGACAATTGGTGAACGTCAGCAGGGTTCATTGTTGGCCAAGGAAAAAGACAAGCTGCCCTTATGGGAGGGGTGCTTCAGTGGGCTGCCCCTGTGAATGGGGAGACAGTGGATTGTCTCCCGGTGGGTATGTGGTCTGAGGTGGCTTGCCTCCTAGAGGACTGGGCCCCACCCCAGGGCTGGAGGCAGGTGAAAATGACACCTGAGGTAGTAGGGGTAGCCCTTGGTATAGTAAGTAGGTCTTTTGAGAGACAGAGTACCTGTAAGGCAATGGGGACTGTGGGTTGGCTGCAGCATACAGTATTTAAAAAGTCTACAGAAGAGAAGGACTTGCTCCTGAAAAAGACCCAAGAAATGGTGGCAGGAGAAAGTGAGCTGCGAACTTCTGTGGATTCCCTGAAGAAGGAAATGGCATTGATGTGAGAGGAGGCAGCACGAGACAGCCGGCAGCAAGGTGCCACTGACGAGGTAAACAATTCCCTACAGAACAAGATGGCAGTGCTGCCAGGTGGACTGAAGGAGGAAAAGGCCATCAAGGAAAATGATGAACTCCTCAGGGAAGCACAGGCGGTGGTGGCATGAGAATATCAGCTGCAAAGCATTGAGCTGAAGGTAAGAGACCTTCTGAAGACTGAGGTAGCATTGCTGCGTGGCATGGTAAAAAAGGTAAATGTTGTAGTAGAGGAGACACTTGGGGGAGGGGAAAGAAAGGTGCCATCAGCCCCAGAAATGGAGGAGCTGGGGTAGGATGAAGGGGTGGTGACAGAGGCACTGGCCACTCCTGTATTTAAAGCATGCCCAGTGGTTGTAAAGAAAATAAAAATCCAGTAGCTGAAAGTTCCCCAGGTTGTGGAGCACTCTATGTGCCACCCCTATACTTAGGCTGAGCTGGTGGATTTGGGCTCCAGGTTTAGGCAGAAGCCCTTGGAGTCAATATCAGCTTTGCTCCTGCATCTGTGGGACTTAGGGGTGGATGGAATTGTTCTGTAGGGATCAGAGATGGGAAAGCTGGCTTCCCTGACAGTGCAGCCTGCCTTGAGACAGCGATTACAAAATGCACATCAGATCCCAGGGAGTCACGCCCTCCTCGAATGGCTTATGGCTGCACTTCACGCTGTGTGGCCCCATCCGGGTGACCTACCATCCTCTTCTGTTAGATGGCAGACATATGCTGAGCTCCAACAGACGCTATGAGAGCTAGGCATAAGAAATGTCATCTATAGTCCAGAGAATTATAGTACAGATGAACAGATTTTCACTACTGGGATGAAAAATACTGTGCTTCAAATGGCTCCCACATCCCCCTTTGGGTCTCTAGTGGCCATTCTTTCCCTTCACTTAGGGCATCCCATAAGCGAGGTGACACATACAGTAGCAGACTTAGGAGAGGCAGAAGCAATGAGAACCCAGAAAGAAATAAGACCTGTTACTCACAAGAAGAATTTAAAGGGCCCCATGAAGGTTATGAGGATCCAGATGTGGGTTGATTTAATACAGGCAGGAGTAGATAGAAGGAAATTAGATGGGAAGTCAAATAGGATCTTACTGGAGCTATGGCAACAGCTGAAACCAAAACAGCAGTTCCAGCCATTAAGACCAAAGAGGCAGAAGTCAAAGACAGAGCCACAAGTCCAGCCTGTGTGTTTGGAAGACTTCCTGCTGGAGAATGAGCCAACCTCACTTGAGCCCACACAGGAAGGTGATTGGGGAACACGGTTTGACCGAGGGGAAGGTCAAGGTATCTGCCCTGAGGGATCAGGGGGGACAGGAGGCCACATGTTGAAATAGCTATCCATTGGTCCCCAGTGAACATAACAACATGTCCTGGCTCTGGTGGACACAGGGGCTGAGTGTTCACTGATTCATGGTAACCCTGAGCGGTTCCCCAGGTCCCCCACTATCATACATGGACATGGGGGTAAGGTTATCAGAGTGAAAAAGGCCCAAATTCCTTTGGGAATAGGGTGTCTATCCCCAAAAGAGTATAGTGTGTATATATCTCCTATTCCTGAGTATATTTGGGGGATTGTGGTGGCAGATCACTGCAGGTGAGTTCAGACTGAGAGTATGTGTGGTGAAGGCAGTTCTGAGGGGACATGTTAGGTACCCGCCTATAGCTTTGCCTGTGTCTCGGTGGGTGACTAATACCAAACAGTACAAACTGCCTGGAGGGCAAAAAGAGATTGGAGAGACTCTCCAGGAGCTGGAAAAAGTGGGTATTATAAAACCCACCCATAGTCCTTTCAATTCCCCAGTGTGGCCTGTAAAAAAGCCAGATGGCTCCTGCCGTATGACTGTGGATTACAAAGAACTGAATAAAGTCATACTCCCTATGCATGCTGCTGTCCCCTCTATTGCAGTCCTGATGGATACCCTCAGCCATGAACTAGGAACATACCATTATGTGGTAGATCTTGCTAATGCCTTCTTTTCCATTGATATTGAGCAGGAAAGTCAGGAACAGTTTGCCTTCATGTCGGAAGGATGACAAAGGACTTTCACCATCCTTCCACAGGGATACCTCCACAGCCTCACCATATGTCATGGACTTGTAGCCCTGGACTTGGCTACATGGGAGAAACTGCCAACAGTGCAGCTATACCATTATATTGATGATGTCATGCTCACGTCTGATTCTCTTTCAGATCTAGAAGGTGCAGCACCTAGACTGCTGCAACATCTACAGGAGAAAGGATGGGCTGTGAACAGCACCAACATTTAGGGACCTGGTTTGTCTGTCAAATTCTTGGGGGTTGTCTGGTTAGCTAAGACCAAAGTTATACCAAAAGCAGTTACAGACAAAGTCCAGGCCTTTCCTAGTCCTACAACTGTAACATTGCTACAGGAGTTTCTGAGTCTTCTGGGCTACTGGAGAGTGTTTATACCACACTTGGCATAAATTCTGAAGCTTTTATACTGGTTGGTATGAAAGGGTGTCAGGTGGGACTGGGATGAGACATGTGCATCTGTCTTTACTGCAGCAAAATGGGCAGTCAAGGCCATGCAGGCCTTGAATGTGATAGACCCATCAAGGCCCTGTGAGCTGGACGTTCATGTGACTGAAGATGGTTATGGCTGGGGTCTCTGGCAGCGGCTTGAATGAACTCACCAACCTGTTGTATTCTGGTCACAACTCTGGAAAGGGACAGAGGTATGATACACTTTGATAGAAAAACAACTGGCTGTGTATCATGCCTTGCTGGCTACAGAACCCATCACTGGAATGGCCCCGATAAAGGTAATAACCACCTATCCCAACTTTGGTTGGGTATGAGATTGGACCCAAAAGCCAAGGAGTGGTGTGGCACAAACGCCCACACTAGCCAATGGGGTGCTTACCTACAGCAGCATAGTGCCCTCTCTAGTAGCCCCTTGAGTGACAAACTCCAATGCGTATTGGGGCTGGTGACATATACTAGTGAAAAGCAGGAAGAACTTGCTTTTGAACCATTAGTAGCAGAGAGTCCCTATTGGGAGGGAAGAACCCCTATACCTGAATATGCATGGTACACAGATGGCTCCAGGTATGGGCAGCTCCCAGAATGGAGGTCCATAGCTTTCCATCCTAAGACTGAGACAATATGGATGGAAGATGGTGAGGGGAAGAACAGCCAATGGGCAGAGTTGCGGGCTGTGTGGCTTGTGATCAGCCAGGAGCCCTCCCTTATAGTTGTCTGCACTGACAGCTGGGCTATCTATTGGGGCTTGACCCTGTGGCTACCAACCTGGTACCATGCCAACTGGCTGGCTGGTCACCGACACCTTTGGGGGCAAGAATTGTGGCAAGATTTATGGGCCTGTCATCACACTAAAATAATGAGTATACCATGTGACAGGTCATTTGCCACTGGCATACCCAGGAAATGATGAAGCAGATAAATTGGCCCAGATACATTGGTTAGAAGTAAAGCCTATCTCTGAGGTAGCCCAATGGTTACTTCAGCGTTTCTTGCATGTGGGGCAAAAGACAATGTGGGCTGTAGCCCATCAGTGGGGCTTGCCTTTGACCTTTGAAGAAGTTAGTAGAGCCTGGCAGGAGTATGTCATGTGCTCCAAAAGGAACTTACACTGAGTTCCACAGCAACATGGGATAATAGCTAAGGGGCGTATACCCCTCATCAGGTGGCAGACAGACTATATTGGGCCTCTACCTGTGTCAGAAGGATATCAGTATGCCATGACTTGTGTGGACACAGCTACTGGACTTCTGGCTGTTTTTCCTACCCGTTGTGCATATCAGCACACAACCAAAGGAGGACTGGAGTGTCTCTTTGCTGCCTATGGCTGACCACAGGTAATTGAGAGTGATCAGGGCACCCATTTTACTGGACAAACACTGCAAGAATGGGTGAAACAGCTGGGAATCAAATGGAAATTTCATGTGCCATACAATCCTTCCACAGCAGGCATGACACAGAGGCACAAATGGCTTGTTAACATCTGGACTAAAATCAAATACCAATAGTCTGCAGGGATAGTCAGTCCTCTTATGGACCGTGCTATGGCATTTGAACGAGAGACCCCAAAAGGGAGTCCTGAGCCCTGTAGACATGGTAACACATATGGCTGCCTCCCCTATACAAATGCGAGTACAAACCAAGGAAGAATCATTGAAGCCGAGGTTTGGCAACCAGAATAACATCTTGCTCCCAGCACCAATTGCACTGAACCCCGGAGACTCCATTGAGTGGATGGAGACTTGGACCTTTCAACACATGGACCAATGATGGCTGGCTCTCCTGGCACCTTGGGGACAAGGCCTGGAAGCTGGCCCTCTGTGTCTTCCTGGAATAACAGCTGAGTGGCCACCAAAGGTCACAGTAGTATATCCTGAATGGACAGAAGGTAGGAACATCAATAGAGAACTTGCCCAGGGCTGCAACCCTCAAGCAAGACATTGGCTTTATTCTCCCAGTGGTAGGTCAAGCAATAGAATCATGTCTGCATCCAGAAGTCTGCAGGTCTGTAATCCTCATCTGTCTCTGTGTCCTCACAGAGCACTGGACAGAGCTCTTTATTTAGTGATTCAGTCAATAACCATTTACTGCCTAGGGATGTGGGAGCATTAGTCTAGCAGTAGGCCTCCTACATTATCAAGTAGTTTAGCGTCAGGTGAGGATCCTGGACATAGGTGCTTCCATTTCCCCACAATATGTCTTACATCCTGCCACTCTCACAAAAAAGATTTGCTGTCTCCCAGCAGACACCAGTGAGTTGATGTCTACATTTTTTACTGCTCATTCATTTGTGCCAGACCAGAAGCATGGATATCACCTTATTACAAACACTAAGCCCACCAGGGACCAAAGATCTCTAGTAAAGATCAAGATGTGAATAATCTTTGGTACCATCTAGGTCTCTGAGTTCCTTCACATCACCTTTGTATCAGTCCGTAGGTGTTGGCTGAAAACTGAGTAAAAGAGGCAAATCCTCTGCCCTTATGGAGCTTCAGAGCACCTACCTAGATGGCTGGCAGGGATGCAGGCCTCAATAAGCATCTATTGAATTGATTAGTAGAGTAACTTGGACCTTCAATCCATCATTCAGTGCATTACCTATTTTCAGCTAAGGCATTCATTGGTCAGCATTAGGCAGAAGTCAACATTATTTCAAATTAACTTAAATTTCTGCCCCTCTCCTCCTCCCTCCCTTCCTTTCTTCCCATATATACTTAGCATGCTAACTCCATCCCTAATATAGTGCTTGCCTTCCTGTGTTGTAGTTATCTATTCACCAGCCTGTCTCGCCACTCTCAGAACTGTGTGAGAGACTATGAATGTCCCTATTATAGACCTAACACCTCATTCAGGATTTGGTGTTGCATAGACATAGAAATTTTCATTGAATGAGTGAATGAATGATAAAGGAGACCAAAAAAGATGCTTCCAAGTGGCAGAGTCTGGACCAGTTCCAACAAAACTCAAGTCGGTAACTGCTCACCAACTGCTGACAGTGCCCCGTCACCTCTCTCCCATCTGACAGCACACTGCCCGTGAGGGCTAACCCAGAGTAAACCCTTGGCACCTGCTGGGATCAGGCTGAGTGCTTTGGTTCTGTCAGTAAACCTGTGAGCTGATGTTTGTATTGTCATCATCATCATTCTAATTATTGATGAGGCAGCTGAAGCCTAACTGGGTCGTGCCCTTTAGCCAGAGGCATGTGGTGTCCCAGTGCCAGGGTCTGACAGCAGAGCCTGGCTTTCCCAGCTTCCCTCTCCTCTGTCCGTCACCTCTCTCCCACCACTCCACCCACGGTGTTCCTGTCAGGACCCAGGCTGTGAAGCCAGCAAAGATGGCACTGACACTGGCCCCAGTGGTTTCTGGAGAGCTCCTACCCAAACTCGGGCCTAGTATAAGGATAGGCACCTCCTCCAAGACTTTGCTGGTCTCTCGAGTTCCTGTTAGCTCTTTCATGGAAAGCCTCTCTAGTTTGTGCACTTAAGCATGATTATTTGTATGTTTTGAACTCCTTTTCTACTGGAAAATAAACAGGAAATCTGAATGACTCTTTATAAGGAGCTAGAAGGTTTAAATGCTAAGCCAGGAAAATACTTTGTCAGAGATCTATCATGATATTGTCTAGGCCTGCAAGAGAATATCCTGAAGTTACATAGAGATTTCAGCTTGCTCCATGCTACCCTTCTGTCTTCTCCACATCTCCACATCTCCTCCATTAAGGACCCTTGGTACCCCAGAAATCCCTCAAAGTACCATGTTGCCTGCACAGACCTGCCCCATGCAAAGCTCCAAGTACCACTCTGCACATCCTCCTGCTCATCAAAATTAACCATTTTTGTGTCCCATTCTTTACTGCCCAGCTATCTTGTTGGAAAGTTCTCCAACTAATCAGCCATTCTATCAAAAATATTTACTACTGACTTTTAAAAACACTTTAATTGGACACTCCTAGAGATGCAAAACCTTAGTTCTACTGAATTAATCTGCATTAATGGCACTGGCAACCTGACAAACTCCTAGGAGCAGAGGGACCCTTTTCACAGGAAGTAGCATTTTAGCGTCTCTTAGTGAGCAATCACTTGAGCACCATCTATGAGATGCACATGAAGGGCAGGACCTCCTAGCTGCAAGTGCTATTATTATACATGCACTGTGGAGGTTTTGCAAGTAGGCACCTAGCACATGCCACCCCAGAGGTCTTTGCAAGTGACCCCACTTGACTCAATAGATAGTTGTGTTAAAGTATTGGCATTTTTCACTGAGTATTAACAGGAGGTGGTGTAAAGACTAAATTTCTAGTCAGATAAGTTTCATCTTGAAACCTAGCTGGTAGTCAAGGTCTCTACAGCAAACAAATCAGGGAGGGTGTGATGCAGGGGAACCTCAAGGGATAGTGCAGGGAAAGGACACTAGAGGATCCAGAGCCTGGGGGGAAGGAAAAGCAGCCTAGAGGAAAGCAGGGACACAGCCAGCCCAGAGTGGCCTCTCAGGGAGGAGCTGAGGGAATACACACCCCTTTCTCCTGCTCTGCTACTGGGGCCTCTAATAAAAAACTAACTGGGAGTCAAAGGACTATTTATTGGCATGGTAATTTACATGCTGGCTGTAGTAACTGTGGCACTGGATGCCCAGACGCCTCACTGCACAGCCTTTGGGGCACCTTTTACATAGACTGCAGTGCGAGTGGTTCGCCTTGCAGCCAGCAGTGTGGTAGGCTCACTAAACACTCAGTGCCTGGGGGGTAGTAAGCGCTAAGCGAAGTCACTCGTCGCCTTCAGTTGGGACAGACTAAAGTGAAAGTTGCCAATTACATGTAGTACTCTGGGTCTTCACATATAGGGCCCTAAGAACAGAGCTGCCAGCCTTACAATCTCTAAAACCTGACTCCTTCTGTCAGAATTTTCTGAAACAGGTACTTTCAAACTCCCTGCCTCCCATCTGCTCCTTCGCCTCTCTCACAAGTTGACGTGAGGCAGATAAACTGTTGTGAGGTGAGAAAGAATGAGCTCACACACGGCAGTTCAAGGTGTTGATCAGAAATATTTCCAATCAATGCATAGGCCAATACTTCATGCAGGATATATCACTACTTGATATTTTAGCATAGGCAACTTACACTTACTCATTTCTCATACATTTCAGGGCAATTTCAACCATGCTTGGAAGTATACAGCCAATGAAAGCCACTCTACCAATTAGTCTTCTAGGATCTCCTGCAATATGCTCCTAAAGGTCAAACAACGCTGAACAAATCCTCAGCTTACGATTAGTGAAAAATGCCACAATCAAGGAAATGAAAATCATTCCCATAAAGGGGAAACTGGTAAACCCATTTAATTAAAAGGTCACAAGGAAATGACGTCTCCTCAAGTAGAAGAGTAAGCTCATTTTGACCAACGTCACTCTTTGGCAAAGGGAATTATATTCAGAGTAAACTCTAGCCCTAATTACCTCTTTGTCGACCATTGTGCTCATGGGTATGGCAACTGCTTGAGGGCCTGCACGTGTTTCCGATTTATATGGCTTCTGAGGCCCCCTTCAACCCTGAGTGGGGATGAAGAACTGAAGTATTTCCCTCTAATCACAAAGACTGTTTATGCCCCCATCCCCATTTTATGCCTACCATCATCTTGTTCCAACCTTTTTATAACATAAAAAATTCCAAGAAAATTGACCTAAAGTCAGCATGTATATATTTTGGTAACTAAGATAAATGCAGAGCACAGTGGACAAAGGGAGCCACACAACTGTGTGACATTGGAAAAATTATTTCTTTGGCCTTTAAATTTCTTATCTGTTCAACAGACGTTTAGATTAGAGCTGTAAAGTACTTTCTCCAATTTTAGGAGAGAGGAAACAATTCCCTTGTTTCTTACATCTCAAAGTTTATTGCCTTTCAAAATGGATTTAAATGTAGTGGTGAGTGACATGACATCTGTAAGTTCATAAAGGATCACTCAGATGCAGTGTGAAGAGTGGACCAGGAAAGAACAAAGATGGAAATGAGGAGAATAGTTAGGTGGTGAATATAGCTGCAAAGTCAGGAATTGATGGAAGCTGTCACTGAAGCAGTGGTAGAGGAGAAGGAAAAAATGGGCAGAATTTACAAGTATCTTGGGAGAAAAATTGACAGGTCTTATGCAAAAGGAGGTATGTGTCCAGAAGATGGTGGGAGATGGCAGAATGATCTGACAATATTCACTGCATGACCAACTGTATATATAACAGTGCATGCCATTTTCTGAGAAGGTAGATGCTGAGAAAGGGAGAAAGAGAGAAACCAGAGGTGGAAATCAAGAGTTCTGTCTTGATAGAACTATTTTAAGCACTGCTATAAAGTCACTGAAGATAAGTACTTTAAAGTGACCATTTGAATTTAGGAAAGCCATGATTGATTTTAACAAGATCAGTTCAGGTACAGTAACAGGTGCAGAATCTAGATGGGGATAAATCAAAAAGTGAATAGGAGGTAAAGAAGTGTAGGCAGCATGTGTACAAAGGTTTTTCAAGAAGTTGGTTGTAAAATGTCATGGAGAATAGCAAGGGAAAGTATTTGAACGGTAAAGTATACCATGACATGGACGCAATCTGTTGGGAAAAATCCAGTGAAAGATTAAAATTGCAGGACTTTGAGGGAATTCCTTGAGGAACTGATTAAGGTCCATACGAATGTAAGAAGGGATGGCATCTGGAATATCTGTGGAGGCACTGGCTGCTGATTAAAAGAGGGATGTTCCTTCCATTGAGCAGGAAAAAAGGGAATGCAGGCCAGTGTAGGAATGGTTGTGGAAAGAGGGAAAGTTCTCATTTATTGGCTTCTATCTCTTCTGTGACCAGAAAGATATCATTTGATGAAGGTTGGGGGTATATTTTAGAGATTCAAGGAGAATGAAAGAGATACAAGTTTAGTGATGAACAGAATATTCAATAAGAAACTTGAAGATATTTTGGCATTCTTGGGGGCCCAGTTGGGGGTTGATGCTCGTGAATTGACAACGATGCCATCCTTTCCAAATGTGTGATTTTCTCCAGAGGCTTTAACTTAGCTCTTAGGTATGACACCATGGTCTGGTTCAGTCGGGCTGAGATAAGAGAGTCACAGTGACAGAGAAGGGCAAGAAAACCGAGGGTGTTTGCAAGACAGATTGAAATGAAGCTGGTGGAATATGATCTGGATAGGATAGAAATGAATCAGGAAGAGGCTGATGAAGAAATTGGAGGAATCGATAGACTGGACATCTCAATGAGGCCTCAGAATCATTGAGTAGAGATAACTGAACAAGTGAGTGGGAAAGTGGGGTGGCTGGACAGCAATACTGGAGGTGGGGCACTTTCTACTGCTGACCAGTCAACCCTTGAAAGAGCTTTAGGGTAAGTGGAGTAGAGAAGAGCAAAAGATCTCTGGCAAAAGGAAGAAATCAAGGAAATGAGGGGTCTGAGTACTTTTGGGGATGTTCGAGTAAATGTCAAATTTTCTTAGATGATAGCAGAAGATAGGGAGCTGAGAAAGACTGACCCAGGTCTTCAGTAATTGAAAGGGTACAACTGGAGGGTAAGGGGAGAAGACAGCATAGCTTAATAATGTGGCTTTGAAAAATATACTCTGCTTGAGAAGGCTACAGAAAGTGGTATCTTAGGGGTTCAACCCAATGTCAACCTAGGCAAAATGGAGAATGGAATGTTTGCATTAGAAGTAAAAGATTTAGAGAAAATCATTGTTTGGAGAACATTAAGAAATTCCAACTGGAGGCAGGTTTTTGGAGGAGGAGACAGTGATTGGGGTCTACAAAGGGTATGCATGGATTGGTGGAGGGATATGAATTTCCCATTGTGCATTAATAAAACCCAGGAATGTTTCAAATCTGGGACAGCCAATGTACAGTCCAGGATTAGGAGTCTCTTACTTTGTTTTATTCTGTTCTGTTTAGTAGAAATAGTGTTCAGGAGTTCTGATAATATAACAGCTGTGTAAGTCGAAACTTTTACTCTTTTCCTCATGAAAATCATATAAAAGTAATATGAATAAAAATGAAAACTTTAAAACTCCATTTTTAGTGATATCAGAAGACAGATTTAATCCACAGAGCTTCAAAACACATAAAAGCACTGCCAGAAGCATCTGAGTGGAAGCAGGATAGAGCTCAGCACTGATAGATTCAGAGAGGATCAGCCAGGGCTTTAACTGAAGTGCAGAGGGTGCACCTCTGTTTTGGAGTAGTGGGTGTGGTTTGGGTAAGCAGAGCTGGTATCAGAATTCCTATGAAGTACTATGTTTAGTTCAGAGAAGATGAGAGGGTATAACAGAAACAGGATGAGTCTGCCTGTGTTGCAGCAGAAAAGGAGAATCTTTGAGCTGGGATGACTTAAAGTTTACCCTGGACCCGTACCACCTCAAAGAGAACATCCTTTGTTTGTCATACATATAACTAGTTCAGGAAAAGCCAACTTTCTCACTGAAGAACAATTCATAAAATTAATTGGCACAGACATGACACAAAGAAAATATAAAAAAAAATGTGGAAAAGAAGAGAAAAACCTTACTTATACAAAAAAAGAATAGACATTAGGAAAGTTCATAAGCACATGAAAACTGTGATAAAAATATTTTACTACAAATTTTAGTAATTTAATGAAACAATCCTCACAGAGCAGAGAAGACCATAGAGTAGAAGTAAAGGAGCTCAGAAAATATATAGAAAACAACATAAGAAAAAGAAATGGATTGTCAGAACCTAGGAAATAAGAAGAATGAAAAAAATCAGACATAAAGATGAAATTTCAAAGGACACTGGAGGAGTAGATACCATAGCACCACAGGGTCCTGGAGACTAGAAGCGAGAACATAAAACAGCAAACGAAAAAGGCGCATAAATGAACTAGAGGTCAGGCGATGCAAAATGTGAGAGAAGCAAAGAAAATTCAACCTACGAATAACCAGAATTCCTAAAGGATAAAACTAAGTGAAAACTAAATGATGAAATAGGATAGCTAATAAAAATATAATCAAGAAAACTTACCTGAAATAAAGCTTTAGATATAATTATTGAAAGGGCTCTATATGCACTGGGAATGTCATATCAAATAGTTAATACTGAGAAATATTCTAGGAAAACTATCAGTTTTATTTTTTTAATTTATTTTTAAAATTCAGTTTATTTAAACTAAGTAAACAAAAACCAGTTCACATATTCCTCCCCCTCCCCATACCCTACCAATCTGTTTTCTGTATCTATGAGCCTGGTTTTTTGTTATTGTTTTGGTTTTTTAGGTTCCACATATAAAAGGTAATAATATCGCATTTGAGTTTCTTTGACATACTTCTCTTACCATAATGCCCTCCAGTTCCACTTGTGTTGTCATAAATGGCAGAATTTCATTTTTATGGCTCAGTAATATTCCATTATATAGACATACATACATATATATATGTGTGTGTGTGTGTGTGTGTGTGTGTGTGTGTGTGTGTGTGCTATATCCTCTTTATCCACTCATCCACTGATGGACACTTAGGTTGCTTCTGTTTCTTGGCTATTTTGAATAATGCTGCAGTGAATATGGGAGTACAGAGATATTTTGAGTTACTGTTTTCATTTTCTTTGGATAAATACCCACAGAAGTATTTTCCTTTAGATATATTACAAAAGTAGAATTGCTGATTTTCCCTCCTGCCTCATATGCAGTAAATATACAACTACGCATAGACTGATTCTCTCAGAGAAATCCAGAGACCACCTGAGTGTTTCTTGCACATCAGGAGACTCAGAAAATACCCAGATTGAAACAGACAGGAAAGGCCGAGACACATTCTCACCTACACCCTACCCCTGGCACAGTGACTTCCATTTTATAGAGAGCCCCTAACTCCCACCCCTCCAAGAGGAGCACAGCATTAGGAACACACATGTAGCACCCCGAGTGTTAAGGCTGCCATCTGAAGTATGAGCCTGCAGATCACCTCAGAGTCAGTGGGGTTTAAAACCACGAGGCCCACAGAACCACGGCAAGCAAAGAAGCAGCAATTAAGCGAGCGCACAGGCACTTGCTATGACTGTCCCCTCCACGCTCAGTGCAGAAAGGACAAACAAAAATGCCCATTTCCCAGCTTTTTCCTGAAAGTGTTTGATTACATATTCCTCTGGCTGCTGCCTGAGGCCCCATTTTCTAATCATACTACAATTTAGAGTTGACCAGGATCCTCTTGGGAGCCTGAAAGAGCTAGTGGGCACTTATCCCACTTTCCACTTCAAATTAGCTTCGACAATAAAACCAGTCTTCAGCTTCTCACCAGAAGGAGAAGCTTCTCACTGTCTACACATCTGGTGCCCCAATTTTTATAGCTGCCCCACAAGGGGTGGGCTCTCAATTCATCTGGCTCTGACAGCTAATAGGGCTCAGCATTCCAAGTCCCACAGAACCATATAAAATAAAAAAAGCAGTTTTTTAACAGGCACTCAAGCACTTCCTGAAGATATTCCCTCCAGGCTTAGGAAAGAGAGAGCAAGCAAAAATGCCCATCTCCCAGTCTCTCCCTGGGAGGTACTGACTTCATTCTTGCCCAGTTGTCATCTACGGTTCTTTTCCTAATCAGCCTGAATGTGCGACCAGACTGGGATCCTCCAAGGAGCTTGAAAAAGCTGACAGGCCAGTTCCCCACTCTCTCCCCTGGCCCACTCCAACAGTAAAACCAACTCTTCAGCTTCTCCCAGGAAGGAATTTGTCCACATATCTAGCACCCCAATTGTTATAGCTGCCACCAAGGTAAGTGCTCCCAAATAATGTAGCTCTGAGAGCTAATGGGATTCAGAATTCATAAGTCCCACACCACATACGATAAAGAGGTAGTTCCATTTGAGCACACAAGCATTCCCAGTGACTATTTCCTCTGGCTGAGCACAGAGTGAGGAGATGAAAGTACCCAGCACAGTTTCTCTGTGACAGGGGTTAGACTGCATACCTAATGTCCTGACTTTGCCAATTGCTGCTTTCCCAATAGGCTTCCAATCATCTTACATTAGGGAGCTGAAGGGGCAGACAGCTAGTAGTCCTCCAGCAGCCTGAAACAGCATATGGGAATTTCCCACATCTCTGGAACAGACGGGTCCTGATACAACATCATCTACTGGGATCCACTAAGAATAAAGATGGATGTTTGAATGATCATAGTTTGAGAAACAGCCAGGCGCTTCTAGCTGGGCTGACTGACAAGTTTCATCTCCTACAAGGCCAGTTTGTCAAGATTGGGAGAGGTGGGTGTTTTAGCTAATGAACAGAAACCAACTCAGAGAGTCAAGGAAAATGAAGAATTAGGGGAATATATTCCAAACAGAAGAACAGAACAGATGAATCTCCAGAAGCTGTCTTTAATGATATGAAGTTAAGTAATTTACCCAATTGAGAGTTCAAAATAACATTCATAAAGGTGCTCAACGAGTTCAGGAGAGCAATGCGTGAACAAAATGAGAATTTCAACAAAGAGACAGAAAATATTAAAAGTACCAGACAGAAATCATAGACTTGAAGAATATAACAACCAAACTGAAAATTTAATAAAGGGGCTCAAGATCAGATGAGATCAAGTGGAAGAAAGAATCAGTGAACTCAAAGGTAGGGTAGTGGAAATAATCAAATCAGAAGAGCTTAAAGAAAAAAAGGAATGAAAAAGAGTGAAGACAGTTTAAGTGAACTTATAGAACACCATCAAGAGGATCAATATATGCATTATAAGGGGTCCCATAAGGAAAAGAGAGAAAGAGGCAGAAAGCTTATTCAAAGGAATAATGGCAGAGAATTTCCCCAAATTGTGGAAAGAAGCAGACATCCAGATTCAGGAAATACAAACAAAATACAAAATAAGATGAATCCAAAAAGACCCACACTGAACACATCACAATCAAATTGTCAAAAGTTAAGGACAAACAGAGGATCTTAAAAGTAATGTGTAATGTACAAGGGAACCCTTATCATACTCCCGCAGATTTTTCAGCAGAAATATTGCAGGACATTGTGGGAAGATATAATCAAAGTGCTGAGAGAAAAAAAAGCTACCACCTAAATACATTCAACCCAGCAAAATTGTCCTTCAGAATTGAAGGAGAGTTAAAAAGTTGTTAAAAAGACAAACAAAAGTTGAAGAAGTGGGATGGTTTTACAGGAAATATTGAAGGGAGCTCTTTAAGCTGAAATGAAAGGACACTAAGAACAGAAAAACATAGAATATAAAATGCATTGGTAATGGTAAATATATAAAAGGCAATAACATAAAATATAAAAAGCATAAAATATAGAACAGAAAAACAAAATATAAAATGCATTGGTAATGGTAAATATACAGTTTATTTTAAATATATGGTGTTGAGTAAATTACTTATAACTCTCATATTAAGGTTAAAAGGCAAAAATATTAAAAATAACAATAATTTGTGAATGGATACTTCATATAAAAAGATGTAAACTGTGACATCAAAAACATAAAAGGGAGATGCAAAACATATAGCTTTTGTATGTTTTTGAAGTTAAGTTGCTATCTGCTTAAAATATTACTATATGTATCTTACTACCCTTATGTAAGCCTCATAGTCACTAAAAAACAGAAGCCTATAGCAGATACACAAAATAAAGAGAAAAGAATCAAAGCATACCACTACAGAAAATCATCAATCATCCAAGGAAGAGAGCAAAAGAGGAAGAAAAACAAAGGAAGTGCAAATAACAAGAAAATAAGGAACAAAATATAAATAATAAGTCTATACCTGTCAGCAATTACTTTAAATGTAAATAGACTAAATTCACCAATAAAAACATAATGTGGTTGAATGGATTTTTAAAAAGACTGAACTATATACTGCTTACAAGATACTTTATCTTCAGTGACACATATAGACTGAAAGTGAAGGGATAGAAAAAGATATTCCATGCAAATGGAAACCAAAAGGAAGCTGTACTATAAGGAAGGTAATACTTAAATTAGAAAAAGCAGACTAAGTCAAAAAATGTAATAAGAGAGAAAAATGGTCAATATATCATGATAAAGCAGTCAATTCATCAAGAAGATCTAACAATTCTAAATATTTATGCACCCAACATTAGACTACTTAAGTATATAAAGCAAATATTAGCAAATCTAAAGAGAGAAATAGACAACAATATTATACTAGTAGGGTACTTCAGTATTCTACTTTCAACAACAGACAGATCATTCAGACAGAAAATCAACAGAGAAACATTGGACTTAAACTACATTTAAACCAAATGGAGCTACCAGACATTTAGAGGACATTCCATCCAACAGAAGAATACATGTTCTTCTCAAGTGCACATTAGGCCTTCTTAATAGTAGACCATAGCAGGCCACAAAAGAAGTCTTACCAAAATTAAAAAGGTTGAAATCATATCAAGCATATTCTCAGACCACAGTGGTATGAAATTAGAAATCAGTTACAAGAGGAAAACTGGAAATTTCACAAATAGATTGAAATTAAGCAACATGTTCTTGAACAAGCAGTGGGTCAAAGAATAAAAAGGGAAATAAGGAAAATATTTGGAAACAATGAAAATGGAAACAAAATACAGCAAAAATTATGGGATGCAACAAAGGCATTTTTAAGAGGGAAGTTTATAGTGAGAAACGCCTACAGTAAGAAGAAAGATCTCAAATAAACAACCTAACTATACCTCAAGGAATTTTAAAAAGAACAAACTAAGCCTAAAGTTACTAGAAGGAATCACATTAGAGTGAAAATAAATGAAATAGAGATTTAAAAGGTGGTAGAAAAGATTAATGAAATTAAAAGCTGGTTTTCTGAAAGGACAAAATTGACAAACCTTTAGCTAAACTGAGAAGAGAAAAGACTCAATAAATACAATCATAGATCAAAAAGAAGGCATTAAAACTGATAAACACAGATATGGATTGTAAGAAACTACTATTAACAGTTATACACCAACAAATTAGATAACCTAGAAAGAAATGGACAACTTCCGAGACACATACAATTTACCCAGACACACACCACACCTTTGCAGAAGCTCCTCCTGCCAGTGACACTGCCCTTCTGATGAACCCAGCCAGCCTTGATGCCCGCCCTGCTTGGCACTCCTGGCAGTCTTTGCTGATGCAGTCAGATTCCCCATCACCACACGCCACACCATTCTCCCGCTCTTGTGCTCTGCCACGTGCGTAGCCCTCAGGACTTCAAAGCCCAGAGAGAAGCAGCTTCTCTCCATCACCCCTCTACAAGTGGCATGGGAGCATGACATGGGAGATGGATTTCCAGAGTGGCTGTGTCAACTTGGTGGGGCTGTGTGGTGGTAGTGGTGAGACTGAAATGAAACCAATTTGTATCTTAAATTGTTTTCCCTCTAAGACAGCATTTACAAAGATGAATGTTTAAGTGTTGGAAATGTTACCAGCCTTCCAAAAGCTCCAAATGCAAATATGCATCTAATGATGTGAGAGGGAGCTGCTTGGCACTCCTCTGTGACATGCTGATGGAATATAAAAAGAAAAAAATTAAGTGACAGACACATATGTGCACACCCAGAGTTGGCAGGTGTTTCTCCACAGCTTTATGGAATATAGAGAATATGAATGCAGTCTCTAGCTCCAGATATTGGTAGTAAAATCTTAGACAAGTATGTGCTTGAATGGAATATGTATAGGATGTGTGGTCAGGCTGGGTTTTAATCTCTCATCTGCCTCTTACTACCTATGTGGCTTCCAAGAAGGTAGTTTTCTGTCTCTAAGCCACAGCGCAGTCATACATATAATGGTCAATCACTTATATTCATTCCAGAAACTATGTTACTGATTTTACTTATGCCATCTTATTTAGTCCTCCCAAAACCTGGTGCTGGAGATGACATGAACTCCACTTTGCAAATGAGGTTCAGAGATATGATGGGACTTGTCTGTTATCCACCATAATGACCATGCAGGTGTACCACTCAGATCTTCCTTCAAGAGAACCTGCTGTGAGGAGGGCAGTAGGTGGACATCCTCCAGCTGACACACCCTTGCATCGACAGTAGCATTCATCACTAAGCCGTGCTCTCCAGGGTTGCTGCCAACCAATGACAGACGATGATCCAGCAACAAGAGCTGGGGCTGATCTAGCCCAACAAAGATTCCTCTGATGTACACCTGCGCTCTGGGCTCCTCACTGCCTGGCTGAGATTGCACTGAAATCTGAGGCTCTACCCACCTTTGCATGGCAGTCTGAAAGCTCTTCCTACCTAATCTATTCTTTCCCCCCTTATACTTTGCAGTTATTTCCCTCAAATAAATCTCTTGTATTTCTAATGCCATCATGGCATCTGCCTTTGGAGGACCTAAAGTGACACACACATAGTGAATGTGGCCTGCTGATTCAGGTCCTAAGTGGAAGTCTCAGGACACTGCTGGCATGGAGGCCAACATTCACAACCCTTGATAACATCTGAGTGAACTGTGCCATCTTTCAAAATAGATGTAGTTGATACCCATTTGAGAACTACCAGAAGCTCCAGTGGTTGGTCAAGATTTTTTAAGTAAGTTATTGGGGTGAAATTCACATTATGCAAAATTAGCCATTACAGAAAGAAAAATTCATTGTCATTTAATATCTTCACAGTATTGTTGACACCACTACCTCTACATAATCCCAAAATCTTTCTATCATTTATAGTAAAGTCCCTTATCCATTAAACAGTTTCTCCCTTTCTCACATGACCTCAGGCCCCTGGCACCACCAACCTGCACTCTGTCTCTACAGATTTCTCAGTTCTGAATATTCCATGTTAATGGAACCATGCAATGTTTGTTGTTTGTGTCTGGCTTCTTGCACTCTGCATCATTCTTTATAGGTTAATTCACTTTGTAGCATGTATAAGTACTTCTATTTTTACAACTGACTAATATTTTATTGTTTGGATATACCACCATTTGTTTATCCATTCATCTGTTGATAACATTTGAGATCTTTCCACCTTTTTGCAACTGTGAACATGTGTGTACATGTACTTGTTTGAGTGAATATATTCAATTCTTTTGGGCATATTCTTAGGAATGGAATTTCAGGGTCATATAATAATTTAATGTTTAACTTTTTGAGGAACTACCAAACTTTTCCACAGCAGCTGAACCATTTCACATTCTCACCAGTAGTACACGGTGCTCTAATTTCTCCATACACTTCCCAAAATGTGTTATTCTTCATTTTAGAAGTTATAACCACACTAGTGGTTATGAAGTGGTACCTCATTGTGGCTTTGATCTGCATTTCCTTAATGACTAAGGATGTTGAACATCTTTTCATGTGCTTTTTGGCTATTTGCATAGAATCTTTGAAGAAATGTCTCATCAAGTCAATCAGGTATTTTAAAATTTGGTGGTTTATCTTTTTGTTGTTGAGTTGTAAGACTTCTTTATATATTCTGACCTTCATCAGATAATTTACAAATATTTTCTCCCATTCTGTAGTTTCTTTTTACTTTATTGATAAGGTCCTATAATAAAAGTTTTAAATTTTGATAAAGTGTAATTTTTTTAAGTTGGTCATGGTTTTCATGTCATATGTAAGAATCCATTGCTGAAGTGATTAAGATTTACTCTTAGGTTTTCTCCTAAGTTTTGTGTTTATAGCCTTTCTAATTAGGTCTTTGATCCATTTTTAATTAATTATCATATATGGTGTGAGGTAAAGGTCCAAATACATTCTTTTACATATGAATATCCAATTGTCCTATACTATTAATTGAAGAGACTATTATTTTCCCCAATGAAAGGTTTTGGCCCCCTTTTCAAAAAGCAATTGGCTACGACTGCATGACTTTATATCTGGACTCTCAGTTCTATTTCTCTGGTCTGTATGTCTATTCTTGTCCTAGTGCCACAGTTTTGATTACATCAGATTTGTAGTCAATTTTGAAATCAATATCTGTTTCAAGACTGTTTTGGCTATTTGGGGGACTTTTCAATTCCAAACGAATTTGAGGATCAGCCTTTCCAGTTCTGCAAAAAATGACCATTACGATTTTGACAAAGATTGCATTGAATCTGTGAATCACTGTGAATAATATCAACATCTTAACAAAATATTAAGTCTCCCAACCCATAAACACAGGATGTCTTTATTTAGGTCTTCTTTAAATCTTTCAGCAATGTTTTATAGTTTTTCAATGCACAAGTCTTGTATATCTTTGATTACATTTATCCCTAGGTGTTTTACTCTTTTGCATTTTATTGTAGATAGAATTGTTTTCTTAATTTTCTTTTCAGATTGTTCACTGTTACTGTAAGAACACAACTGACTTTTATGTGTTGATCTTGTATGCTGCAGCATTGCTGAATTTATTAGCTCAAATAGCTTTTTTGTGGATTCTTTGGAATTTTCTAATAGTTTCATTTCTTCCTTTCCAATTGCAATGCCTTTTCTTTTTCTTGCCTAATTAGTCTGGCTAAAACTTTCAGTACGATGCTAAATATCAATGGTAAAAGTGGGCATCTTGTACCCAGTACAGGAGCCTTAAGTTGAAACTTTTGATCTTTTATCACTGCATATAATGTTAGCTACAGATTTTTCATAAATGCATTTTATCATGTTGAGGTCACATTTTTTTTGTAAACATTGTAAACAACAGATGTAGGAGCTCAAATAGTTTTTATTAAATTGAAAACAATAAGTGGTTTCCCGTGTCTGTTGGTATACTTTGGCATGAAGATGCTGAATAAGAAAAAGCAAACAATAAATTGGTATTTCTGAACATACTGATTATGACTCTGGAAACCTGCATCATTATGTGAAGAAAAGAGCACAGGCTTTCAGGTCAGACCACCTGCTGTGATTCATGCTGTGTGACACTGAGAGCCTCCAAAAACCTATTTGAAACCAATTTCTTTTCTGTAAAATTGAGATAATATTAACCGGCAGGGCTTGGTTACAATTTCACTTAAAGGACTGAACTCCATATCTAGAACATAATAATTGCTGAACACCAGTTCCCTTGGGCAAGTCTCCTACTATTTTCAGGACCCAGGGCAGGAGAACAAAAAATGCCCCATTTGAAAATTACAAATCAAGGTCAAGATGGTTTTACCCTCTTAATTGCTTCATTAATTCAATAAAATAACATTTATTGAGCACATATTCATGTCAGGCACATGCTTCATTTAGATTCAAATGCCAATCATGGAACTACAGATAAAAATTGAGGAAAGCCAGGAACATTTAAAATGCTTCTTCCAATCTTCCAAAAGAATATTCAGAGGAGTCAAGATGGCAGCATGAGTAGGGCAGTGGAAATCTCCTTCCAAAACCATACATATTTTTGAAAGTACAACAAATACAACTACGCCTAACAGAGAGACCAGAGGATATAGTACAACAGCCAGGCTACATCTGTGGGACCTCAGCATCTCACAAAGGGGGTAAGATACAAGCCCCGAACCAGCAGGACCCAAGCACTCCCCAAACCCCAGCTCTCCAGCGGGAGGAGAGGAGTCAAAGCGGGGAGGGAGTGGAAGTGCAGGACTGCTAAATACCCAGCCCTAGTTATCTATACTGGGAGCACAGACACACAGTGTGTAGGGTGCCAGATATTAGAGAAACAGAACAGTAAAATCTGTGAGCGGGTCTCCACAGCAGGCTCCCCTGGGAAAAAAGGAAAATGAGTGCTTTCTGAAAGTCTTTAAAGGACAGGGGCTTAACACCTGGATGAAATCGTCCTGGTACACTCAGCCCAGCAGTATAGGAAAATTGAGGAACTGCAGGCACCCTAACCCCTGGGTGGTAATACAGCTTTGAAGCCCCTCATGGTGATAAGCAGCCTGCCAGTCATTCCCCCCACCGGCATGGACCTGCCCACAGCGGCCAAGCAGCCGGAGAGCAGTTGCACCCACAGCAACTGCCCAGAGTCCCCTCCCAGCATGCAGCTAACCGGGCCAGACCCAGAGACTGCTGCCAGTGAGCAGCTGTCCGGCATTGACAGAGGAGTCTGGAGCAAGGTGCAGATGGGCGCCACTCTTGCAGGAGAGCACACCCGGCGTGTCTGCCAATCCCTGCAGGGCTACGGGCTATCCCAAGGGCTGCCCTGCTCATGGCAGCTCAGAGGATTAACTCAGGAGCTGCTGCTGGTGTGCAGATAACTGACACAGGCAACAAAGAAGGGCAAGGAGACCAGCAAGCAGGAAGGGACTTTGTTCTCCCAGCTGACACATGCGCTATTGGCC
Source organism: Manis javanica (assembly GCF_040802235.1). NCBI lineage: Eukaryota > Metazoa > Chordata > Mammalia > Pholidota > Manidae > Manis > Manis javanica. The sequence continues at coordinate 36,684,082 of NC_133170.1, read as the reverse complement.
TATAGCTACCTCAATCACCATGAAAAGGCAGAAGAATTTGGTCCAGTCAAGAATCACCCAGACAACTCCAAAGAGAGGGCCTGGGGAGATAGATATAACCAATCCTCCCGAAAAAGAATTCAAAATAAAGGTCATAACAATGCTGATGGACCTGCAGAGAAATATGCAAGAGCTAAGGGATGAAGTCAGGAGGGAGATTACAGAAAAGAAACAATCTCTGGAAGGACATAAGAGCAGACTGGATGAGGTGCAAAAGACTGTTAATGGAATAGAAATCAGAGAAGAGGAATAGAGAGAAGCTGAGGCAGAGAGAGATAAAAGGATCTCAAGGAATGAAAGAATATTAAGAGTAAGGTGTGACCAATCCAAATGGAACAATATTCGCATAATAGGAGTACCAGAAAGAAGAGAGAGAAAAAGGGATAGAAAGTGTATTTGAAGAAATAATTGCTGAAAACTTCCCCAAACTGGGGGAGGAAATAGTCTCTCAGACCAAGGAAGCCCATAGAATTCCCAACACAAGGGACCGAAGGAGGACAACACCAAGACATATAATTATTAAAATGGCAAAGATCAAAGACAAGGACAGAGTATTAAAGGCAGCCAGAGAGAGAAAAAAGATCACCTACAAAGGAAAACCCATCAGGCTATCATCATATTTCTCAACAGAAACCTTACAGGCCAGAAGAGAATGGCATGATATATTTAATACAATGAAACAGAAGGGCCTTGAACCAAGAATACTGTATCCAGCATGATTATCATTTAAATATGAAGGAGGGATTAAATAATTCCAAGACAAGCAAAAGTTGAGGGAAATTGCCTCCAACAAACCACCTCTACAGGGTATTTTAGAGTGCTCTAGATGGGAGCACTCCTAAGGCTAAATAGATGTCACCAGAGAAAATAAAATCACAGCAAAGAAAGAAGACCAACCAAAAACTAACTAAAGACAAAAAATAAAATCAACTACTCACAAAAGCAGTCAAAGGAAACACAAAAGAGAACAGAACAAGACACAGAACATATGAAGAATGGAGGAGGAGGAATAAGAAGGGAAAGAAATAAAGAATCACCAGACAGTGTTTATAATAGCTCAATAAGTGAGTTAAGTTAGACAGTAAGATAGTAAAGAAGCTAACCTTGAACCTTTGGTAACCACGAATCTAAAGCCTGCAATGGCAATAAGTAGATATCTTTCAATAATCACCATAAATGTAAACCGACTGAATGCACCAATCAAAAGACACAGAGTAATACAATGCATAAAAAAGCAAGACCCATCCACATGCTGCTTACAAGAGACTCATCTCAAACCTAAAGACATACACAGACTAAAAGTGAAGTGATTGAAAAAGATATTTCATGCAGACAATACAGAGAAAAAAGCAGGTGTTGCAGTACTTCTATCACACAAAATGGACTTCAAAACAAAGAAAGTAACAAGAGATAAAGAAGGACATTACATAATGATAAAGGGGTAAAGCCAACAAGAGGATATAACCATTATAAATATATATGTACCCAATACAGGAGCACCGACATATGTTAAACAAATACTAACAGAATTAAAGGAAGAAATAGAATGCAATACTTTTGTTTTAGAAGACTTCAACATACTACTCACTCCAAAGGACACATCCACAAGACAGAAAATAAGTAACGACACAGAGGCACTGAACAACACACTAGAACACATGGACCTAACACACATCCACAGAACTTTACACCCAAAAGCAACAGGATACACATTCTTCTCAAGTGCACATGGAACATTTTCCAGAATAGACCACATACTAGGCCACAAAAAGAACCTCAGTAAATTAAAAAAGATTGAAATTCTACCAACCAACTTCCCAGACCACAAACATATAAAACTAGAAATAAATTGTAAAAAGAAAACAAAAAGGCTCACAAACACAAGGAGGCTTAACAACATGCATTTAATAATCAACGGATCAACGACAAAATTAAAATAGATATCAAGCAATATATGGAGACAAATGACAACAACAGCACAAAACTCCAACTTCTGTTGGACACAGCGAAGGCAGTTCTAAGAAGAAACTATATAGCAATCCAGTCCTATTTGAAGAAGGAAGAACAATCCCAAATGAATAGTCAAAAGTCACAATTATTGAAACTGGAAAAAGAAGAACAAATGAGTCCTAAAGTCAGAAGAAGGAGAGACATAATAAAGATCAGAGAAGAAATAAATAAAATTGAGAAGAATAAAACAATAGAAAAAAATCAATGAAACCAATAGCTGATTCTTTGAGAAAATAAACAAACTAGATAAACCCACAGCCAGACTTATTAAGAGAAAAAGAGAATCTACACACATAAACAGAATCAGAAATGGGAAAGGAAAAATCACGACAGACCCCACAGAAATACAAAGAATTATTAGAGAATACTATGAAAATCTATATGCTAACAAGCTGGAAAACCTAGAAGAAATGGAGAACTTCCTAGAAAAATGCAACCATCCAAGACTGACCAAGGAAGAAACACAAAATCTAAACAGACCAATTACCAACAACAAAATTGAAGCAGTAATAAAAAAACTAGCAAAGAACAAAACCTCCGGGCAAGATGGATTCACCACGGAATTTTATCAGACATATAGAGAAGACATAATACCCATTCTCCTTAAAATTTTCCAAAAATAGAAGAGGAGGGAATACTTCCAACCTCATTCTATGAAGCCAGCATCACTCTAATACCAAAACCAGGCAAAGACACCACAAAAAAAGAAAATCACAGACCAATATTCCTTATGAAGACAGATGCAAAAATTACAGACAAACAAAATGTTAGCAAATCAAATTAAAAAATACATCAAGAGGATTATACACCATGACCAAATGGGATTCATCTCAGGGATGCAAGGATGGTACAACATTCGAAAATCCATCAACATCATCCACCACATCAACAAAAAGAAGTACAAAAACCACATGATATCTGCATAGATGCTGAAAAAGCATTAGACAAAATTCAACATCCATTCATGATAAAAACTCTCAACAAAATGGGTATAGAGGGCAAATACCTCAACATAATAAAGGCCAAATATGACAAACTCACAGCCAACATCATACTTAACAGCGAGAAGCTGAAAGCTTTTCCTCTAAGATCAGGAACAAGACAAGGATTCCCACTCTCCCCACTGTTATTCAACAAACTACTGGGGTCCTAGCCATGGCAATTGGACAAAACAAAGAAATACAAGGCATCCAGATTGGTAAAAAGAAGTCAAACTGTCACTATTTTCAGATGACATATTGTATGTAAAAAACCCTAAAGAGTCCACTCCAAAACTACTAGAACTAATATCTGAATTCAGCAAAGTTGCCGGATACAAAATGAATACAGAAATCTGTTGCTTTCCTACACAATAACCATGAGCTAGCAAAAAGAGAGCTCAGGAAAACAATTCCATTCACAATTGCATCAAAAAGAATAAAATACCTAGGAATACACCTAACCAAGAAAGTGAAAGACCTATACCCTGAAAACTATAAGATACTTACTTTTAAGAGAAATTAAAGAGGACACTAACAAAAGGAAACTAATCCCATGCTCTTGGCTAGGAAGAATTAATATTGTCAAAATGGCCATCCTGTCCAAAGCAATATACAGATTTGATGCAATCCCTATCAAAATACCAATAGCATTCTTCAATGAACTGGAACAAATAGTTTTAAAATTCATATGGAACCACAAAAGACCCTGAATAGCCAAAGCAATCCTGAGAAAGAAGAATAAAATGGGGGAACTCACTTCACTACTTGAAGCTCTACTACAAAGCCACAGTAATCAAGACAATTTGGTCCTGGCACAAGAACAGAGCCACAGACCAGTGGAACAGAATAGAGAGTCCAGATATTAACCCAAACATATATGGTCAATTCATAAATGGTAAAGGAGCCAACATACAATGGGGAAAGGACAGCCTCTTCAACAGCTGGTGTTGGCAAAACTGGACAGCTACATGTAAGAGAATGAAACTGGATCATTGTCTAACCCCATACACAAAAGTAAATTTAAAATGGATCCAAGACCTGAATGTAAGTCATGAAACCATAAAACTCTTAGAAAAATACATAGGCAAAAATCTCTTGGACATAAACATAAGCAACTTCTTCATGAACATATCTCCCCAGGCAAGGGAAATAGAAGCAAAAATGAACAAGTGGGACTATATAAAGCTAAAAAGCTTCTGTACAGCAAAGGACACCATCACTAGAACAAAAAGGCATCCTACAGCATGGGAGAATATATTCATAAATGACAGATCTGATAAAGGGTTGACATCTAAAATATATAAAGAGCTCACACACCTCAACAAACAAAAAGCAAATAATCCAATTAAAAAATGGGCAGAGGATCTGAACAGACAGTTCTCCAAAGAAATTCAGATGGCCAACAGGCACATGAAAAGATGCTCTACATTGCTAGTCATCAGAGAAATGCAAATTAAAACCACAATGAAATATCACCTCACACCAGTAAGGATCACCACCATCCAAAAGACAAACAACAACAAATATTGTTGAGGATGTGGAGAAAGGGGAACCCTCCTATACTGCTGGTGGAATGTAAATTAGTTTAACCATTGTGGGAAGCAGTATGGAGGTTCCTCAAAAAACTAAAAATAGAAATACCATTTGACCCAGTAATTCCACTCCTAGGAATTTACCCTAAGAATGCAGCAGCCCAGTTTGAAAAAGACATATGTACCCTTATATTTATTGCAGCACTATTTACAATAGCCAAGAAATGGAAGCAACCTAAGTGTCCATCAGTAGATGAATGGCTAAAGAAGATGTGGTAAATATACACAATGGAGTATTATTCAGCCATAAGAAGAAAACAGATCCTACCATTTGCAACAACATGGATGGAGCTAGAGGGTATTATGCTTAGTGAAATAAGTCAGGCAGAGAAAGACAAGTACCAAATGATTTCACTCATCTGTGGAGTATAAAAACAAAGAAAAAAACTGAAGGTACAAAACAGCAGCAGACTCACAGAATCCAAGAATGGACTAACAGTTACCAAAGGGAAAGGGACTGGGGAGGGTGGTTGGGAAGGGAGGGATAAGGGGGAAAAAGGGCATTGCTATTAGCAGACATTATGTGGGGGGGCACAGGGAGGGCTGTACAACACAGGGAAGACAACCAGTGATTCTATAGCATCTTACTACGCTGATGGACAGTGACTGTAATGGGGTATGGGGTGGGGACTTGGTGATGGGGGGAGTCTAGTAAACATAATGTTCCTCATGTAATTGTAGATTAATGATACCAAAAAAAAGAATACTCAGTTCCTAGAGCACTGAATGTGGAAGTATTGGACAACAGCCAGTATCATATTTAAAGGTGAAACATCAGAGGCATTCATTCTGTAAACATGTATTCATCATCTATTTGGTAGATGCTAAGTCAGGAATAAAATAAGAACATCTGCTACTATAATTGCTATTTAATAAATTCCAGCTACCTTATGAAATAAGAAGAGAAGATCAAATTATTATTATTTGCAACTTTGAATGGAGGCATTCCTTAGTTATCGTATTTAAAACTTCAAGGCATCCCACACCTCAGGACTTATAAGCTATCTCTCTTCTCTGCTTAATTTTCCTCCATAATATTCACTAGCTTTTAACATCATATACTTTAGGTTTTTTTATTGTATATCTGTTCACTAGAATGCTAGCACCATGAGAGTGTTCCATTGTATGAATGTAACACAATGTATTCATCCATTCCCATTATGGAGGCTTTAGGATTTTATCTACATTTTTACCACTGTAGTGAACATTCATTGTAGTGTCTTCTTGGGCACATGTGAGAATTTCTCTACAGTACAGACAGTGGATTCTTAATATTTGCAGTAGCTCTGCTTTATAAAGTCATTGCAAACACTGAATTAGCAGAAAATTGAACCATTGCTCCTAGAAGAAATACAGGGTTAGGACCCTTCAAGCCGCTGGTCACAAAGTTTTTGTCAATCAATTAATGAAAAGCTTTGTTTTATGTTTCTTTCTGTTTAAAGACACCTTATTTAGCATATACTGTTGATTTGTTGACTTTGAATTCATGGCCAACAGCAGAGCTGATGCTGGGACGAAGCTCATCTAACACGTGCTCTTCTCCATAAGGCACACGATGCTTGTAGAACTTAGCAACACCAGACAGCACTTCTTCATTAACCCTTGGGGCCACTTTAAACAGTGAAGTTATCAACAAAAAGTCATAAAAATGCAAAAACAACATGGCACTAAGCCTCCATTGTAACTCTCCCTGCAACATGGCACTGATCGGAGCATGAGAACTGAAACCAGAAAGCAACATGTCACACTGTTTCTCTTTGCTGGGACTGCACGTTGTGACTCAAATTTTGTGTCTCTCTGTACATGTCTGCAAGTGACTGTGGAATTACCATGAATATTGATTTGAGGGTTACAAATGAATTTCAACAAGTAGAAAGTTTGCAAGTATGGAATGTGTGAGTAACAATGTTGTCCACACCTAGAAGCAGTATTCCTAGATATTAAATTGTATCCATCTTTAAATTTACTAGATGTTGGTACATTGGTGCTCAGAATGGTTATGCCTATCTCGCCTTCATACTAGTTTCACTCCATCCAAGGGTCCCCACATCCTTTCCATCCTGTGGTGTAGTATTATTTTCAATGTCCACCCATCCAACGCACATAAAATGGCTACCTGTGGTTGGCGTGTTAGATCTGGATGTATCAGGTTACTAGTGAAATTGAGAAGCCCTCTATGTGTCTTGCCCTTTACGAATTGCCTGTTGACACTCTTTGCCCATTTTCCTATTGTTTACTGGTTTGTCTTGGCTTACCTTGAACATCTACCTTAACATAGACATTTTAAAATGTTTCCCCAGTTTTATGAAAAATTCTATCAGGAAGTGTAATAGAATTGCATAATTTTATAGGTTTATTTGAGGAGAACTAACATTATTAAAAGATCTATTACTATCTTCTTTTACATGTTTTAGGATGTTTTATAATTTTCTCTGTAAAAATGTACATTTGTACAGTATTGTACATTTTTGTTGGGGATTAAATTTCTAGGCTTTGTGTAGTTTTTGCATTATAATTTCTATGTTTATCCATAATATTTCCTAATTGATTATTGTTAGTATAATAGTCACTACTGAAAAATTTTCTCTAGTTTTGAGATATAATTGGCATAAACAAATGTATTAATTTAAGGTGTATAATATAATGATTTGACATATGCAAATGATAACCACAATAAATTTAGTTAACATCCATCACTACACATAGTTAAATTCTTTTTCCTTGCAATGAGAATCTTTAAGATCTACTCTCCTAGCCATTTGCAGATGTACTATCTGGATATTATTAACTGTAGTCACCATGCTGTACATTATACCCTCAGGACCTATTTTATTTTATAACAGAAAGTTTGTACTTTGGACCACTTGACCCATTTCCTCCACCCCCACCCACTGTCTGTGACAGCCACCAATCTGTTCTCTGTTTCTAGCATTTCAGTTTTTCCAGATCCTACATATAAGTGAGATCACACAGTATTTGTCTTTCTCTAACTTTCTTCAGTAGGCACAATGCCTGCAAGATCCATCCATATTGTCCCAAATGGCAGGATTTCCTTCTTTTGGATGGCTGAGTAATATTCCCATGTTCCATTTTCTTTATCCATTCATCTGCAGATGGACACTTAGGTTGTTTCCTAGTCTAGCTTACTGTGAATAATGCTGCAGTGAACATGGGGGTGCACAGATCTTTTCAAATTTGTGTGTTTATTTTCTTTGGGTTAATACCTAGAAATGGAATTGCTGGATCATATGATAGTTCCATGTTAATTTTTGGAGGCAACACCATATGGTTTTTTATAGTGATTGCACCAATTTACATTCCCACACTGCTGAAATTCTTGTTAATGTCTTATCTGGAATTACTCTGAGATATCTTGTTATTTTTAATTACTCTCTGTAGAATCTGTTGGGTTTTCCATTCAGTTGTGGCAGAAATGATTGATAGTAGCCCAGCAACCATTTGCCAAATTTTCATTTTGGCAAAGGACCTTCTCCCAAGACACAGCAGTTTTACCTGAGCCCATGGCTACCAGCTCTAAATTGCATCCCCTAGTCTCCCTGTGGTCATATGATTAAGTTCTGGGCTTTTCTTTGTTTGGTTTGGTTTTGGTTTTTTAAATGCTAAGTGCTAGGATCTCCAGTGCAAGATAGAATAATAGCAGTGAAAGTGAGCATCCTTGTCTTGTACCTGACTTAATGCGACTGTCTCTAAAATTTTATCAGTATGAAGTTTTCCATAGCTTTTGGATAGATATATTTAACCCTATCATGTAGTTTCCTTTTTCTTCATAGTTAGTTAAGGGGTTTTCTTTTTGTTCTATTTATTTTTATCATAGGTATTACATTATATCCAATGCTTTTCCTGAACTGCACTGCACGTAAGTTTTTTTGTGTGCCTCCTAAGTTTCCCTTAGCTGCCTCCTCCTTTTCTCTCTTGGTTGGGACTCCAGCCTGCTGAATCTCCCCTCTGCTTCTGGATGAAATAAACGCTATGCAACAGAGGGTGCAGGATGAGGCTTCAGTAGCAGTCTCCTTGCTGTCAGGCGGTGGCAGTATTAGGTTTCTGTGAGCAGAAGCTTGACTAGTGGGAAACAAGAGTCAGGAGGGAACCAGGCTAATGAGGTTACCCCTCCTTTACCAGCATCTGAACTGCCCACAGGACACCTTCCTCTCGCAAACCTTTTGGAGAAGTCCCGTGAACTGTGGGAATATGCCTGGGTGTCTTTGCGGGGCGGTTGGAAGTTATGGCCAGTAAGATACAATCACTTCACATCTTTCCTTACCTTATATAACCTATTTTCTCACTCTTAACTGCAGAAACTCTCAAAGTATCAGCATAGTAATCTGTGCCCCAGGCTCTCAGAGCAGCAGTTAGCAGAGTCCTGGCAGTATGATTTAGTAAGGATGACAATAATGGTAACTTTATAGAGTGACTTCTAGATTCCAGGCCTCTAATAAGCATTTGAAATGCCTCATTCCACTGTAAGTCTCCCTGCAACTCTCTGAGGCAATACAATGATCAATAAGTAACTCAGAGACCAAGTGCCATTCCCCAGTCTCTTGTCCTTACTAATGGAGCCATACTGAATCCAGCAGACTGGCTTTAGGAACCTTTCACTGTCCATGCAATAATTTTCAGTAGGGCCCTTAGACCAGCTGCTTTGGCATCACAGGGAAACTTGCTAGAAATGCAAATTTCCTGGTCTCCTCCCCAGACCACTGATTGAGAAACTAAGGCCCTGGAAGTTGTTTTAACAAGCCCTCCACCCCTGCTCTATCCCAGACTCTTTGAAATCAAAGATTTGGAATAAAATTCTAAATGTCCTACATACCAGCTATATGGGACCTTTGACAGTCTGTATACTGTCCTAAGCTTCAATACTCCTGCATTTCCCAGTCCTGGAGGGTTTTATAATGAATAAAATGACATAAATGCAAGCAAAGTGTCTAGAAGTGTGAAGTTTCTATAAATGACACCTGCAGCCCAATTTCCTGGCTACAAACTGGCCAAAGGCTGGGAATCAGGCAAGAGTCCTCTGACGGAAGCCAAAGGCCAATGACTTAGAAAGAAGGTTGGAGGGACTGGGGGTAACAAGTCCTGAACTGGTCATTACTGAGCACTGAAGTCATCAAAAACATCAAATACTAGGGAAATGACTCAGTGAAATATTATAGCATCCAGGCAAGCCAGGGTGCTGTGAGAGTGGCAGAAAGAAGGCAGGCTGTTTCTAATAAGAACCCATGAGAGAAAAACCACAAACTCAAATACTGTACTTTCAGAACAGATCGTCAGTCACCAAGGCCAAGGCCTGAGCTGCAGAATGTGGGAGGCCCCAAGGCAGAAGCCAGCTTCCTGCTCACCCAGGCACCACTGCGTGACAGTCCGGCACTGTCAGACTGAGAAGAGGGCAACGGAAACACCCGACTAAAAAATCTCTTCCCCACCCAGGCCAGCTTATGTGTGTAAGCTTATGTCTGGAAAATAATGGGCGGCTACAAAGAATGTTTCCTTCTCTCAGATACAAATTGGGGTGATCACCTCTTGCCCACCTTTATCTCTGCCCCACCCGCTCACCTGCAAAGCCACCTAAATTAAAACATCACTCAGTCCTCTGAATGACGACCATGACAGTGAGCCATGAATATGAACACCTAACAGAACCTTGCTTCCTTTGAATGACTAACCCCATTATTTTAAGAAATAAATAATGAAAATGAGCCAAGGAAACCTCATTTAAAATGAAGCTGGGGAGAGCTGCAGAGGTGCAGTCCTGCACGGACCACTCATTGCCATCTGCATAACCAGGAGGAAGAAGGAAGGTAAGAATTATCTTTTGACACTTTTCACATAGAAATTTTATCAACTCCTGCTTTTAAGAAAAAAGCTTTCTGCCTGCCCCAGCAACAATGTGCTGACCACTGTTTGCAGCCAATGAGAAACCGCCACAATCTCAAACTCTTGCTCTTCTCTAATGAACTTTTCTTAAAATAACCCTCCTTCCCTTGGTCTCTTTGGACCTGCCATGGTTTACCACAGTTTGTCCTGAATCGCAATTCCTCTGGTATTCTAGAATAAACTCATCTTGCTTGTAAAATAACTGGCTATTTTATTTTTAAGGTTGAGAACATCTTCTGAATTCTAAAACCCAGTAGCCAATTTAAGTAATATGTCATACTCTGTGGTGCTTCTAAAGATTCCGGTCATTAAAATGACTTAAAAACAGACTTGAAATGAAAAGAATTGTGAGCCTGCCGATTCACTGTGTGAGGCACATGAGAAACAGAGAGAGAGAGAGAGAGAGAGAGCTGTGCATGCTGAAAAGCACAGTCCATAATCATTACCTCAGAAACACTTACTGCTTTGAAAACGCTGAAAATATCTTCTGACAGTGTTTATTTTCATGCAATATTTGATTTACCTTCCAACCCACAGAGTTTATTTCAAACAATTGGGTCTCATTACCATAATGTATATCTGAACATGCAAGGTAGCTTGTTAGAGCTATGGAACTCCAGAGAGGGGTGAGGCACCAGAGAGCAGAAGCCCAGGGACAGCCAGCGGCTGCTCCAAGACCACGGAAGGAGGAGGCAGGGGCAGAACCAGGGCTAAAATCTCGATCACCTGGACCTTTGCCCAGGTCACTTTCCACCATGTGAACATGCTTTCATAAAGAGAAAGCAAAAAATCCTCTTTAGAGTAACTATAACTCAAATAATTATTATTTTCCCTTAAGGAATCATTTCATAGCACTGTATTAGCATTGAAACTTCCTTACATCCTGAAGGATTGAGTTTCAATAGCTCCTTTTTTGATCCTAGACAGGTAACTTAATCAATGGTTAAATTTTGTAATGCAGTAATTCTTGTTAACAGTTAAGTATGGCTGCGAAGAACAAATGTGAGATACTGCCTGACGAAGGAACTCATTCAAAGCAGAGCTCAGCAAATACGATTATCAGAAGGCAAAAGGAAACAGAGTTGGGCTGCTTACACAGTGCCCAATGACATGGCTGAAAGGAAGCATGTGCTCAGTGTACCACCCTATTCTAGGAAAGGGTCTGTTAGGCAGGAAAACAGGTATGAGCGGGGTGCAAAGAGAATAAGGCCAGGAAAGCCCACTAAAAAAAAAAGACCCAGAGTTAATGAGTTAATCCTTAAAGCTCAAAAAACCAGGAACAACTTGACTTGGAATGTTTTAATATTCCCCAGATAAAGGAGGGTACCTCAGCATAGCCCATGTCTTTATTGTTTTAACCATGCAGGCCTGGCTTATTTTTTAACTTTACCTATATACTGTTTTTATCTCTCTCCTTCGGCCCTAATCAAGTAGTTTGCAACCTAGGCAACTAATTTAACATGTAGGCCCAGCCATAAGCAACATAGTAAAAGGCAGGAAGGATTCCATCTTAAAAACAAGATTGCATTTTAATACCCAGGAAGTTAAGAAGTAAGATTCTTAACTTACTCTTTAGCAAACAGACAATAACTCAGCCCATCTTGGGGGCTGGGCAGGTGGCCTGTTTGATCTGCTCCCAGACCAAGGCACTGGTTATCTCAGGGAGAAATCAGAGCAGGAAGTTCCTTGTGTTAATTCTAAATATTCAGGGACCACTTAACAGGTGTGCACCCCCAGCCCTTAGTCACATTCCTGAAGAATCCTTAAAAGGGGGAACCCTCAAACTTTTGGGGCACTCCTCTCTTTCAGGTCACCCACACTTTCTAAGTGCATAACATTTTAATCTTAAACTTTCTCTCTCCAACCTTTCAAGGTGCCTCTCTTTGCTTAGGTAGCCTATACTTTTTCTCTCTTTAAGTAACTTTAAATGGAACTTTTACTCTGCTTCACTACTGTCTCTGCCCTTCAATTCTTTGTTGTGGCAGGAACAAGAACCGAGGAAAATAGACAATGTTCCCCCAACAGACATAAGGTTTCTCCAGCATCCTCCCTCCTTTCTTTGTTGTCTATTCCTGACTCTCAAGATCCAAACCTAGAAGACTGAAAGCAGAGCACACATGTAGGATTGAAGGGGGCTCCTGGTCCTGCATGACAATCCTCAAAACATGCCTCAAAGAAAGGCCAGCAGGTATAAGAGTAGAGCATGGGGACACCACTAAGAGTCCTACACATTAAATATCTCAAAACAATTTTCTATTCATATTTCCCTTCTCTGTTTTCCCTGCCAGACGCATGTCTGCCACTGCACACACCTCACCATGTCCTGCCCATCCACTAACTTACCCCCATTCCAACTGACCAAATCTAGATGGTCTCATTCATTAGTCATTCATGCATTTTCTCCACCTCACAGATCTCCCAGCTTCCCTTCTCCCCCTGTAGTCCATCCTCTATGAAAGACCATTATTATCTTCCCAAAGAAAAAAAAAAGCACTAGACTTCTTGAAGTTTTCAAATTCCATTCATATACAAATTCTTCAGCCTTTGCTGTTCCCCTTTGATAGACTCTTTCAGTCTCCTTGTGATTTATAAGAAAATATATATTTAGTCTTCCTCCATGATTCCCAGCTCAGAGCTCCCAAAACACTTGGAATTTCTTAGGAGTTGAGATTGATAAAGACTCCATTGTGTCAATGAGATACCTTCTGGAAAGCACCTAAGCATGGGGGCTGGTTGCCAGGGGAACTGAACAGGTGACTAGACAGTTGGAACTTTCAGTCCCACCCCTGACTTCTGGGACAGGAAGAAGAGCTGCAGATTGAATTCAGTGACTTAATCAATCATGCCTATGTAATGAAACCTCCATAAAAACCCAAAAGGGTGAGGTTCAGAGAGCTTCCAGGTTGGTGAGTGTGTGGAGGAGCTGGAGTGGTGCACCTGAAGAGGACATGGGGCTCTGTGCCCTCCCCAGAAACCACCCTGTGTGTGTCTTTCATCTGCCTGTTCCTGATGTATAGCCTCTAACTGGTAATCTAGTAAGTAAACTGTTTCTGAGAGCCACTTTAGCAACTAGTCAACACCAAGTAAGGATGGGGTCATGAGAACCTCTGATTGATGGCCGGTCATTCAGAAACACAGTGACAGCTTAAATTTGAGCCAGGCATCTGAAGTCCAAGGAGGGGATCACTGAACCCTCCAGCCTGTAATCAGTAGGTCAGAGCACAGGTGTGAATGAAGCAGGCTTGTGGAACTGAGCCCATACCTGTGGGATCTGATATTATGTCTGGGTAGACAGTGTCAGACTTGGGTTGAATTCTCAGACACCCAGTAGGTGTCTGAAAATTGTTTTCTGGTGTGGGGAGGCCCACTCTACCCCCACTGGGATTGGGTCCAGGAGCACCTTTTATTCCCAGTCAGGACCCAGCTTCTCAGCTCCCACAGCAAGTTACTCACGTTCCATTGTGGTTATTCTCACAAGGCATTATACGTAATTGTTTCCTTGTTCAATCCATTAGACTAAGACCTCTCAACATGAGCATTTTCCTTTTGATTTCTATTTCTCCAGTGTTCACCCAACAGGTGCTTTCTGCTAAGCAGATGCTCAGTCAAGGGTAAATGAAGAGACGTCTTTCCCTTTCTCTCAGAACTTGTCACATGTCACAAAAACCATGCTAACGGCTGGCTCTAATGGTTATAACCAGTCCACTTGTTTCAACTCAGTATTCGGTCTTCTCTCAATTCCTCTTGGCCCAATTCTCGTGCTATGAACAATAACAACAAAATATGCCTAGATGTCCCAGATCACCCTTCTGAGCGAGAGCTCACAGGGGAAGACATGCAGTAAAGCATATGTCAAATAGTCCCTCCTCTACCCACTCATTCATTCAATAACGTTTACTGAGAACCTACAATATGGAAGGTGCTGTCTAGGAATAAACATTTGTAATTGAATATTTATCTAAGCGATGGAGTCTTAAACAAACCGATGAGCTTCTGGTGGGGAATGCATCTGTGGAGACCCTGAAATGTAAGAATTTCCAAGTGGGTAAATGCATTTTCCTAGAAGAGAGAATAGTTTTCAACAGATTCTCAAGAGTCCTTATTTCAAAAGAATGTAGGAACTATTACTCTAAGCTCTACTTTGAATGATATATATATATACCTGAACAAGCTCCAAGGTTTTCCCATTTATATATAAAAGGAATCATTTTTTTGTAAAACACCTTGTTCAAGCTTTAGGAAATGCAGCATTATTATTTTACAAGTGGACCCTTTAAATGTCCCTGAGCCTTTTTTTAAAGGATGTCTTTTTTCCTAGAGTATAATATACTGGTGGCCACATTCTGATTTTTTTCTCTCTCCTTGCAGACCAGAAACGGTGCCCTGAACACAGGACTCACCTGAGCACAGGTTTATGGAGGCATGAAGTGCTTTATTAACATGAAAATGACCAAAAATATAATTGCTAAATATCCTTACTTCCTTTTTCCTTTTCCAGCTTGACAAGCATCATGTAAAAAAAAGGAAAGGAAAAGGACAGAAAGAGCATGCCCTTTGGAATCGTACGGCTTCCCAGGCTCTCCTGTCCAAGTACTAGCTGTGGCCATGGGCAAGCTGTTTGGCCTCCACGGGCCTGTTTTCTACCTATAAAATGGGCTTTTGTTAGAATTCAGTGAGATGGGCCTAGGAGAATGGCTGCCCCATAACAGACACCATGGTCATAATCAGTGCTGTTCACCAAGGGTTTCCAGTGACTCCTTCTTCCAAGTAGTTCCCTGACCTCTTTACGCAAAATGTAGGCCCTACCTTGCTCCGTGAGCTGGGAATGGAATTCATCTGAGTCAAGCCCTGAAGTCAGGGCGTGAGGCACCGATTCCCTTCCCCAAAGCTCTGGAGGGGCTGGAGCCAGGTGCCAGCGCAATGCCGGTCACGGGTGCCTCCAGTGGTTCAGCAAATGGAGACATGCCGACCTCACTGGGCCCAGAACAAAAGCAAAAACTACACTTTTCTTGCATGAAGTCACTGAGAGCTGGGGTTGGTGATGGCATAATCCAGGGTGAGCTTAAACAGTACCAGCTCCTTTTCCTGATTAAGTCTCATTAGCTGCACATTTCCCTGTTGCATTTTGTACTTAGAAACTAGTTTAATCAAAAGATTCATTCACTCTGACATGAGTAAAATGCTTGACTTTGTTTTCTTGATGGAGCATCTGGGCTAGGAGCATTTAATTTATTATGACCTCTTAAAATTAACCCTTTATTAAAGACAGCTTGAGGTGAGGAGGGCATCATTTTCCCCTGCAGGCTTTCCAGGTCACCTGGCACCACTCTTAATTGCTCCCGCCGCTTACAGAAATCAGAGTGCCCTGGAACTCCACGCTGGAGCCGGTCACTTGGCCAGGTACCCGGCCACAGAGCTGCAAAGCTCAAGTTGGATGTGTGCAGTGGTAAGTGGCTCTCCCCTCCCATCATTAATGTGGATTTAGGAGGAATGGAAAACACAATTTGAGAGGATAGGAACATTTCCTGAGTATCTATTGTGCTACTATGCAAACTGCCGCAAAACTTAGTGGGTTAAAATAACAACCGTTTTGGAGGCGGAGCCAGGATGGCGGTGTGAGTAGAGCAGTGGAAATCTACTCCCAAAAACACATAGAGCTATGAAAATATAACAAAGAAAAATCTTCCTAAAATAGAGACCAAAGGACACAGGATAACATCCAGACCACATCCACACCTGCAAGAGCCCAGCGCCTTGCGAAGGGGGTAAGATACAAGCCCCGTCCCGGTGGGACCCGAGCGCCCATCCCCCCGGCTCCCGGCGGGTGGAAAGAAACCAGAGCGGTTTTGTTTTGGCGAGTGCTTTTTGGAAGCCTTAAAGGGACGGGCCCCCGTTGCTAGGGAGGCAGGGTGATGGGACCGGTGAGCAGGTACCTGGGACCGGCGCCTGAGGACAAAGAATATCCCGCGTTTCTCCCTGCGGGACCGGCGGGCGGGTGCCTGAGACCGGCGCCTGAGGACGGAGGAAATCACGCGTTTTCCCCCTTTTTTTTTCTCTTTTTGGCGAGCGCTTTTGGGAAGCCTTAAAGGGACAGGGACCCCGGTGCTAGGGAGGCAGGGTGGCGGGACTGGTGAGCGGGTGCCTGGGACCGGCGCCTGAGGACAAAGAAAATCCCACATTTTTCCCTGCGGGACCGGGGGCGGGTGCCTGAGACCGGCACTTGAGGACAGAGGAAATCGCGCGCTTTTCCCCTTTTTTTTTTCTCTTTTTTGCGAGTGCTTTTTGGAAGCCTAAAAGGGACAGGGACCCCAGTGCTAGGGAGGCAGGGCGGCGGGACTGGTGAGCGGGTGCCTGGGACCGGCGCCTGAGGACAAAGAGTATCGCGCATTTTTCACTGTGGGACCGGTGGGCGGGTGCCTGAGACCGGCACCTGAGGACAGAGGAAATCGCGCATTTTTCCCCTTTTTTTCTCTCTTTTTGGCGAGTGCTTTTTGGAAGCCTTAAAGGGACAGGGACCCCGGTGCTAGGGAGGCAGGGTGGCGGGACTGGTGAGCGGGTGCCTGGGACCAGTGCCTGAGGACAAAGAATATCGAGCGTTCCTTCCCTGCGGGACCGGTGGGTGGGTGCTTTTTGGAAGCCTTGAAAGGACAGGGACCCTGGTGCTAGGGAGACAGGGCAGCAGGACCAGTGAGCGGGTGCCTGGGACCGGCACCTGAGGACAAAAAAAAAAAAAATCGCGTGTTTTTTCCTTTTTTTTTTTTCTGTTCCCTCTCTCATTGTTGCTGTTGTTGTTTTGGTTTGGAGACTGCTTTTTGGAAGTCTTAAAGGGGCAGGACAGGTCACTTAGACCAGAGGCAGGGAATCTGGGGATCTCTGGGCACTCTAACCCCCTGGGCAGCAGGGAGCACAGAGGCCCCTTACGGTGATAAATAGCCCCCCGGCCGCTCCCCCTCCAATGGGGCTCCACCATTTTGGAGGAACAGCCCCAGCCAGGCCAAGCCCACAGCAACAGCGGAGATAAACCCCAAAGCAACTGGGCAGGAAGCAGAAGCCCTGTCTGCACACAGCTGCCCATCACAAGCCACTAGAGGTCGCTATTCTCCCAGGAAAAGGCCACAAACCAACAAGAAGGGAAGCTCTTCCAGCGGTCACTTGTACCAGCTCTGCAAACTATCTCTATCACCATGAAAAGGCAAAACTACAGGCAGACAAAGATCACAGAGACAACACCTGAGAGGGAGACAGAGCTAACTAGTCCTCCTGAAAAAGAATTCAAAATAAAAATCATGAACATGCTGACAGAGATGCAGAGAAAAATGTAAGAGCAATGGGATGAGATGCAGAGAAAAATGCAAGAGCACTGGGATGAGATGCAGAGAAAAATGCAAGAGCAGTGGGATGAAGTCCGGAAGAAGATCACAGAGGTCAGGAAGGAGATCACAGAAGTGAAACAATCCCTGGAAGGATTTATAAGCAGAATGGATAAGATGCAAGAGGCCATTGAAGGAACAGAAGCCAGAGAACAGGAACGTATAGAAGCTGACATAGAGAGACATAAAAGGATCTCCAGGAATGAAACAACACTAAGAGAAATATGTGACCAATACAAAAGGAATAATATTCGTATTATAGGGATACCAGAAGAAGAAGAAAGAGGAAAAGGGATAGAAAGTCTCTTTGAAGAAATAATTGCTGAAAACTTCCCCAAACTGGGGGAGGAAATAAACGAACAGACCATGGAATTACACAGAGCTCCCAACAGAAAGGAGGACAACACCAAGACACATAGTAATTAAAATGGCAAGGATCAAGGACAAGGAAAGAGTTTTAAAGGCAGCTAGAGAGAAAAAGGTCACCTATAAAGGAAAACCCATCAGGCTAACATCAGACTTCTCGACAGAAACCCTACAGGCCAGAAGAGAATGGCATGATATACTTAATGCAATGAAAGAGAAGGGCCTTGAACGAAGGATACTGTATCCAGCACGACTATCATTTAAATATGATGGCGGGATTAAACAATTCCCAGACAAGCAAAAGCTGAGGGAATTTGCTTCCCACAAACCACCTCTACAGGGCATCCTACAGGGACTGCTTTAGATGGGAGCAGCCCTAAAAAGAGCACAGAACAAAACACACAACATATGAAGAATGGAGGAGGAAGAATAAGAAGGGAGAGAAGAAAAGAATCTCCAGACAGTATATATAACAGCTCAATAAGCGAGATAAGTTAGGCAGTAAGATACTAAAGAAGCTAACCTTGAACCTTTGGTAACCACGAATCTAAAGCCTGCAATGGCAATAAGTACATATCTCTCAATAGTCACCCTAAATGTAAATGGACTTAATGCACCAATCAAAAGACATAGAGTAATAGAATGGATAAAAAAGCAAGACCCATCTATATGCTGCTTACAAGAAACTCACCTTAAACCCAAAGATAAGCATAGACTAAAAGTCAAGGGATGGAAAAACATATTTCAGGCAAACAACAGTGAGAAGAAAGCAGGGGTTGCAGTACTAATATCAGACAAAATAGACTTCAAAACAAAGAAAGTAACAAGAGATAAAGAAGGATACTACATAATGATAAAGGGCTCAGTCCAACAAGAGGATATAACCATTCTAAATATATATGCACCCAATACAGGAGCACCAGCATATGTGAAGCAAATACTAACAGAACTAAAGAGGGAAATAGACTGCAATGCATTCATTGTAGGAGACTTCAACACACCACTCACCCCAAAGGATAGATCCACCGGGCAGAAAATAAGTGAAGACACACAGGCACTGAACAACACACTAGAACAGATGGACCTAATAGACATCTATAGAACTCTACATCCAAAAGCAACAGGATATACATTCTTCTCAAGTACACATGGAACATTCTCCAGAATAGACCACATACTAGCTCACAAAAAGAGCCTCAGTAAATTCCACAATATTGAAATTCTACCAACCAATTTTTCAGACCACAAAGGTATGAAAGTAGAAATAAATTCTACAAAGAAAACAAAAAGGCTCACAAACACATGGAGGCTTAACAACATGCTACTAAATAATCAATGGATCAATGAACAAATCAAAATAGAGATCAAGGAATATATAGAAACAAATGACAACAACAACACTAAGCCCCAACTTCTGTGGGATGCAGCGAAAGCAGTCTTAAGAGGAAAGTATATAGCAATCCAGGCACACTGAAGAAGGAAGAACAATCCCAAATGAATAGTCTAACATCACAATTATTAAAACTGGAAAAAGAAGAACAAATGAGGCCTAAAGTCAGCAGAAGGAGGGATATAATAAAGATCAGAGAAGAAATAAACAAAATTGAGAAGAATAAAACAATAGCAAAAATCAATGAAACCAAGAGCTGGTTCTTTGAGAAAATAAACAAAATAGATAAGCCTCTAGCCCAACTTATTAAGAGAAAAAGAGAGTCAACACAAAT
This sequence comes from Manis javanica, assembly GCF_040802235.1. NCBI lineage: Eukaryota > Metazoa > Chordata > Mammalia > Pholidota > Manidae > Manis > Manis javanica. The sequence continues at coordinate 36,664,106 of NC_133170.1, read as the reverse complement.
CAACATAATCAGAAATGAGAATGGAAAAATCACGACAGACTCCACAGAAATACAAAGAATTATTAAAGACTACTATGAAAACCTATATGCCAGCAAGCTGGAAAACCTAGAAGAAATGGACAACTTCCTAGAAAAATACAACCTCCCAAGACTGACCAAGGAAGAAACACAAAAGTTAAACAAACCAATTACAAGCAAAGAAATTGAAACAGTAATCAAAAAACTACCCAAGAACAAAACCCCGCGGCCGGATGGATTTACCTCGGAATTTTATCAGACACACAGGGAAGACATAATACCCATTCTCCTTAAAGTGTTCCACAAAATAGAAGAAGAGGGAATACTCCCAAACTCATTCTATGAGGCCAACATCACCCTAATACCAAAACCAGGCAAAGACCCCACCAAAAAAGAAAATTACAGACCAATACCCCTGATGAATGTAGATGCAAAAATACTCAATAAAATATTAGCAAACAGAATTCAACAGTATATCAAAAGGATCATACACCATGACCAAGTGGGGTTCATCCCAGGGATGCAAGGATGTTACAACATTCGAAAATCCATCAACATCATCCATCACATCAACAAAAAGAAAGACAAAAACCACATAATCATCTCCATAGATGCTGAAAAAGCATTTGACAAAATTCAACATCCATTCATGATAAAAACTCTCAGCAAAATGGGAATAGAGGGCAAGTACCTCAACATAATAAAGGCCATATATGATAAACCCACAGCCAGCATTATACTGAACAGCGAGAAGCTGAAAGCATTTCCTCTGAGATCGGGAACCAGACAGGGATGCCCACTCTCCCCACTGTTATTTAACATAGTACTGGAGGTCCTAGCCACGGCAATCAGACAAAACAAAGAAATACAAGGAATCCAGATTGGTAAAGAAGAAGTTAAACTGTCACTATTTGCAGATGATATGATACTGTACATAAAAAACCCTAAAGACTCCACTCCAAAACTACTAGAACTGATATCGGAATACAGCAAAGTTGCAGGATACAAAATTAACACACAGAAATCTGTAGCTTTCCTATACACTAACAACGAATCAATAGAAAGAGAAATCAGGAAAACAATTCCATTCACCATTGCATCAAAAAGAATAAAATACCTAGGAATAAACCTAACCAAAGAAGTGAAAGACTTATACTCTGAAAACTACAAGTCACTCTTAAGAGAAATTAAAGGGGACACTAATAAATGGAAACTCATCCCATGCTCATGGCTAGGAAGAATAATATCGTCAAAATGGCCATCCTGCCCAAAGCAATATACAGATTTGATGCAATCACTCTCAAATTACCAGCAACATTCTTCAATGAATTGGAACAAATAATTCAAAAATTCATATGGAAACACCAAAGACCCGAATAGCCAAAGCAATCCTGAAAAAGAAGAATAAAGTAGGGGGGATCTCACTCTCCAACTTCAAGCTCTACTACAAAGCCATAGTAATCAAGACAATTTGGTACTGGCACAAGAACAGAGCCACAGACCAGTGGAACAGATTAGAGACTCCACACATTAACCCAAACAAATATGGTCAATTAATATTTGATAAAGGAGCCATGGACATACAATGGCCAAATGACAGTCTCTTCAACAGATGGTGCTGGCAAAACTGGACAGCTACATGTAGGAGAATGAAACTGGACCATTGTCTAACCCCATATACAAAGGTAAACTCAAAATGGATCAAAGACCTGAATGTAAGTCATGAAACCATTAAACTCTTGGAAAAAAACACAGGCAAAAACCTCTTAGACATAAACATGAGTGACCTCTTCTTGAACATATCTCCCTGGGCAAGGAAAACAACAGCAAAAATGAGCAAGTGGGACTACATTAAGCTGAAAAGCTTCTGTACAGCGAAAGACACCATCAATAGAACAAAAAGGAACCCTACAGTATGGGAGAATATATTTGAAAATGACAGATCCGATAAAGGCTTGACGTCCAGAATATATAAAGAGCTCACACGCCTCAACAAACAAAAAACAAATAACCCAATTAAAAAATGGGCAGAGGAACTGAACAGACAGTTCTCCAAAAAAGAAATACAGATGGCCAAGAGACACATGAAAAGATGCTCCACATCGCTAATTGTCAGAGAAATGCAAATTAAAACTACAATGAGGTATCACCTCACACCAGTAAGGATAGCTGCCATCCAAAAGACAAACAACAACAAATGTTGGCGAGGCTGTGGACAAAGGGGAACCCTCCTACACTGCTGGTGGGAATGTAAATTAGTTCAACCATTGTGGAAAGCAGTATGGAGGTGCATCAAAATGCTCAAAACAGACCTACCATTTCACCCAGGAATTCCACTCCTAGGAATTTACCCTAAGAATGCAGCAATCAAGTTTGAGAAAGACAGATGCACTGCTATGTTTATCGCAGCACTATTTACAATAGCCAAGAATTGGAAGCAACCTAAATGTCCATCGGTAGATGAATGGATAAAGAAGATGTGGTACATATACACAATGGAATACTACTCAGCCATAAGAAGTGGAAAAATCCAACCATTTGCAGCAACATGGATGGAGCTGGAGAGTATTATGCTCAGTGAAATAAGCCAAGCGGAGAAAGAGAAATACCAAATGATTTCACTCATCTGAGGAGTATAGGAACAAAGGAAAAACTGAAGGAACAAAACAGCAGTGGAATTACAGAACCCAAAAATGGACTAACAGGTACCAAAGGGAAAGGAACTGGGGAGGATGGGTGGGCAGGGAGGGATAAGGGGGGGGGGAAGAAGAAGGGGGATATTAAGATTAGCATGCATGGGGGGAGGGAGAAAGGGGAGGGTGGGCTACACAACACAGAGAGGACAAGTAGTGACTCTACAACATTTTGCTAAGCTGATGGACAGTAACCGTAATGTGGTTGTTAGGGGGGACCTGATATAGGGGAGAGCATAGTAAACATAGTATTCTTTATGTAAGTGTAGATTAAAAATTAAAAAAAAAAATAAGAAAGAAAGAAAGAAAAGGGGGATTACTCCTTAACAGGATAAAACTATTGGTAAATCAAAGATCAACGCATGCTTTAAATATCCTTAATGTTGATCACTTAAAGGGTGTCAGATGATCAGCTATGGAGGTACTCTTTTCTGATAATATTCCTTTCTCTTAATTAAAAAAAAAAAAAGCAGTTACTGTGTGCTGACCTCCAATGAGTTCTGCACAGTGGTATAGAGGGCATGTCAAAGTGTGGGCAAAGCGTCTGTTTGTTTCTATGCAGAAGATCAAGGCCTAGCTTGGATACCCAGAAAATGAACTAAGATACGATATGAGGAGGAGCTTCCGGCATCAGCACTCTCTGGAGGACTTGTGCCGGGGGATGATCATCAAAAAGCCTCCACAGGGATCCGGACGATGCTGTGGTTGTGGCTGCATCCAGCCCACCGTCTCCTGGACTTGCCATAAGAAGGAGGAGGGAGATGTCTAGGCTGGCATGTGCATACAGTGAGACAATGAATTTGACCAGATCTGTACTGTTTGAACTCAACCAGGAGTTGGGAGGGGTGCAAGTTGTAGCACTCCAAAATCTCATGACTATAGACTATCTACGGTTAAAAGAACATATGGGATGTGAACAGATCCCAGAAATGGGCTGCTTTAATTTGTCTGATTGTTCAAGTACAGTTGGACAATATCCATCATATCATAGATAAATTTTCACAAATGCCTAGGGTGCCTAAATGGTTTTCTTGGCTTCACTGGAGATGGATGGCAATTATAGATTTGCTTTGTTTATGTCACCGTTTTCCTATTATGTTAATATGTGTGTGCAAATTAGTTAGGAGTTTAAAACCTATACATACTTAAGGTACTCTACAAGAATATATGTCAAAGAAATAATCAATCCTCCCATGTTTCCTTCCATATGCTACATCTATAGCTTTTCTTCTTCCTTCCTAATTACAACCCTTAAATAGAATTCATGCCTCATACCGAATTTACCGAGTATCATAATTCCTCCAGGTGGTAAAGATACCTCGAGACAAGTGCTGGGCATAGAAGCCACAGGGCATAAATCTGCAAAGAAGTAAAAAGCTAACCTTTTCAAATAATATGGCTTCTCTCTCACTTACCAACTTTACATTTCCCTGTATGGCCCCAGAAGATGACTGGTTAGCCAGAGACGGGTAAGATTCCTCAAGGGAGGAACAACCTAAGACAGGCACAGTCGCAGGGGGGCCATCAGGTGAGAATTTGGGGATCAACAGAGGTGAGGCTTAGAACCTCACCCCCCCTGCTTTGAGAGAAATCTTCTGCATCCGTGGATGTCTTGCTGCCCTTGTCTAGCCTGGATTAATACTTAGTCCATGGGCACACACCTGATCATCTGATCATCTACATTTGCCTTCTTACAGCACTAAACTATGTTTTCTACCTTTATCTTGCATCTACCTACCACTTCAGCATTTTATTAAAAATAATAATAATAATAATAATAGGAGAAATGTGGGATCAACATATAAATCAAGTACAAAAATCAAACGAATATTCATATTTGACCTGATTGTTTATAGGTCATAATGCATGATCAAAACCGAAAGTTTCTGTAATGAATGCCCTTGTACTGTTCACCATGTAAGAATTTATTCAGTATGTAAGAATTCGTTCACCATGTAAGAACTTGTTCATTATGCTTCAGAAGATTGGAGACTGACGAGAATTAGGCTTGAGATGGATTAATGATTGTACATTGAGCGTTGACCCCCCTATACTGAATTTTATTGTTGTTAACAACCATTTGATCAATAAATATGAGAGATGCCCTCTCAAAAAAAAAAAAAAAAGTTGTAGAATAAAACAGGCAATAGGCTCCCTGACATAAAAAAAAATAACAACCGTTTTTTTATGTCTTGTGGGTCTGTAGGTCAGGAATGTGGGGAGGTCTCTGCTCAGTGATTCTCCTGTCCATGTGGCACAGATGAGGGCACTCGGTGGTGTTTATCTGGTGGCTAGGCTGGTCTGGAGAGTCCAGGATGGCTTCACCCCCATGCCTGGCACCAGGGCGGGGATGGCTGGACAGCAGGGGCTAACTTGGGTCTGTCAGCTTGCGCACCTGCCCCAGCACGGTCCTCTCAAGGTAGCTGGTGAACCAGGGGTCCTGGAGCAGTGCCCCAAGGCACAATCTGCAAGGCTCCTCAGGAGGTAGACTCGGCAGTCCCAGAACAACACTTGTACTGAAATGTATTGGTCAAAAAGACCAATTAGGCTACACCCAGCTCACATGCAGGGGGATTAGATTCTGTGTCTCAGTGGTAGGACTAGCGAAGGATTTATCACCACCTTTATTATACCATGGGATTGCAACCTCTTGACTGCTTCTCTGACTCCCCAGGATACCACTGGATCCAAACCCTCGTCATTGCCTTTAGCTTTGATGAGCGAAGATTCTTTTATAAATTGAAATGCCTTCCTTCTGACCCCAGGTTATGTGGATTCATTTACAAAAGCCCCACTATGCTGGGTATTTCTGCCTCCCTCCAGTCACTGTCTTGCTGGATTCTCTGGAGGTCTGGCTTCATGGGCTACTCAGTTGGCCCCTTGCCTCTGTTTCCCATTGGAGGCAGTCGGCAGGAAGCTCTGGAGGGGCATGAGGGGTGAGGGCATTGTTGGCTGGCGCCCTGCCTGCTGGAGCTGCCTCGAGGGCCACAACCTCTGGCTGGGCTGAGGCCACAGCTTCTGTCAGGCACCCCCTCTAGAGACAGCTGTTTTTCTCTCATCCCAATAACCCACCCTCTCCTGTCCCTCAGGCCTTGGAATGATAGATGCTTCAAGATAAATAAAAATAAAATGCATTCAGGCTTTGTTAAAATAATTCAAAATTAAATCTATGTGAGGCCCTCTTTGAGGGTAGTGTTGAATAAAAAGTATATTCTTAGATTAATTTTTTCTTTTAACATCAAAATATCTTTGAGAAATCATGAGGAAACTACTACTGAATCCACTTCTTGAATCAAGCCCAGATCAGAAATAGCACAGGCAGCAGCGGAAGCTGGAAGGTGTGAGGCACTCCAGCAGCACCCCGCAGGCCCGAGACACAGCAGAGAGCCCCGGTTTCAGCTCTGGCCAAGCCAAGCTCACCAGGCAGCAGGGGGCCCACGGGCCGGGCGTGCACAGGGACCGCGCCGCACCTCTGCACCCTTCACTTGGCTCCGTGCCTGGCACTTGGTAGACGTTCAGTGCATGTTTGTGCAATGCATGAATAAGTGACGGAATGGAGGAGAGGTGGCAAAGCACACACCGTGAGGGAAGAAAATGCACCTGGTGACCCATGGCCAGCACTGGGTAAGTGAGACTGCCACCTGCCCACCTTAGGAGGAACAAGGCACGTCTCCTACCTCAGAGGGCAATGAGCAGCATTCCTCAGAGCCTGTGGAGACAGTGAGACGACTAAGGGTTCTGTGCCAACACCTCTCAGCCCACAGTCTCACCACTGCCTGAAGCTCACACTGCCCGGTGACAGAGGGTCGGCAGCCCCCGGCTCAGCCTGCCAGCCCCAAACCTCAGCATGGCACCCAGAATCAGGGAGTCTTTGAGGTGAAGTTAAGTACATAAAACTAGAATAGATGCCAAGCCCAGTGACCTTTGGTTCCCTTTTAAATGAATAGATGGCATTCCTGGGGACATGGAGTGCTGATCTTTCCTGTTGGAATTCCACAGGTGAAAATTGGAGCCCCATAGAAAGCTGCTGCTGTTGTGGAACAAAGGATGCCCCTCACCTCTGAACAGACTCCTCTAGCAGCATCAAAGGGCCAGGACACCGTTCCCACAGCCCAGACTAGAACCTGGAAGAGGGTGACAGTGGGAGGAGGTCAGATGCTGGCAAGGACTGAGCACATGAACAGCTCTGCTTCTGAAGGTAGCTCCAGACTGGGCCAAAAGTGACTTGACTCTTTGTCCTGCTGTTGTCACCCACCCCAGCATAGCTTGCGTAAGCCATGTTTCTAGGGCTCTGCTGCCTCCTCCACAAATGGGACACTTGGGCCCAGTGGACAATGGACTCATCCCAGATCTACTATCCGAAGAGCGCAGGTTTCAAAAAAGCTTAGCAACAGCGCTAATATAAAGAGTTTTACTTTTAATCTTCCCCTGAGCTCTCAGTTTATTCATATTCTTTTTAACAAGAGAATTAAAGCTTAGCTGGTCTGCAACTCAGGCTGTCCCGCCCTCCTCTCCATCACATCAACACACACTCCTAACTCATTTCTTGGCTCCAGAACTCCAGCGGGTTTTAACGGTGGCGTGACCTCACAGTGCCTCTCATGACTCGGAGAAAAGTCATTTCATGCAGCTGATTACTGGTATCACAGCCACCTTGGAAGCTGCCAACACCAAGGGTTAAGGGAAGGAAGGAAAGGCTGCAGATTCTCAGATGGGTTCAAGAAGATTTTCAAGTCATCTTAAAATAATACCTAAGATTTCAAGCTCTACCAGCCAGCCTCTGTTCCATTGGGCTTTACTATTTTTCTTTTTCTCCCAGGAGCTCCTCTAACGTAGGATGGGAAAAAAATGCCAAATTTTTTCCCACCAATAATTCAAGGTAATAATAATAGAAATCAGTGCTGCTGCTATTGAGGGTGGTGATATCTGATTTTTATGTAGCCCTGAGCAGGGGCCAGGTACAATTCTAAATGCTTTATATAAATTGATTAATTCCTCAGAACAACCCTAAATGGTAAAAACTGTTAGAATCCCCACTGGCAGGTAAGGAAGGAAGCTGAGGATCTAAATATTTAAGTAATTTTCTCAAGGTCTCTAAACTTGGGTTTCAAACCCAGGAAATTTGATTCCAGACTCAATAATTTCTACCCACAATATTGAATGACTTCTCCCCATATGGGGCTCTATTACAAAGAAATCTGGAAGGAATGCTTTGAATAGTTTTAATAATGGAGGAATGAGTGTGAACGTTTACCTCTAAGGTCAATTTAATCTGTAGATCTATTTAACAATTACCTGAGAAGAGTACAGATGTCAAAAGCACTTATCTTGTCAAAAGAAATTGGCTCACTGAACACAGCACTGATTTTTTCACCCTAAGAATCCAGCACAGATTAGCAAGGTGCCAAGTCACAAAATGTGCATTCTCTGGACTCTTTAGAGCCTTTGAAGTCAAAGAGAGGACTGGACTTCAAAGGCTCTGAGAGAATCCTGACTATTCAAAATATGTTAGCCCAAACTACAGAGCAGACTAGTGACTTAAAATTGCCATGGCAACCACACTCAGTGGCGATGCCCCCTGTGAACACACGGGCTATCATTAAAATCCTGTTTGTGGTAGACAGCAGGTGTTTTCAGAGAACCCATCCTCTGGGAGATTTTTCACTGTAGGAAGAAAAGCACCCTTGCTCTTGTTAGAATCTTCTGTTCTCAGATCTTATTAATGTAGCTGTTTCTCTTTTTTCTCTCTGAAAGAGATTTAAGAGAGCCTTCATCTTCTGCTTTAAAATCTATTTTGGGTATGTGTGTGCGCACATATGAGTGCACATATATATGCATGTCATATGTGTACTGGCCCACAATTATACACATATACATATGTGTGTGTCCATATACATAGGCAGTAAACTCACATGTGTGTATATAACATGCATGACATGTACATTCACACACATGTATGTCCTAACTTCCCAACTCTTTGCCATGGCATCCTCAGCTCATGATTCTGATGGGTGACCTGCTTGTGTGGGAGCAGATTCAGCTGAGGAAGGATGCCAGGCAGCCTCTTCTCTTTCCTATCTCCAAGAAAAGGGCCAATTTGACCTGCTCTGATTCATTACAGTTATGTTACCATGGCAGAAGAAGCTGGTTTGAAAGCTCCCCACCTCCCCTATGCCATGTCCAGGGCTGCACCTAGCTGTCCAATGTGTCCCATTCCCTCAGCCAGTTCAAAAGGATACAACATAGAAAACAACAGAGAATCATCAATTTTCCTTTCAAAACATTAATTTTTAGCAGTGGTTTTGAAACCATCCAACTAAGACTGGGGCCTCAGAGAAAATGCTGAAACCTCTGTAAGAGAGAACTGCCCAAAGCAGTTAACTAGGTTCTGGAGGTAGGATAGATGGTACTGAAACAACCTGCCCCTCCTGAATCTACATGTCAGGAGATCCCAGTCAGAGTCATAAGGAGAAATAACAAACAGCAGGGGACACACAGACGGGAGTGCGGGTTTCCGGGTTTCCGTGGTGTGGGATTGCGGGCTCTGCTCCTCACCAGAGCAAGCAACTCAGGCATGACACTGACTTTTTAGATATGCAGTCTCTCCACTTTGCAAACAAGGAGTCAGATTCAGTAACCTCGTGGTCTCATCAGTGAGTTATGAGGCCTGGATGCTGCTGGCCCCAGTCTCTTCAGCCCTGCTCATTCCACACCAGGGAAATCTACCTGTGCTGCTCCTGCAGGGCCCAGATGCCTATGCCCCAGAAATAAACACACTGACTTCTTCATCTATAGGCGGGAAATGCAAGGTAGCCCTGAAGAGAATGAAGTGGCTCTACACTTGTCAGTACCCTAATATATTTTGTACGTTAAGGAGATCAGGGGCCAGAACTGCACTCAGTGCTTCTGTTTGTGAGCATAAGTAGTTACAGACATGTATCTGCACATGTAGACATTTATGTCTAGTATGCATTGAATTATCCAACAGCTATATACCAGGTGATGAGGAAATGGCATTCACATAAGTATAAGCATTATAGGAGTCTTGTAACATAGAGTGAATAAATGATGAAAGAAAATGAATGAATGAAATATCCACTGATAAAGGACAGGTAAAACAAACGATAACTTATCCATACCATGCAGCTGCGACAAAGACTGAAGCAGACTTGTGGATGTTGATATAAAGAGACTTCTAAAGATACACTGTTAGGTGGAAAAAAAACGTTAATAAGCTGTCATTGTTAATCTTTTTAAAAAAGAGAATGTGAGCTCTCATTCCTTTCTTTCTCCCCAGTCCCCACTCCTATATAACATCCAATCCATGAAATATAGGTATCATCTGTTTTACAGCAAAAAAGCTCTTTAAGTTCAAAATGGGCAGTGAGTTCTTGCAACTCTAGTCTCCCACCTAAGTATTCACCCAGTTGTAATTCGTTTAGAATTCAAAGCCAATACCTGTGTCCACGTCCAGCTTGGTTATAAAGTAGGAGGCAGATACGAGGACACCTGGCCTCCACCAAATCTGACATGATCCTCCTTGGATTTGAGAACAGTAAGAATGAAGCTATACAAGCATTGGCTGTTCTTTTCCTTCATGTCCAAGGAGCCAGGAAGTAGTCCGGGACATCAGAGATACTGATGTCAAAACACCGTTTTCAAGGAGGAAGCTGGACAAAGTGACAGCAGCCATCCCCGACTGAGGACCAGGACTGTACAGAATCCTAGGAACCGGCTCACGGGCATCAAGGTGCCTGTCGTGCCTGAGAGGGTCACCATGTTCCAGACCACGAATGACTGCGGTGCAGTGAGTATAGGACAAACAGGAAGTAATCACTAACCCTGCAGGGAATTCAGGAATCCTGCCCAAGGCAACTGAAGCCCTTGCTCTGGTGGCTTGTGGAAGAATTAGCTACTCCCGTGGACCTGAGACAAGCCCTTTCAAAGCATTGTTCCATGTGATCCTCACAACAAATTTTTCCCTTGAAGTGGATACTCAGGGAGAAATTGCTCCTTTAAAAGGCCACACAAATGGAGTAAGTGACTGAACCAAGATTCCACAAAAATCCCCTAACTCTTCATCTTTTATACCAAGCTGAACTATCTTTAGACTAATCTAGGCTGTCTGACATTAGAGTTGAATGGCCTACAACAGTACTGTTTCCCATCACTGCAGGATACAAAGAAAAACTGCATAGGGGGGGAGGGGTACACATGTGTGTGTGTGTGTATGTGTGTGTGTAATTCTGATCCACTAACAGGAGCAATGTTTGTGCATGGAGAGAGAAGTGTGTCATGAGATACTTGTGAAAATCAGAGCTGGAATGAACCTTGAGGGATGAACTTATGTCCTCTGACTATACTATCCTGCCTTTCTCTCCATAACTGAGTAAACAGACTTCTGGTAGAGAAACTCTCCCATATACAGTGACTACAAATGTTTACCAACTACCATAGATGCCAGTGCCAATAATGGATGCATGTCAGCCCAGCTTCCAACTGCCCCTACTCTTGCCTTGTGGGTTTCTCTGGTCACTGCATCCTGCTCTGCTTATATGTGTGACAGGTTGTAGTGCCAGAAACTCAGAACCAATGACCTACTGAAGGTGGTGAATAAATGCATCTGCTTCTCTGTCTTCTGACTGGATGACCTGAGGATGGACACCTTCTAGTTGTTCTCATAGCTCCCCAGTGACATAAACTTCCAGTTGCTCATGGTGTAAATGTGCTTGATGATGCATACATTATTGGCTCCCATCTCTTCCCTGTCTCACTTCCCCATACCCCACCAGTATTTCCCCAAATCACCTACTTGCACCTAAACCCTTGTCTTGGGATCTGCTTCTGGGGGACCCAACATAAGACACTAAGCTTTACTATGTGTCAGGTTTGAAGCTTAGCACATTGCCTGCTTTATCTTAATTAATTGTCACAACACATCCACAAAGTATTTTTATACTCATTTTATAAATGAAGAATATGAAATTTACAAATGTTATAACTTGCTCATGGTTATGCAGCTAGGAGTAGAAGAGCCATGATTCCATCACAGACCTGACCCCAGAGTTCTGCTCTGAGCGCCTAACAGCCTGAAGGCCTTTATCAGCAGGGCCTTGCAGAAAGCAAACAAAACACCTGCAAAACACCTTGAATCACTTTGTAATCAAGGGCATTCAATGGTCAATAGAACCAAATAAATCATATGCCTACCAACTCAGGAGAATTCTAGATTTAAAACTATGCTTAAGTGAGATGCAGTGATGAAAGCTGCCATAGATTTCTGCAACCCTGTGGTGTACTGAGGGCCTCAGTGAGACCAGATGGGAAGCAGCTTGATTCTCAGGATTTCCACTCAAGCAGGATGAAGAAACACGACATCATGCCCACCTTTTTATACTCCCAAAGGAGTGGGCACATGACCAACATTACTTAAATGTGTTGTTAGTTGCCAAGAGGTAAGTTGGGCAAAAGTGAAAGCTTGAGGGGACCGAACAACCACTTGCAGCGGCTCTGGTGAGCTAATGCCCCCCCACCCCACAGTGCTTCCCCGTGTGTGGGGGGGGTGACAGCAGCCTGCACGCCAGGAGGGAGCAAGCCTTACTGGGGTGCGCACAGATTTCAGGGTCTAAGTACCCGAACCACACCACTTTCAAGCTACCAACATATTGTCATTGAATGCGTAATTGGAAAGAAAAGCATAAAATCTGCCCTCACAAGCCACATAAGGTGGCTGCGCACACCACTGTGCCCATGAGATAATGATAACAGGAGCCAAAAATGTTCATTAGGTTATAGGGAAAGTGGGAGAAGAGGAAAGCAGTAAACCAAGGAAGCAGGTGAAATCTGCTCAAGGTGAAACCTGATTCCCACTGAGAGGTACTGGCTGCCCCTCGCGGGGGTGACAGGACAGAGGAGCTGTGCACACAGGCCTGGAGGAGTCCCAGAGCAGTGCTCTGCAATTTTGGCTGCAGACTAGGATCCCTGAGGACTTTTATAAAACCTGCTGCCTAGGCTTCACCAAGATCAGCTAAACCGAAACCTCTGGGAGTGCACGCGTGCATTGGCGGGCAGAGATGGATGCACAGTCGGGGTGGGCACAAATGCTCCAGGGCAACACTTCTCAACCCACAGGTACACACACTCACCAGGGTGTTGTGTGAAGACGCAGGTTCTGAAGATAAAAAACAGGGGTTTATAAGCTCAAGAATATGAAAAGCTAAAAGCTAACAGTGATGAAGTAGGACTAGTGAGTGGTTGGTCACCTCTGACATCAGTGGCAGGAGGCGGGGAAAGGGACGCCCTTGGTGCTGGGAATGCTCTCGGTGGTGATATGGGTCACACGTGAAGTTGTACACCTGAGCTTGGTACACTTCCCACATTTTGCTGTACACACCAGACCTCAGCAATAAAATAGGGGTACTGGGAAAAAAAACAGATTCTGCTTTAGTAGGTGGGTCCTGAGAGTCTAGTTTCTAACAAGCCCTCAGGCAGTACGGCTGTTGGGCTGATAACACACTCTGAGTTTCAAGGCTCCAAACCAGAAGCAGCAGCAACTTACAAGTCCCCTTGCTGTGTGAATGCTCACCTGGTGCCTGCAGCAGCCAGGGCTGGGGCTGAACGCAAGGCCCGTGAATCAGCCTCAAGCATGTGCTGCCCTGAAGAAGTCACAGTCTACTGAAGCCAAACAATTAGTATAATAGATTCAATCACTAATGAAAAATATCTCAATGAGTCTCTGCCATGTGCTATCAGCAGGTGACATTGATGAACATGCTGGGAAAGTGCCTGTTTCCCATCCCCCAGAGTTTACAGATGTCAGACCAGAAAGTGCACAAATACTCACTCATCCCAACTGAGGTAAGCGCTGTGAGAGCAGGGGGATGTCGCGTCGCTGAAAGCAGGCCTGTGTGGCTGGAGGGCGAGGGACAGTGAGTGAGCAGTGAGCAATGAGTTTTCTGCTCGGAGCAGGGGCCAGAGGAAGCAGGGCCTTGTGAGCCACTCTAAGGGTCCCACGCTTCACCTTATGAGCAATGGGAGGCCTTTGACAGGTTTTAAGGTAGGGACAGCGTGATCAGATTTACATTTAAAAAGATCACTTTAACTGTAGTGTGCAGATGTGGTCAGAAAGAAGGCTGGTCCCATACACCAAAGGAGAGAAGACACCAGCCTGGGTAAGAGTGACAGATATGGAGACAAAGACAGATACGGTTCATAGAGATTTGTGTGGGGACGCAGACAAGTCCTGAAGGTAGACTGACTATAGGGGTGTCAGAGGTGACTCAGTCTTCTCATTTGCACAACTGTAAAAAATGGGGGTGTCATTCACAAAGGTGGGGAAAACACTGTGTTTATTGTTTCTATTTATTGTTAATTGTTTTTATTCTGTGTTTATTGTTTATTATATTTTCCAGGCTTACCTGAAATATCCCAATTTCATGAAAGTTTTCTTGTCTAGTAAATATACGTTTCTAGAAATAAATCCACAAACTAAAAAGAATAAATCTGGCAACCACGTCACCTCTTTCCCAGTGGCTGGTATGGCTCTTTCCCCATGGTAGGCAGACTCGCACAGCCACGGAGCATTAGAACACCAAGCCCACTTACGTTTCAGTGTAGGAGAAAAAAGGGTCCCAAAAGCTCAAAACTTGAATCCAAATTATCCTTCCTTTTGTGCTTGCCTTCCTTCTTCCCTTTCGTGCTCATAGACCGATCAGTGACTAGTGTATACGGAGACACATGCCAGGAAATTGTTTTCAGTGTGCTCTGCTGGCTTACACCGTGTTGAATTGACTTCCCAGAGTAATGTCTTATTTTGCATGTAAAACAGTGTGGTTTTCTCCAGACTTATTGAGGCATACTAGACAAATAAAAATTGTATATATTTAAGTGTACATCATGCATTTCAGAAGTACATTCAGTGTCCTCCTGCCTGGACGACTGCAGGTACCTCACAAAGGATTGTGCACAATGCACGAGACCTCTGCAACAGATGTGGACACATTCCTGCTCATCTGGAGGAAATAAAGCCTTCTGGTGGCTACTAAAATCAGATGCAACAGCAAAACCTCAGAGTTTAAAGTTGACTGTGGTGTTTCTATAGGTCAGCTAAATGCCTCTAAAAGCATGTTTCAGGTCAAAATGCTGCTTTGGAATGTAAAACGTTGAGTTTTCATCATCCTGTTGGTGGGTCACCAGAGGCTATGGCTATAAATGCACTTACTTAAAAAATATATCTTGAACACTAACAATGGCCAAAATACAGTATCAGTTTCAGGACCCATAAACCAAGAGTTCTACCCTCAGGTAACTGTAATCTATCAGGGAGACAGATGTCAGAACAACAAAAGATATTCCAAACAGAATGAAATTATTAGTACTAAGAAGAGAGAGAAGCAACTTTTGTGAAAGGTAGAACTTATTTTCTCTTCCTAGAGAGACATGAAAGGCATTATAAAGAGAATGAAATTTAAGACAATACTGGCTGAGAAATAAATAAAAATTTAATGGGCAGGGAAAGCCCACTTGCTGTGTAGATTAAATTCAGTGCAAATCAAAGTATCAGTAAGGTGAGTTCTGTGGTGGTATTTTGTGAAGTGTAGTGTACACAAGAGAAAGAGATGTGTAGGTTTCAAGTGCAATGGAATTACAATTTAGGAAGTCAGCCCTTTGCTTCTCAAAGTGTGGTTGACCACCTGCAGCTGCTCGGACGAAACTGCTTAACCCAAATCTGCATGTTTAACACATTGCACCTGCACCGGGTTACGCTTTGGAAAGTCAGTATAATACTCACCCCTGGCCTGGCCCCAGACAAATCTCTGTCACCCAAAGACTTTTCCCGTACTTAGGCAGCAAAGTGTAGGTGAAGGAAATTAAATAAATTCTTTTGAAGGTTTGTTTATTTATTTGGGAGAGCCCCAAGTTCTGGGCCCCAAAGTCACCTATAAGGTCTGAATAAATTAAAGCAAGTAATTAGCGTAATTAACACCTACTCTTCCCAAAGGACCTAACTTTTAGAGAGCAGCATATACACTGGAGGGCAAATAATAGAGAAGAAAAATCTTTCCAAAATGAAACTATCTTTTGTAGAGAAAAGTAGGTAATCAATGTTAAAAGAGAAGAAAAGTTTTATAAAGCACATGCTGCCAAAAATTTTTTGATAAAAATGTAAGTGTATGTACCTCCTTACTATTCAGCTCTTAAGATGCCACATCCTTCATGTCTACCCCCCTGAGTATTTTCCTCTGAGGTAGTTTTTATTTTTATTTTATTTTATCTGTTTTCAAAGTAGAGTTTACACACACACACACACACACACACACACACACACACACACACACACTCTGTTCTTCTGAGTTCCATACATGGCTGTTAGGGTTGAGCCAGGTCTTAGAAATTTCTGTAAAACTACTAGTACTTTCTTTAAGCTTGTGGGTTTCTTCTGTTTCTCCACCTCACAGGTATCTATCTGAATGATACCCCACCTTCCAGGTACCAGAGAGGCCTTCTGCCCTCACGGAAAGGTTCTGCAGACTGCATCCTGGTGGAAATGTTTCTTTGCTTCACTTCAGAAAGCCCACTCACAAAGCAGCTGAGCAGGTCGAGGCACAGCAGGACCCGGGCCTGTGCTGTCATGGGCACGCACAGCCAGGTGTCTCAGGGTGGAAGGAGAGATGGTAAGAGGAAACCTCTCCTCCCCTCTGCCAGGAAACCAGCCAATCTTTGCAAAGCCTGTGAACTTGTAAAATGCAGGAAGTCAATGCGAACAATTTAGCCTAGAGATGGCCCCAAAGCCTGCATCCTGGGACTTTTCACAGCCTCCTCTGCAGGATTCCTGAGACAGAATCCACACAGAGCATCGTGCCTGCCTTCTGAGCTCAGCATCAGATCATCTTGCAAATCCATCACCTAGATGTTTCTCTAGGAAAATTTTAATTCCCCGCTTCACCAAAAAGATTATTTCCAAAAAATGAATTGCCATTTGTAGCACATTTGGCAAAGCAGAAGGCCAAAATTTGCAGTATTTGGTTATGTAAAAGAAACATTATAGAAAAACATGATGTAGAAGCCACCGGCCAGTGAGCTCTATCACTGTCCCGTGAGCCATGGATGGGACTCCGCGAGGCTGGGGCTGCTGGGTTTGGGAGATGTGTCCTTCCTGCCCAATATCTGACATTCATTAGCAGGCTCCATTTTTGTTAGTATGCTGTTGATCCAACTAATCCTCAGCTTTCTTCCCTCTTGAAGTAATTGGCTGTGACTCATCCATTTGCACAGGACACCATAAAATGCTCTCTGTGTTTTGAAGAAATTAAGTGCTTGATTTAATCTGCATGTCTTCCTCTAGAGTTTTAATTATTCATTTCTCCAAGAGAGTAAAGGTTGGATGCTTTGGGTTATTTATAGCTTGGGGACTGTGGAAGAACACAGAGAGGAGGAGAGAAGAGAACTGAAGAGAAAGTCCATTAAAAACACAGTGAACTCAGGCAGAAAGGCTGGAAATGAAAAAGTCAGCAAGTAGGAGGGAACAGAATCAGCCTGCATGATGGAGGCAGAGAGAGAAGAGAGGTGGAAGGAGAAACTCAGTAATTTCAGATGCTGACAGCAGTGAAGGAAGGAAGGGAGAGAGCCAGCCCGGGGCACAGGGAACTCACACCGGCAGTGAGGCACTGCGCTCACCGCCTCTCACTCACCATCACCTGCCTGCAGAGCCTGGCTGTGGTGGGAGGTTTGCCTGGAGAGTTATATGTGAGAGCAGATTTCATAGGTAGTTACTGCGGCAGCCCCATCCTCCTGAGTTGCATGTCACAGCCCAGATAGTCTGGCTTTTGAACAAGGTGACAATGAAGGAATGACCACATCTCTTTGGAAATGTGTCTTCCTGTCCAACGACAGAGCAGCTCTAGTTTCAGGAGGGCTAGAAAGTTTGTACCAGCACTTTTGCAACATTCCAGAATGTACAAAGCTTCTACTTAAAGAGTTATGGGCCCTGCACATGGATGATGGGCACGACGAGGCCAGCACCTGGGAGTGACAACAGGGGGCTGGGGCCAGGACAGCAGGGTTGTCTTCTTGAGTGTGACACCCAGCATCACCACTGAGTATTTCCCTGGAATGCGGGATGATTAAGAGTCCCTCTCTTTACATGGCTCTGATGGAACCTATTTTCACATAAGATCTCTGGATTATAGCATCCCTCCAACTGTCTAATTCACTTGCCTGAAAGAATGTTTCCCAAGATACTAAACATCTATTTTTAACCAACAGTGGAAAGAGCAGACCACTCAGGAATAACATTTTCAGACATTCCAGTGGTTGTTGTTATCCTAAGCACAGAAACAAGTTTTACAGGTCAGATTCCCCCAAACAGCTGGCCCCTCACCCACACCTGAGTCACACAGGCTGGTCCGCAGCTGATACACGAGGCCTACGAGCAGCTCGCAAGGGGCTCCCGAGGAAAGCCTGCCTGATGATGTGGTATCTCTAGTCATTTAACTTTCTTCAGTCTTGACCCCACTGTGGACATGATTTGACAGCGATAGGGTCCTAAAATTCTCTGTGCCTTATTTTTCTTTATTCATATGAATAAAATAAAAGGGCTGGCCTAGAAGAGAAAAACGGTGTACCTCACAGGTAGGAAAACTGAAGCTCAGAGGCCCCATCACTGGTATCAGAGGAACCGACACACAGCCAGCGTCTGTGGTCTGGAGCGCAGAGCCAGAGCGTCTTCCCGTCCATGTGCAACAAGGACGACATTCTTATAGTGGAGGAAGCCATTTTAGGTGGATGTACAATACAGTTACAGGTATAGCTTTTAAATTAAGCTAATGGTGATAAAGTGGTTGGGTTTGACAAGGACTTGAACATGAGGCCAAGGTTTTAACAGACATGCTCTTGCAAGCAGCAGGGGAAAGCAGGGTCCTGAGGACGAGAGTGGTGTAAGGAGAATGCCGTTTCATGACAAGCAGTTTGCATTTCTGCAGTAGTGTGAGTGACAACCATGATAGGAATGCAAATATTAGAAAAACAGCTAGTTTAGAAATAACAATCTGAATTTGATTTGCTGCCTGCTGAAGCTGAGAAATGGGTAAGCCATACAGACAGAAACATATTTTAGGAAATTTGAGACATTGAAAGCAAAGGGTCATGATTAGAAATGTCAACCTTCATCACATGAGAATATGTCTTTATTGAAACTGAGAGACTAGCTGGACTTTTAATCAAGTAGGATCCTTTGGTTGCAAGCAAGAGAAACCTACTCAAGGCTACTTTACAAAGAAGTGTATTGACAAAGAAATGGACAAAAGTACAGAATTAAAGGACGTCCTCCCCTCAACTTGTCTGAAAAGATTATAAGGCTGGAAACGAGATATGTGTTTTTGTCCTGGTTTTTCCACCCAAACCCCATGAAGCTTTGGCTTACCTGACGTTCCTTGGTTTCCTGGTATTTATACAGTAGGAGGTACAACCAGATAATGCTGAAGATCCATTTACATTTATAAATATTGTTATTCTTAAATATTTCCATTTTTAAGAACTATTTTTCTGTGATACTGGGAAGGAATAGTGAGGTTTGGGAGAAAATGCAATTCAAGGGTTTTTTCTGTGATTTGTGAGAGAATCAGTGGAGTCCCCACTAGGCTTCTGAGTTTTGTCTTGATAAACCAGTTAGCATTTCTAAGACATGTAGTCAAACTAGGAATAATCTCTTTACAGAGTTCAATTCTAAAAATTCAAATTTTCTACAGATGTTACTTCTACCTGTTCTAGCCTCTAGAGCTGTATAGATGATAAGTTTGATACCAATCTGATTCTTTTTTCCCTTCTCAATAACTTCCTTTGGAAGCTCTTGACAGTGTCATCCATATTTTGGAAATCCAGGAGCTTTAAAAGAATATGCCCAGATGTTTGTCCTCTCTTTTTTTTTAATTAATCCTGCTCAGAACTCAGCAAGGACCTTCAATTTATAGACTGAAGCTTTTCTTCAAAGTAAATTTTATTTTATTAATTTTTAAAATACCTGCCTTTCCTCCATCTTTTCTTTTGTGCAACTTCTGGAATGACTATATTAGGGTCCTCAAGACTGTCTTCTGCATCTTGTAGCATTCCTCACTATTTTAATATTTTTATGTCCCTGCTCTGTGCTTTGAAATATTCTTCTCATTCATCTTCCCAGCTATGATTTTAGTTCTTAATAGCAATTATCACTTTCAGTTGAACTTTTTAATCTAAAATGTGATTTTAAAATTCCTTTTAAAAGTGTGGAAGTAACAATGAAAAGTACAAATAAATATTATGCTGTAAGCAAATCTTCCTAAATACTCTTTTATATCCCCAGTCATTTTGCATCTCTAGTAACCCAATTCTGCTGGCAACATTTGTCCTAGGTATTCCTTTGGGCCCTCCTCCATGCGGCTACACTACCACTTCCTTTGACTAATCATGACTGACAAGATCCCACACTCCTCCTACCCTCCAGCAATCGAGGGACAGTTACCCCAGGTGACACGACACTTGCAAGTAGTGAAAGCAGTCGCTGTGGGCCAGGGAAGCACTGATTAGCAACCACACATCTTTTATTCATTCTCCTGGAAGAAGCTTCTCTGCACCCAGGCCTTCAAGTTGCCAGAGTTAGCTGTCTCTCAGACTCGAGGGTTTGAAGAGTATCATCCTGTCCACCTGACTCACTGGGAGCTTCATGGGCCCCGGAGTCCCATCATTCCCATCAGAGGTCACACTCGGACCCCTTCCTCAAGGAGGAAGTTCTCTTAGGCCAACCCAGCTATTTTTTGCCCCTGGCCTCTCAGCCTCTGGATTTCCTAGAACCTGTCTGTCCCAAAGGGAAATAAAGTCATGAGCTTGCTCTCTTAACCCAGAAATCTCAGGAAAAGTCATCTCAATTTTACCTCCAGTGTGGTCCAGCTTGTCTATCCCAGCTGCCACGTGGTTTGGCAGACACAAATAATTGGAAGTTGAGAGGGCATTATATAAAGGAAACATGTGCCGGCTGATGTGTTCCCATAATACCCTACCCCCAGGTGTTCCTCAAACTCAAATATTTTTTATGTACAGTTGAGTAGATTAAAGTACAAGTTTCTAAAAGATACAATGTGGAGATTTTATTTATATTATAGGATAAACTCTGATTCACAGGATAACACATCGCAGAGCAGCAAGTATCTCCTTTGAATCACAAAAACCTGATTAAAAAAAAATTTCATGAGTTCTTAGTTTTTCATGGTTATTCCCACTGTGGAAAGAGAAGCCCACATAGGCTCACCCTCATTCTTCACCAACCTGCTCTAGATGGTTTTAATACTATTGGTTCACCTTTGTCGCAGACCAAGGAGTTTCCCAGCCATGATTTGGTTCAACCTGTTCACTGAGCAAGGCCTTAATAAATGGGGGCCCGCTCCTGCTGAGGGAGTCGGGAGTTAGCCAGGAGAAGTGCAAATGGAAAATGGCCACTTGCATTTGGTCTCCAAATAAGAGGATTCTCCTGTGGGCTCTATGGCAGTGCCCCAGGCTGTTGGGAGTAGCACTGGTTTGGAGCTGTGTGACTCCAGGTGTGACTTGTGCCTCGCCACTCCCCATTCACCTGTTTATAATACTTCGGGCATGTGCACACCAGAGGCTGATGCAGAGAGAAGCTGATGCCAGGACGGTTCTCTTCCCATGTCCCCACTGGCTGTCCATTTCTTCCATGGACTATAAGATTCCAGGACTCCCTTCTCAGTCCACATGATGGGCAGGTCCAGTTTTCTGCTTCTACATAGTTCAAGGTCAGCCGGATGGGGAGAAAGGGAAGGCATGGACAGTGGCTCTCATGAAGTGTTCTTTCTCTCTTGTCCCTCTCTGTGGGTCCAGGAACTCGAAAAGCATAGAAATGCTGACTCTTCCTTTCCTTAAACTTCAAAGACCTCTTGCTGCTGTGGCTACAGACATCCTCATAACAATCCATGAGCAAGATAAGAAATCCATGTCCAACTGCCAACCCCACTGTGTGCAGTAATTGCCATATAGGGTTCGTGCTTCTTCCTTCCATCTTCCCCCTTAATCAGGGTGACTACCAGGAACTAAACTTAGATATATTTTAGCACCACTAAACATCAGATGAATGACCCAATCTGGTCACATGACAGCTTACAAGTGTGTTTCCCAGTTTGCCACCAGCAATTTCTCCCTGGATATCAAAGCACGTGGGGCAGATGCCTCATCTCTCCAGCTCTGACCTACTTTTACCCACGTTTTGAATAGGTTTAAGGGCTTAAATTAACTGCCTTCATCTGACAAGGCAGGAAAGAAGACATTTTTCAGAGTGGCATTTTCTTAATTTCTGATACAGCAAGAACCTCTTTTTATCTGCTCATCCATCACAGACATAGTGTGCACTTGCTATGTATTGGGTATTGAGGATAAAACAGTGAATAAGATATATGGGGTTCTAACAATCAGATATTTAATTTATTTACTCCTGCATTTACTTCTTCATCAAATGTTTATTGAGTGCCTTCTATATATCATGCCATTTTTGACCACAGAACAGTCTAAAACTAAAACTAAACTCCTGTCAACTATTTTAGACTGTGGAATGAGAATAGTAAAGCAGATTATTATATGTGTATTTCAAAGCTTATATTATAATTGGAGAAAACAAAATTATCAGATTTTGAGAAATCTATGATAACTAAAACAGTCATGTGCCAAAGTGAAACTGTGTGATTACTTTAGAATGGGCCATCAAGGAAGGCTATGCTCTGAGTGATGGAAAAGAGACAGTTACATGATGATAAGGGACAAAAGTATTTCACACACAGAGAACAGAATTCCAGACAAAGGAAAGAGCTTTGCAGAGGCTGTAAGGAAGGAGAAAGCTTGGTGTGTTTGAGGACAAAAAGGGGACTGCACTCTATGATCCAGAAATTGCAATCCTATGTATTTATCCAAGGTGAAAAGGTAGCTTTGTACACAGAGGTACATGGGTAGCAGCCTTACTCATAATGTCCAGCGAGGGCAAAGTGTGACACATTCATGCAATGGGATACAATGGGATACGCTTCACAATGAAAGGAATGAATGGATCTCAGCAACACTGTTTAGTGAATGAACCTTATGCAAAAGGTTCATAATACATACTGCATATTTCCATTTGTATAAAGTCCTAGAAGAGAAAGAAGAAATTTAGGCTGAGGGAAAAAAAAAAGAACACAAAATGATGGGTGCAATAGTGAACTATAGTTCAATACATGCTGATATAATTAGGGGAAAATGTACTGATGTGTGCAATTCACTTTGAAACGTACCAAAATATAAGATGGATGAATAGATAGAAGGGGAGATAGACAGATAGGTATGTGATAATGCAATTACACTAAAATTTTAACACTAGAACTTAATGGGTGGTCATGCAGGTGTCTACTGTAAAACTCTTGAGTTTTCTGATATTTAAAAATTTTATAATAAAGCTTGGGAAAGAAAAGAAGGCCAGTACAGCCAGAGCACCCTAATGTGATGGAGACAAGAATTGCTCAAACAATTCCCACAAGCAAATGCATTTCACTAATGTGTTTGCTGAAAATGATAATTCTTTCCTCCATTCAATGGTTTATTGATTTGCAGTTAGTAAATGATAACTCTGTAGTCATACAGCATTTCCTTAGTGTGGATTGATAGAGCAACAATGAACACTTACTATGCTCCCAGCACTATGCAAGGAAAATAGGGAAAAATTATGACTTATCTATTTCTGTGAACAAGAAGCCTGCAAAAATCATTGGGGAGGTTAGATCAATGCAGATGAAATAATGAGAGAGCAAGCTAGAAGAGATGGAAAGACAATGTTATTATGAAAATGTGATTTACAGAAGCAAATAACTGGCAAAGAGGGATATATGAGTGGGCCAAAGAAATGAACAAAATTGGACGGAGCTGTAGAATTTAGATAAAAAGTGGAGAAAAAGCAGTGTGAGTTCTCCCAGTCACAATGTTATGTTTATTAAGTACTTACCATGTGCTGAGTTTGAGCTGTGCTAATATCACTATATTAATTAACAAATGTTATTTTATCAAATATGTTTAGAAAACATCAAAAAATGGAGAAGACATTATCTCAAGTAATCCTGCAGTCATTAAGCCTATGAGCTGTGTGCTGTAACCATCCACATTTTACAGATGAGATAACTGAGCCCAGAAATGTTAAGATGATAGCCTTGATCCACTCAAGAAAAAGAGTTGAATCCAGGCTACAACCCACATCCACGGGCTATGCCACTAAATCCCACCAAATTACAGAAGGCCACTTAGGGCTTGGCCAGTGCAGGGGCTCATTTGACCTTAGCCTGGAAACCCATATGCAAATGAACTCATTTTTCTAACATCCTAGATCAGCTGCTGCCAAACAGAATTCTTTCCCATTCACTATCCTTTCCAAACACTGATTTTACTTAATGAGGTCATGTCGTTCCCGTGAGTCCCGGGCTCCATCCTGAAGGATGGTATCACTGCAGATACAGCAGCAAAAGCTAATAAAAATCTCTCAGGCTGCCAACCTCACCATGGCCCCCAGGAACCCTCACCCACATGGCAGTAGCCTCCACAGCTGCTTTCTTGACTTCTCCACTGTGCCCATATGGCACCTCAACAGCACAGCCTGGAGTCCAGAAGTGTCAAAAGGCCAAAGACCTGCAGAGATGGGGATGTTAAACTCATGCCTTGGCAAACAGCCACCGAGGGACCAAGACAGAAAAGGAGAGTGACAGGAACCAAGGTTCTCAGGAATGTGTGGTGGCACCTTGCTTTCATGGGAGGCTTGTAAGGAGCTGAACTCCGATTTAAGCAGGAATACAGGCCATGAAGTTTCAGAGGAATGGCTTCGGCATTTCTTGCCACATTTAATGCTAAAGCCCAAGCCTTTTTATTACTTTACTTTTTGCCAAGTTAAATTACACTCAAGCAATGTGGAGGATGAAAAGAAAGTCTTCCTTAAGCACCTGTGTGTGAAGCATTGGCCCTTGGCCTCCAGAAGCTTGCAGGTTAGGAGACTAGGGATGCAAGGTTTAGGTGAGGATGTGTGTTCAGGTCAAGCTTGCAGAAATTTAACTGATGGCGCCCATTTGGACACTTCTAGCCCCAAATTTTAAACAACACTTTTGAATCAGTCCTGTTAAGAGTTAACTTGCACATCAAAGTCTGTATTAAAACAAATCATCCTTTGCAATAAATACAAATTTAAATAGAAGGATGTATCAAGAAGCACCACTTTGCAATGTCCTTCTGACAGGCTGATGCTCCCAACAAAGGCCCCCGGAGGCACCAAGGGCAGCGGGGCCAGGTCAGCTGGGGGCTCTGAGGGCACTGCCTGCCAGTGGCAGGCTGCTCCCACTTGGTGTTGCACGTGGTGAGCACACAGGCCTCGTGTCAGCCCCCAGGTGGTGTGCAGGACCCTGTGGCTGCAGCTGAGGGTGTCTGCAGTTAGGGGGTAAGGAAGGAGAGCTGGGGCCGTGTGTCCCGGCAAGCAGCTTCTCAGTCAGCTCTGGGGGATGCTTTCTGAGGAGGAGGTTTTGAGCAGTCAGTCTGCCCAGCTGCCTAATAAAGTCCCCTAAGTCAGCCCAAAGCCAACCCCAGCCTCTTGCCAGGGAAGTCTGCTCCTGGGGAGCAGGTGAATGCGGCTCAGAACTCCTTCCTTTCAGGACTCAGCCAGCAGGGCATGCAATGGCCTCAACAGTGGGGGCCAGCCTCTTGCCTCTGAGGCAGCACTCCCCGCTGCCTGCTTCTGGGGGGCAGGCCTCCTGCTCTGGCAGAGTGCCCTGCACGGGCAAGAGCTGGTGGGAAGCAGACCCCAGCAGGAACCTCATCCCTGCACAGCAAGAACCATCCTAATGCCATCTTTTTAGCACACTTCCTGAGAGGCACGTGATTATATTAAAATTCGACTAATGTCTCTCTTCTCAATCCAAGTTTATTGGGATCTGGGAAAATAAAAAGTTACTTGAAGGCAGAGAGCCACACAGGTCCTGATGAAAAAGTCAGGCTGCTGGCAGCCAGGGACCACGGAAGCTGAGATGCCAAGACTTGCCGGCACAAGCATTTTAATTGCAAGATGACATTAATCAGAGATAATGAATTAACCTGGAAGAGCAGGAGGGAACAGTGATGAGGGACTGGCTGACCCTAATTAAATTGGATTTTGTGATAGAAATGATGGTTCCCCTCATCTCTGAGTGGCCTCTCTCTCCCATCCTGCTCTCCACAGCCTTCCCTCAGCACCGTCTCCAAGTTCTGAATGACTTTAAAAAGGAAACAGGCAAAGGAATAATCTGTAATGAGCACCACTTAGTTCTATCCTGTGAGACAGAATTACAAAAAAATACAAGAGCAGTTTTAAATATCCTACATATATATATATACATATATATATATGATGTATTTTTTCTGATTATAACCCATTTAACAAAGCAAATGCTGTTCGTTTTTTAAGTGCATATTTTAAGATACAAATGTTTGTAAAATTCAGAAAAGTATAGAGAATAAAATAAAAATAACTATTACTCTCAGAGACTACAGCTATTAATACTTTGATGTATTGACTTCCAGTGTCATATGTGTGTGTGGAGAGAGAGACAGACAGACACAGACAGAAATTGTCAGAGATACAGAGTCAGAGAAATTAGGGATCTTGATGTAGATAGTTTATATTCCATTAAGTTCACTTAATGTTGTTTTTTGTAAAGGATTTTAACAATCTGATGGAAAATATTTTTACACTGACATTTGAAAAAAGAACTCCAGTTTATTCATCCTTTGAGACAGTACCAAGAAAAACAGAACAATTTCCTAAACTAAAACATTCTTGATAATTAAGAAGAAATATCCTTTAAGAAATTGAACCTACTGCTATAGTCAACCTATAGAAACTTCAAATAGCCAAATCTGGACATGAGTCACTGTGGCTAAACAGGTGGAATTGCAGTTAACACCATATGCCTAATGGAACTGCAAATCCATGAACTGTTATCTTCACATCTTTCTTGACTTTGTAGTAGAAATAAAGAACCAATACCCCCAGGGCAGAGCCGTTTACAGCTCACTTAGACCTGACTTTCCTCTTCTAAACACAGGGACAATTCCTGCTCTCCACCTCCTTTACAGTCTAGAGGCATATGACTAATTTCAACTAACAGGATGTGACCAGAAGTGATGTCTCTTCAAAGGCCAGTGAAAGACAGCCCAGCACCCAGCTGCCCCACCGAGGGGACTATGCAGGAGGCTTTGCTGAAATGGCAGCACGGAAGATCATGGCAGCATCTTCATTGCTAAGAGTGGGGACAACTGCCCAGGAGAGCTGCTGGGTAGCACTGAACCACTCGGGGTGTTTGTCAGGCTAGCGTGACATCTTATCCTAACTAATACAGTCAACAACAATAACAAAATGGAAGAATATTGCATTCCTATCATATATACATGATAACTGCAGGCTGCTATGCTTTAGAGAAGGTGGCCCTTTTTCCCCATGTGTCCATCTGATAAAGCAGGGTTGGTCGGAATGTGTGAAGGATCAGGGAGGACAGGCTCTAAGGGTCACTGAACACTCACCCATTCAAATGCCTCATAGGCAACGACCATTGGAAAACCACTCCGCAGGGGCTCCTGGGAACGAAGAAGTCAGTTAGGGACAGCCCCTGCCTTCTAAAAGTTTGAAGTTTAACAGAGAAGAACACCATAAGTGTGTAAAGACAGCACACTTCTAACTGTGTGACTTTGGGGAGGTCATGTCTCTCTCTGAGCCTCAGCTTCATCCTCTGTGAAATGGGGATAAAAGAGTATATTCCTCCCTGAAGTGCTGTGAGAGTTGAACATCTATCATGATGCATAACAAAATAATTACTCTTTCAATACCTATTATTAGGTTGTTGTTGTTGCTTTATTATTATTATTCACATAGAATTGTTCCTCCTTCTATTTAAGGGAAGTGGTCCCTCCCTGAGCATCAAAATGTACAATACTGAAGAAAGGGCATGGAATATGAAGTAGACAGTCCAGAGATGAAAAACTTGTACACACACCCTGGGCCATATGCCTGCTGATGACCTCAGTTTCATCATCAATAAAATTGAGATAATATCTTCCTTGCAGGATCCTTGGAAGGAATTAAGGAAACCAGTACATAACTCAGAAATATAAATCTCTTCCTCACTCCTCCCCTTCTTTCTAAGAAAGATAACCAGGATAAAAGATGTAACGCCTGTTTACACCTGTAAGTAGATTATATCTAGGTAGACTATAGGCCCTGAAATCTGGAGAGAAGGATACAGCAGAAGAAGCAAGGTGTTCCCAAAGCAGTTAACTTCCAAAGTCGTGTAACTAGCAATTCCCTATTTCCTGAAACATTAAAATTATATTCATTGTCATCCACAGCTTTTTTAACCTAACACAAATTTGTCTTTCTCTACTTTTGTAGTTCCCTGGGTTGAGCTGCTGTACTAAAAAGTTGATTGAGAAGTCAACTGCCTTTATGAGCAACGAGCAATCAGGAACTGTCTGCCCACCCCTGCTATGGATTTCCAAGAGGGCACAGGGCAGGGCGTGCTCCCATGGGGCAGGGCAGGGAAGGGCTTGTGACTGCATGATCAATGAATCTTGGGAAGACACCAACATGCCATCATACTGTCCAATTTACTGCTAACTCAGGGATGGAGAGATGTTAAAATCAGTTCTAAAAGACATCACACACCAGGGATGAATGTGGTCTCCCCCGCTGAGAAGCTGTTCAATCACATGCTACAGTAAGAGCTTCTGCTATAATAGCTTCTCACTTCAGCTGGTCTAGGGATGTTACCTTTTATTTTTTGTTAAGACTACACACAGCATGCCCTCTGTATCTGTCTGGTGGCTTTTTCTGGCATCTTTGATCCAAGCTTCTCTTGAGGAGAGAAGAAGAGCTAAGAGTCTGAGGTGGGCAATGGCAGAAAATAGGACAAGGGTCTACAGAGTCTGTGACCTGAAGCCCAGGGCCTGGGAAAGTAATCATTTAGTATCTTCACTCCTTCTTTTGATCCCAGAGACCTAAGCATTTGTTTCAAAGAAAAGACAGAACTCAAGTCCTCAAGTTTAATGTCAAGGACTTCTTTCCTCCTATTCTCCAAGCAAGAACTCTGGAGTCGGAAGGGTTTGTATTCCACCTGTGAGAACCCCCAGTAACTCATGGTGTGAACCTGGGCAGGTAACAACAGCAGCACCAAATCCCAAACCCTATGCCTGCAGCATGGGGAAAGTACAGCTTGCATAGTGGAGCACCAGAAGGGTAAAGGGAAGCCGTAGGTGGGAATGGTGTAGCAGAGCCACCGCACATGATCGCACAGGCAGAACACTGCCTCTCTCCACAATTTGAACAGCATGCCTTGGAGTTGCAAAGTGTGAAATCTGCAACCATACATGGCAGCCATCTCCTTCATCCAATAGTTCATTCATTCAAGTGATCACATACTATGTTCCAGACACCATGCTCTCAACTTCCCTTAATAAGCCTTAATGAATTATTCATCCATAAATTTATTCTAAATCAATTCTTGATTGCCATGACACCTGTCATAATTTTGTATTTTATGTCTCACAGTCAATTGCTCATGTGTCAGCTTTTCAACACACCCACTATATTGCACTATCTTCCATATTGCCACATTCCAATATTTGTTTATTGCAACATCCCGCCCCCTAAGCACCCAGCACAGAGCATGGCACAGGGTCTGCTCACAGCAGGTGTCTCTGACATTGAATGACACACATCTTTCCTGAACATGGCTGAGCAGTTGTGGCATGTAACTACCAGCAAGCAGAGGTCTTTGTTTTCATTGCTGAATCCCCAGCCCCCAGAGCAGTGTCTGGAATATACTAGGTGCTTAATGAATGTTCATGGAATGAATGAAAAGCCCTTGGAAATGTTAATGAAAATAATCTGGATTCATAAAAGATGATTTTTTATTCTTTATCAAATAACAATTGAAAGAAAGCATTTCAAAATGGACAATATCTGTAACCACATCCAGTCCCAAAAGTGAAATGGAGGGAGCATCAGGTACAGCTGCCTCTTACTATAATACAAGCAGATCAGCTCTATCCCAGATCTGGCATCTGTTTTTATTAATGGTTCATAACATGATATTGTGAAAATAATAATAATTTCATTTTTTAAGTGCCTTTTATTTTTTAAAACTTCAAATCCAACCTTTATAATAAAGCCACAATATAGGTACTATTATTCCTTCTTTAAGGACAAAGAAACAGACCTTAAGTAATTCACCCTGCCTTATGTGCAGGAAGCAACTAAACTGGAATTTGAAAAAGGCTTATCTGGTTTTAAGCCCCCTGATCCTTCCATACAGAGAAAAGACAGCATGTGCGCATGTATGCACATGGGTGTGGAGGTACAGGAGGTGCACAGCTCACACTGCCAGCTACAGTTCAGGCTATGCCCATAAATGCTTTCATGAAGAAGAGCTCACTGAACTGAACTTCTGAAGGTTTTTCTGGTGATTTTATTTAGCACTAAAACTGATTGTTCTTTAAAAAAACAAAAAAGCTTACTTTAAAAAATCCATTATCATTCCCCATAATAACATTACCCTGGAGAGTGACATCTCGCTCTAAGCATGATTATGAAAATTCACAGGCAGTCCACTTTTCTGGCAAACTATGCCAATGACCTCTCTAACCTTTTGCATCCTGAGATTATTAAACTGGGCTGCTGAGCAGCTCAGACAACTGCTCTGTGACCAATAGCTCAGGTTGTTTATTGGCCTAAAACTCCCAAGGACGCTGCGCACTCAGCATGCAGTGGGTCAGCGCTGAGCTGCCCACGCACTCTTAACTAACAGAAGGCGTAGCTCAACAGGATGCCTGACTGCAGCCCGAGATGAGGACTGGTGCTGGGACACATGGCTGCTCTGGGTCTTTCTTTGTGGCAGATGTCAAAGTCTGCAGGGTGTTTTATTAAAGGAACAAAATTCAATGGCTTCAAGGCACCAACCCTTTTCTCCACAAAGCCTTGGTCTGTGTGGAGTCAAGATCCCTGTGGGCTGGTCCTGTTGCATCAGCTTCCAGAGCTCAGCACAGCCCATCCTCTTCCCTCTGTGCTTGTCAGATGCCCAGTGTGGTTCTCAGAGGCCATGTTGATGCCGTATGTTCATGCCACGGAAGCATTTTGCTGCCTGAGCAGAGGCACTTAGCACAAGGAAGAACACATTGTTTTCATAGCTGGTTGGCTCTTAATACTATCCCAGGAGACTCCAGGCTCGAAGAGAGGGTGTCTGGGGAGTTTGGGAAGATGCCAGGCAGGTAAAGGTTCCTAGTGACACAGTTCAAGATGTCGGTCAGGCAGAAAGGGCCCAAATCATTAATAACAGAATTTCAGTGCAAAATTTGTTTAAAAAGATAATGAAGAAATTGCATTTGAAAAGATTTTTTTCTTTAATGGCAAATTAACAATTTATGTCAGTGATTCTCATTTGACTAGGGTCAATTTTGTCTCTCAGGGGATATTTAGCAAAGTCTGGAGATATTCAAGACTGTCACAGCCAGTGTAGATGAAGGTGCTGCCTGGTGGGTGGAGATCAGGGAGGGGTGCAGCCAAGCCAAGCACCCTACAAGGCACCAGGTGGCCCCAACAATAGAGACTTCTCCAGCTCCTGGTATCAGCAGTGCTGAGGCTGAGAAACCTTGGGTTCTATTATCTCTGAACACATGAGAAGGCTCCCCCTTGCCTTGCAACTTCATTGTTAATAGCAATTAAATTAGCCAAGTTCAAGGCAGTGCTGGGAGGCATCAGAGCACAGCATTTCAAGCAGTGTCATCTGAGTGTGGTCTGGAAGCTGCAGGGCCCTCCAGTTCTGCAGCCCTGGACAGGTTATCTTCCTTCAGCACATCTCAGTTTCCTCTCTGCCAAATGCAGGCAGAGCTGGTCACGCCTAATCTTGTAAGGATTAAATTACATGAATGATGATAAGGATGCATTTAATGCCATGTTTACACACAGCTACAAATATCTGAGTGCTGATTATTAAAGCTCAACAAACTGGGGGCAAATCAGAAAAAGACAAAGTTTTAAGAGGAATATGACAAGTTCGTGCATAATCTCAGGGATTTGGAGCTGGAGTTTGAAAGATCTTGAGGACACTTGGACCTGCTACCCCTTCCCTTGAAGGACTCTCAGACCTCAGACACAGAGCTTCACCCCTGTGTGCTCAGATCCCACAGGGGACCTTGCTGGCCCTTTTAACTAATATTGTTCCTTTACTCAGCCCAAGTATCTGGACACCCTTATGTCCCGGGCTCCATTTTCAGAGGCCGGATATGACCCCAAGAATCGTCTGGCCACATATGTGGGCGTGTGTAACTATTGTCTGTGTGGATGGAGCCACAGAGGCCCTGGCCTCTATCTATTGTTTCAATGCTGGGCATAATCTGGCCAAAGCTAGCCATCCCAGCCTGTGGTATAATACACCCTGACCTCTCCTAGTGGTATTTGCCTCAACACAGTTACCTCCAGTCTTCAGACGCCTGTCCTCAGAGGAACCCAGAAGCTCTCCTCTCTCCAAGCCCATGGATTTCCTGGCACAAGGCTTTCCCTGCTGGCTTCAAAGGCACCCCAGGCAGGACAGCACCACAGAGCATGAAGAGAGGTTCTTAGCCGGCCACACAGACCGCCTCAAAGGGCCTTCAAATCAAAGAATTAAGCAATGTCTTAGAAACCATTTAGCTCGGTTTCCCCTAGCTGGAAAAAGTGAAGCTGGAGAGAGAGGGAGGGACAGGCCCACCATGAGCCCAGAGGGTGCCATTGTGCCAATTAGAGATGGTGCCCATCTGGATGGAGGCAGTCCTGAGCCAGGGGGGAATAAACAGCCTGACAGTGGAAGTGACCTGGACCTCAGCCCCACATCACTGTGCACCAGAGAGTTCTGTGCAGAAGTTCTGGAAGGGGGTTTGCTGAACATCACAAAAAGGAGGATGTCATGGAGCTGAGATCAGATTGATTACCTCTCAGTAGAGACAGATTCAGTTATATATGGAAAATGAGTAGCTTCTGAACTCTTTGCTGTCCTTGCAAAACAAAATTTATTGGTTAGAAAAGCCCAGATTTCACACTCCATCTTTCTTGTGGCATCTTTAATGACAAAAGGGGAAGACAGATGTCCTGCATGGCCTGGGTCCTTTGGGGATATTTCATGCATAGCTGGTAGTGCACGAAAACTCAACACATTAAATGGAGTGAGAGGGTTCTGGTAGTTGGAGAACGGGAGCCTAATCACCGGGCCCAGAATCAACACTCAAGAATGCAAACTCAAATCCCAAAGGACGGTTTTGTTTGAAACTGTAGCAGCCAGCATAGCACAGGGGATCATTGCAAAGATGCCCATTAAATTTCCCATCACTGCAGTATTCACCTGACTTCTGTGATGAGAAAATCATAGCGTATTACTGGGCGCCTATCAATTGGCAGCAGAGGATTTACTGTATACTTCAGCTCACCCAACAAAAGCCTGCATCAGAACAGGTCCAGTTACTACCTCATCCCCTTTGTTCTATAAGCAACTTTCTTACTCTTATCTAATCCCTTCTTATACTGAACTTCCCTACCTGTAGAACCAGTTGGTAATCTCTGCTGCCCTACATTGCCTTGAATGACTTCTCCGTCTTCCTTATGTCTAACCTTAGGTCAATGCACACCAGACTGATCTCTCCTATACAATTTCCCATAAAACACCAGATAGCACATGTCTTAGGATCTGGAGGCCATGTGTTCTCTGTCACAACTGCTCAGCTCTATCATGGCACAAAAGCAGCCATGGTCAATATGCACATCCATGGGTGTGGCCATGTTTCAGTAAAGCTGTATTTATAGAAACTGGTGGTGAGCTGGACTGGGCTCATGCCCCTTCTCTA
The DNA here is from genome assembly GCF_040802235.1 of Manis javanica. NCBI lineage: Eukaryota > Metazoa > Chordata > Mammalia > Pholidota > Manidae > Manis > Manis javanica. Next base: position 36,630,465 of record NC_133170.1, on the reverse strand, counting down.
GGTGGTGCATGAGGTGGGCAGCACTGGTGCCCCAGCTCAAGGACATGGGCCATGAAGTCAGAGAACAGGGGTGCTCCTGGACAGACGTCAGACACCAAGACAGCGATGGGGAGACATCCTCCTTCTGATCCTCCCCTTGACTGTCATCAAAGCCAAGGAGAATTAAACAGAGGAGATTGGTATTACACAGTAAGAGAAAAGACATGCCCACAGCACGGATGCTTCATTCTGGGATACGCCCTAAACACTGGCTGCCCTGGCATCTCTCTGGGATCATGAGGTTGATAACGTGCAATAAGACTAAGACTCTGCACACCAGACTGATCTCTCCTATACAATTTCCCAGGATATCAAAGGAACATACCCACCAAAAGGAAGACCTTGGAAACAGCAGCATATTTAGGAACTCGTGTATATTGTATCTGTTTGGGCAATTACATGGATTTATGCCTGTATCACCAGGACTTTTGTTTTTAAAGAGTAAATGAACCCAGGCAGGATTTCTTAGAGGCCTAAAATCTAAGATGTTAACATGACTGGAGGCTTTGCCTTTTCTTCAGAAACAGGAAGCCTCTGTCCTACCCATGCAAGCTGCAAGGGGAAGGGGCAGAGCTGTATCCTCAGACATAGAGTCACCCTTCACTACATAGCACCTGGTCAGCTCACCTCTTCAGGAGCCAGACCATTCAGTTTGCATATTGCACCGAATCTCTTCAGGACAGGGACCATATTTTGTACTTCCTGATATTATTACACTCTTGCCTAGTGTCCCTACAAGTTAAATAGTAACAGTGGCTAACACTTGAGGAACAATTATTCTCTGCCAGGCATTATTCAAAGTACCTGTAGGTCCTTCTCATTTAATAACCTCACAACAACCTATGAGCTAGGACCCATTATTATTGCTATTATTCCAAATTGACAAGTAAAGAAACTGTGGCACAGAGAGCTAGAGAACTGGCCCAAGATCACACAGACCTGAACTCCAGAGTCCCAGCTCCATAGACTGTGCTAGTCCTTTTATGTGTCCTGACGTTGCAATGCAACCAACACAGGTGCCCAGTGAGTGTCTGGGGCTGGTGACAGTTGTGGTCTGAGAGGAGGAAAGAACAAAGTCTGGGTGGACAATCGCACCCCTGTGTGTGGTCACTAGGGACCTCATCTGTGCCACTCTCCCCCGAGGTGGGGGCTCCCCAAGGGCAACCGGGCTCTAAGAGAGGCAGCCACCATTGGAAGAGACACGGACGCACCTGCAGCCGTAAAGAGAGCCCTGTTTTCAACAGCTTCAGGTTGGCGGGTCCTGGAAGTCTGCCCACAGCTGGACACAATGTTCCCACTCAGCACCCGAAGGGGACAGGGTAGAGAAAACGGTCCCCGGGCACACCTCTGGCCCTCTGGGGTCCTGCTTCCAGGCAATGCAGGGGCCAGGCACTCTGCATCTCCCTGTGAGGGAGGGGTGGCCCCAGAGAGGCCAGAAGCGGTGACTTTGTTCTGTGGACCACCTTGATTTCCCTTCCTCAATACCCAGATTATTTTGATTTTTCTTTCTTCCTTTCTTTCTTTCTTTTATTAAAATGGTTTTGATTCAGAAGCTATTTTAATCTCTCCTTTCTTGTCTAACATTGGCACTCGGGAGTAGCAAGTATAGTCTAATTACAGGTTTGATGGCATCCCATGGCATAGACAGAGGATCGCACTTCCACTCTCTTTTAATATATGTGCTTGGCTTCTGTCTTTCACAAAACATTTATTTAATAGTTTTCAAGCAATTAGATGGCTTTTAATTAGCTTAGTATTCTGCACCCCCAAGTCATTATATTGTGCTATGAGAGTTGCTTTTTTCACCAAGAATATTTTTTAAACAGTCCCTAAGTTTGTAAAAGATCTTTGTATTCTTGAAATATTTGATCCTCCATTTAAAAAAAATTTCTTCAAAATCCTGCTAAGTCATTCCTAATGAAATGTGGGACAAAACTGTTTGATTTATTCTTTTCATTAAATATTTAATGTATTAATCATTACTTTCTTTGTCTAGCATACTTTGATAGTAGGGTACACAGATTCTGTGCATCAACCTGTTTGTCAAGAATTGGAGAACCTGTACTGAGATTCCAGTTTACCTTTGACCTGCTGCATCATTTTGTCCCAAATCACTTTACAGCTCTGGACCTAAGTTTCCCTTATTTCAACATAGGGAATAGAACAAAAAATTTCAAAATTGCCTTTGGACAAAACCACTGTAGGAGAGCATGGAATGAGGCTTCCATTTACACCAGGGCACCAGCTATGACAGGTGTTCCCTTAGCTGTGACAGAAACCACATGGCCTGCAGAACACCAGGACTATCTTCCTTGTCCTTTCTGCTACTAGGTAACCCTTTTAACCAGATTTTACCTAAAGAAGGAAGGGAAAAAAAGATCAGCTAAACCCTAAGAATTACCACATTGTCCTCAGAAGGAAGAGGAATCCTTTGTTCTAATTCTCCAGACACACACACACGCCCATGCGCAACATGCATGATGCCTGAAAGTGAACTTTTCAGTAATAAGTTGTAATGTACCAAAGAAAAAACTTCTATTTCGAGCAGCCAGGAAATATTTGGTAAAGGGATTACTTCCTTAGGGCAAAACTCAAGAGGCCACAGTTGACACCTCCATTCCAGCAGCTCCTGACTTCAGCAGGAAGGGACTGATCTGCTGAACAAGGTCTGAGATAGCCTGGAGGATTCTCCAGAGCCCATTACCAGTTAAAGAGAAATGGCGCTTGGGAAAAAATACCGAAACTAGAGAGGAGACGGCAGTGCTTGGGAGAGGAGGACCCCAGCCACCTGGGTCTCCCAAGCAAAGCATCCGATGAGGGTAAGTGGGCAGAAGGATCTGACTGAACAAAGAGAAATGCCAGCCTTAGAGGGAATAAATTTAGACTTTTCAACTTCCACAGCTAGGCTGTCACCATAGTGTATCCAGATTCCACTCGTCACTGCCATTGAAAGACCCAAATATCAGGCTGGGGTCAGGGCTTATCAGGTACCTAAAAATAAAATACACCTTCATGTACTGGGGATGTTAGGTTAAATAATGTGAATTGGTTCCAGCTTATGACACTCATCTACTATGAGAATGTCCAAGCACAGAGGATAAATATACACATCAATGAGCAAGAAAAATGGGAGGGTTTCCTGATATACAAGATTGTACACTGTAAAAGGCATGACGACTTCTAAGATCCTTTCAACTCTGAGCTGCCACAATAAATAGAACACAAAAATCCAACGACATGCCAGGCATTACATCCTGGATTCGAATCTACCACACTGGACCAGTCATTCTTGGAATTTCAACCGAAATCCTTGACTTCTCTGCTGCCTTGAGATCTCCAGCACCGCAGACCATTTGCCCTAAGAGCAGTGCTGTGGCTCACTCAAGAGCTGACAAAGAGTGAAGGTCAGAATTCCAACCCCCAAGCTGGGAATTATGGTCCAGTGCTTGCTCTTCAGTTGACACCTCCATTCCAGCAGCTCCTGACTTCAGCAGGAAGGGACTGATCTGCTGAACAAGGTCTGAGATAGCCTGGAGGATTCTCCAGAGCCCATTACCAGTTAAAGAGAAATGGCGCTTGGGAAAAAATACCAAAACTAGAGAGGAGACGGCAGTGCTCGGGAGAGGAGGAGAGTCAGCGGGGCCCTGCTGGAGGAAAGCAGGCTCCCCTGGGACTTCCCTTTACAGAATGAGGGCGACATATCAGCGGGAGGGTGTGGGCACCGCGTGCTTCCTGGAATGAAACGTTCTCGCCTCTCCAAATACTAAAATCCTGTTTGGAACCCCAGGTTCCATTCCTTCTCTATAAGATGTTCCCAAATGCATTTACCCCACAAAAAATTGCCCCATTCTCTTAACTCAAAAGGTCTCTCATTGCACTCACCTAGCAACAATGCTCCTGCTGCCTGCATCATCTCACATTCCTGTTTTACAACACCTTGTAACTATTACACTCCTGTTTGGTTGTTTACGTGCTCATGCCTCAACTCCTAAATTTGAGCTTAACCTTCTTGAAAGTGGTGAACCACAATTATTTGAGTTTTTTCTCTAAGGCAGTTCAATATATGCTGGTTGGTGAAGGAAAACAAGCACAGAAGGAGGGGTCCAGGAGGGTGGACAGAAGAGAAAAGCCCCACGGTGGCGTGAGGGCCAGCGGGTGATGGGGACGGAGTCAGAATGCCCCCACAGCAGGGACGAATGGCTCTGGGGGGACCCTCGGAAATGTCTGCTGAGTTGAAGGAAGGGTGGAAGGAAAGGAAGAAAAGATTAAAGGAAATGGTAAAAGGGAAGAAAGTCAGGAAGGGAAAGAAAAAGAGGTTAGAGAGGAAGGAGGAAGTCCTGCAGGAGGAGGAGGCCAGAGATGGGAAAGGAAGGGAAGGGCAAGTCTCACCCCTGTGTTTCTGGATCTTCCATTTTTGTCCTTGCTCCCTTCCTGCTTCCACAGTGTCTCCTGGTGCCTCACAGGGTCCTCGGCTCCTAGGTCCAAGCGTGTGGCTGCACCTGGGCAAAGCTGTGAGGGAGGCTCTTCACCTCCCTGGTCAGCATGCACCATGGCCCGTGAGCCCAGCACTAGTCCTGGGAGTCAGTCCCAGAAGGCTGCAGCTCCTGGCCCCAGGGCTCAGAGCTTTGCAGGGCGGTGAGGCAAAAGCCCGAGGCACACCGGCTGCCACTGGGCTCTGCAGCGGGAGGCCATCTCCTATTTGTACCAAGGCGTCATGAGACATACTCAGTCCACAGCCTCCCAGGCAGCCCACAGGGGATCACGGCCCCGAGGCTCCCCGGGGTGGGCCAGCCGTGCCCCACTGGCTGCAACCATTCTCCCCTTGCTTCCAGCCCCCGAGGCACTGCCACCCCTTGTTTCCCCACCCACCTCTGAGGACCTAGACCCTCAGCTTGGAGTGTGCCACAGACCACACAGGAAGGGTGAAGCCTGAATTCTGGCAAAGGCATACAGCTCCTGTGGTGACCCCAGAAAAGGCCCCAGGCAGCACCAAGTTTCCCAAGACTGCAGCTCTGATGGCCCTTTTCCCTCCAACAGAAATGCCACACTGTCATGAATGTAATGGACATATTTTTTTAAAAAAGAAATTTGCCGTGGAGAACACATCCACCGAAGAGACAATGAAGGGGTTCTTAGTGGGAAAAGGAGAGATCCGTAAACCCCTGAAAGGGATACAGACTTTGATGTGCAAGCAGGTGTACACACCTTTGCTTTTCAGGGAACAGACAGGTAGATTTCAGCAGATTCTCAAGGGAATTATGACCCAAGCAAGACAAAAACTACCACCTTTTATGTGACAAGTTGTCAGGGGTTAATCAGTCAGGAAGGGTGGTTTGCCAGAGACTAGATTTCATAAAAACGCATTTCTAGAATTAACCTATTTCACTAATATGACTACTGAATTTTAAAATAGGAACTTTCTTCCCCTTCCACCACTCATCTCAGAGGTGAATGGTCCTTGTGCCTGTCTGTCTGTCCCCACCAGCCCTGTAGACCGTGTCTGCTGGCGATGGCAGGGGAAGGCCGTTTTACTTGTGACACTTCATTAAACACATGCCCACCACCAACACAGCTCTGCATTAAAGTAAACCAGTTCCAAACAAGCCAGCCTTGGAAATGCTGTTCCTTCTGTCCATCCACACACATTCTACAGAAACAAAATGAGTGGTTTCGGAGAAGGTTACAGTTTTAACATACCACAATTGTCCTGAAGCTTAAAATACCACCAACAGGATAACCAGAATAAGTGAGCCCAGCACAGCAATGCGCAGACATGAAGATTCGCTTGCTACAGAACAAGATGAAACCTAGAAAAGCCAGGGCAATGAACCTGAGCGAGCACTGAACACAAAACCATGGGAAAATCTGCTTTATCACTTTATTTTTAAGAAGCCATCAGCAGCCTCTGCAGCTGCTAATCACTGCGCGCATATGGCATGGCTGTCACCTTTATGAATCATGTCTTATCTTGAGAAGATTTTCTTTACTACCTTTCCTTTTGCACAGTCCTAAGGAAATATGAAACAAGAAAACAGTAAAAACCTCTGAGGTTCTCAGTGCCAGGATCAAAATTCACAAATAAAGCAAGCAAGAAAGTGTATTAAAGTTTTTAATTAAGTCCAATTCTGTGAAGCCAAATATTAGCATCTTCATTTCCAAGCTTACTAAAAGGAACTTATACTCTAAGACTTTGCCTTGATTGCACATTAAATATTTTAAACCCTATGTAGTTGAGTAGCAGAAATACTCAGAGCTGTTGTTTTAGATGAAGGATTTAAATTAATTTAATTCAGAACAATAGGCACAGTATTGCATCAGTCTATACTACAATATGTCTGAAAATAAATTTTATGAAGGTGAATATACATTAATTCTGACAACAAAGATACACATATAAAGGAATAGGGAAGGTTTACAATCATATGCATACAAGTTGTCCATTTATTTTCAGAATCACAGAGGCAACCCATATGAAAGACATGGTTCAGGAAAATTTGCCTTAATGCCCTCACTTGACACAATGATGCAACTTTACAGCACTGCAACATTAGCCATACTTTAGCAGAGCAAAAAGCAATCACCTCGGCTTCCAGTCCTAAGGGTAAAAGCTTTCAGAAGTTCTTAGAATTAGGAGAGTTCAGAAACTAAAAGCCTAGAAAGGAATAAATTCTGCTCCTCAATCATAAAGACCAGGCAATCTGTCTATGCATCACACATTCTACTCACGGAGCTCAAGGGTACGAGAGTCTAAATGTGGCACAAACTGTGTCGTGGCAGTGTCAGCCCCATTCTGTCCCTCCTACTCTTCTCCGTCCGAATGGAAAAAACTCATCTGGGTCGTCTAAACCCCAGCTCTCCAGAGGCTGGAGTGCCTGACAGGAAAACCTGAGCACAGCCCGGGATGAGGACATAAAGGCTGAGGTGCTCTGCTCACATCCGAGCAGAGGCAGCATGTCACCCTCCTAAATGCATGAATTAATAAGTGATAACCCCAGGGTCAGCTCTCTGCAGCTGAGCACATGGAAACCCTGGCCATCTCAGGAAAGGGGACGTGGGAACTCCAGCTCCTAAAGGGGATGTAGCATACGCTCTGAATCAGGAGTCAGCTGCCCAAGTCAAAGAGCACAAAGCTTTCTCCCAGGATGACACGTTTCACACGCTCCCCTGAGGGTGGAGGACAGTCAGAGCCAGGAGGCTGCCAACACCCCTCCCTCCTTCCACCCTTGCCAAGTAATCAATCTATAGCTTTCTGCCTCCCTATAATTTAGGAAGCGTAACTTCTACCTGTGATTTTGGTATGTGAGCAAATGGTCCCTAGGCACAACTGCCATGTGTCCAAAAGCTGTGAACACAAACAAGAAAACTAATTCTTCAAGCCCATCTCCACAAAGCAACTCAGAACAAGCATTAGGCATGATTCTGATGCTCTCTCTACTCTGAAATCCCCTTGTTTCTCTCTGTGGAAGGCACCTGATAACACTGTGACAGCAGGTGGTCATGTTTTGACCTGCCTATTCCAGCTGATGTTAAATGAATATGACTGATGGCTACTCAAGAGGCTGAGGCTGCCACTTGGGCAGACTGGGGCGCAAGGCACCAAGGCTGTCTCACCTCCCCTATCTCATATTATGCAAGAAGGAGCCTTAGAGATCACATCTGATACTTTGATTTTATAAATGGGGAAATGGAACCCAGACCAGAAATCACTCACCTAGAAATATGCAGTCATTCATCCTACAGCCACCTACTGTGTACAGGTTCCTCACAATGCACAGAAACAAAATTCTATCCTAATTTAGATATTTGGGCCATAGTCCATACCTAGGAATAATAGTCCTTTGGATTTTCTGAAGTCTACGTATATTTCCTATCTGGAGGTGACAAGATAGAAATATGTCCCAAGTGCAGGAGTTGGCTTTTTTTTTTCTATGAAGAGCAGGACAGAAGGCTTTGGGGGCCATATAGTCTACACCATGGCTACTCAGCTCCACCACAGTAGTGTGAAAGCAGCTACAGGCAATACAAGTGTGACTGCCAGCCAATAAAACTTTATTGACAAAACAGTGTGCATGTTGGATTTGACTTAAGGGCTGCATTTTCCTGGCCACTGCCTGACAATGGGTCTCATCTGGCAATGACTTTTTGAGCTGCAGGTCTCAAGTTTGCCTTGATCAGGTATCATTCCACCTCAAACCTCCCTTATCATAGAAGTTATATATATATACACACACACATACATGCATACATATATATTTATATATAAAAATCACAAAACAATGAGATTAGAGAATGATTATAATAGCTCAGCTATTATACTCATAAAATATAGGTAAGGAATGGGAATCATAAATAGAACTGTTCCTGCCCAAGTAAAGAGGGACAGAAATTTCCATCTAAGTAACCAAGTACCAAGCATCTCTAACTGTATGATCTCTTCTCCCTGGCTTTATGCTGATGATGTTCCCATATCTTAGGCAGATCCCATGAATCCATCCCCAAAGAAAATAACCCCATCCATCCCCACTGGAGGTACATCTCAGCTGGGCTGCTTAGCTTGGCTGGCAGCACACAAAGGGTCAGTAAGCAGACTTGGGCTTTTCTGAGCCCACTGCACAGGGTGGGTAGGGGACAGGAGGCCTGGCTACCTTCCCTATCTGGGCCTGCTATGGAGAAAAGCGCTCTCAGACACAGCCCTAGGAACCTGTCAGCACTTGGTGTGTGTTGCTCACATGAGACCATTAAGTCAGAGTTTGAGAATTCTGGGCAAGATGCTCACAGTTTAGAAACAGCATAAGAAACTGTTTCCAGGAGACAAACCCTCATGGACATATCCTAGACTCCCATCTAATACAACGGTGAAAGGAAGATTCTGCTTGCCCAAACAATCACTTATGCCTTAGATGCTTTTTAGACAAGTACTACTTCTCAAAAACCTCTAGAAAGTTAAATTGCCTAGCCAAGTGTGCCCTGTCCACAAAGACACTGTGAGGAATCCATGCTGCCTCATGTCACCGGCAGAGATGCTTCATGTCAAAATTCAGCTTTTAGAAGGACGACAAATGAAATGATCATCTAGTATCATACTTTTTTGGTTTGTTTTGACTATGGGATGTGCCTATTTGATACCAAACATCTGGATAAACATATTAAGTTTCTCCATGAGCCAGTGGTTCCAGATGTTTGGTATCAAAAAGAACAAAGAGTCAGATGACTGGCAGATTTCCTTTCCAACTTCTCATCAAGGATCTGCTACATCTAAAGAACCACACTTACCTTGCTGCAGCGTCCCCCCTGTCCACTGGTTTCTCTAAAAATACAAGGAGATTTGAATTCATTGCTCATCAGTTGAGAACCACACTGAGTTATGTCAGCTCTGATTTTATCTTACTCATAAAACTGAACAATGCCATAAAGCATTCAGAGTCAGTGGAGTGTGGGTGTCAGGACAACCGCGGACCAGCACACCCAAAGGAAACCATCTACTAGGACCTCTCATTTGCATTAGATATGAATAAACTGACAGGAAGGGTCAGAGTTTCAGCAGTTCACTGGCCCTTGAACTCGATCTGGCTGCCAACATCACACGAGCCACGGCTCTCCTGGGCAGCCGACCCTCTCTCTCTCTCTTCCCCAGAACAAGGTAGGAGGAGGACCCCCCGGCTTGCTTCCTCAGACTTCCCTTGTGACGGCATGTGCCCTGAGGAAGCCTGAAGGCAATATACGTCACAGACTATAATGCACTGTGTCTTTCTAAATGCCTTAGCTGGGAGAGAGCTCCTTCCATGAACCACATCTTAGCTTGTGCTGTGATTGAGAGTTTGCTGCCTTTCCTTATTATAAATGCACACACACACATACATACACAAAACTTTTAAAAGGCAATTTCAAAGCAGGTCACCCTTTACTTTAGGAAATCACCATCACTAGAAATACAGGCTAAGGCTTAAGAGAGGCCACCATTACAAAATTTTTTAAAGTGTAAGAGGAAATGAAATGTTCTCACCTTTGATGGCTACAAAAGTCATTAAAACAAATTAGGTAAGACATAAAGATACAGTGTACAAGATAGGGAATCTAATTAATAATAATATAAATTAGTGAGAGGGATGTAAGTACAGCATAGAGAATATAGTCAATAGTTCTGTAACATATTTCTACATTGACAGATAGTAACTACACTAGTTGGGGTGAGGATTTAATAACGTATACAACTGTAGAACAACCATGTTGTATACCTTAAACCAATATAATACTGTGTATCAACTATACTTCAATAAAAATAAATAAATAAAAATAGTAATATCTAACAACTTTATAGGGTGACAGATGGTAGCTAGATTTGTGGTGGGGAGAACTTCAGGATGTCATATGTAAATGCTGAATCACCATGTTGCACACCTGAAATATGATGTTGTATGTCAACAACACTTTAAAAAAAAGAATTAGGGTTCAGAATCTAAGAAAGATGGTACTATTTGCACCATGGTTTAGTACGTTTTTAAAAGATGAACCACTTTGTTTTAATTTCTAATATAATTAATGTTGATAGCTTTAACCAAAATAAACAAAAGTTCTTCACAGGTCTTTAATCATTTTTGAGAGTGTTAAAGGGGTCCAAAGACCAAAAAGTCTGAGACCCTCTGGTTTAGTGAAAGGACCATACCTTGTGGAGTATGGTTTTAAAGTTTTGTCTCGATCTCCCACTAAGCTGTTTGACTTAGGCAAGTCACTTAGCCTGCCTGGTCTTCCATTTTCTATGGATCAGACTAATCACCCCTATAATTATCTGTTCAAGCATGTTTCCCTGCTAAAGTATAATCTCCAGAAGGTTAGGATTGTGTCTGTGGTGTTCACTCCACATCCACAGAGCCTAGCACAGTACACTGCATGATGCATGACAGGGTCTCAATAAATAATGATGAATTGATTGGCAGGGTGGCTGTAAGGATTAAATAGGACAATATGTGTAAACTGCCCAGTAAGGTACTTGGCACATGGCAAATGTCAGAGGTGCTCAGTAAATGTCAAATCTCTTTCTTTACCACTAATGAAGTTCATACAGGAGATAAAATGCATGGCTTGTCTATATAATGTGAGTGTCCAGGACACTGATTCTCAAAGTGTGGCCACCAAACCAGCAAACGTCTCCTGGGAAGTTGTCAGAGATACTAATTACTTGGCTCTCACACCAGAGTCACTGAATCAGAAATGGCTGAGATGGGGCCCACCAGTCCATGCTGTGACACACCCCCAGGGGATTCCAATTTGTGCTCTCATGTGAGAACCCTAGCTAAGACATGCATGGGGTTCCCCGGAGAAAACAGTATATTGTGGTAGTAGCATTTCGGACTTTGAGAGCAGACAGTACCCAGTGTTGCTATTTGCTGGCTGCCTAGATCTTTTTTGGACAAAGCAAGGAGGTACATAAAGTCAAATACAATAAATTTCTGTTGCTGGGCCTTCTAGGGCAGAGGGATTGATTTTGTATTCTGGCTATATATCTAGGGGCCAGCACTAAACATACTTTGCATTTGCAATAAAGCTGGAACCAGCAGGAAAAGAAGTATTCTTAAAGAAAACCTCAACATCACCCTTGAGTCATCTCTGTAGCTAGGCATCAAATCTGCGGGTGGGGACTGGGGCAGGGGGAGGTAAATGGTCACGTCAGTAGCTGTGGAAAGCACACATTTTACTGCTGATTCATATTATACCTTCATAAACACATTCCTTCAGTTTTCACAACTCCCTTGCAGCACAGCAAACCACTGCCATTAGGGCAATTACTCATAAACTCTCACCTTTGAGAGATGCCACTCAGCTATAACTGAGTAATCTCCACATTCCTGCAATACAATGGGCACTGGGATACTATACATGTACCCTGTATCTTCTGAGGCCCATGTAAGGTGCAGGCACTACCATTACTCTCATTACTCTCATTTTCTGGAAGGTGCAAACTGACCTTCCAGAGATTAGGCAGAGCCAGGATTCAATCCCAGGAATGCCTGAACCAAAATTTATGCCCTTCACTAATAATCCTACCTACCTATACAAAACACAGAAGATAGCCTTGCAAATACAATGGAGCACGTTTTAGGTAAGGACTATGATTCAAAATTGACGCGTGAAATAAAGCTTACACAAAATTATCCTTGAAAAAAAATCCCGTAACAATATATATTGCATTACATCCACAATGCTGTATACTAACATAATCTATACAGCTTTATACATTAATCAAGATTATATAATATGGAGCAAACAATCAAATGAGAGAGGGTGTACAGTTGATTTTGAATAAGTTTAAATGTACATTGTAGCCACCCACAAATTTGGCCTGGATGCAGGATCTAAGCTAAGGGAATGGGCATGCACAGAGAGTGACAGGTGGAGTATTCTATGTGCCAGAAGATCCCAGGTGCTCTGCAGTTACAGCAACAAGTGCTCTACACAGCTGCCCTGTCCCTGGAAAAGCGTGCAATACAGCAGGGGTGGGGGCACCCCTGCACAGTGACAGTCCATGGCAGAGACCAGAGCTCAGTAGGCCACAGCAAGGGAAAAAGAGAGAGAGCAGACGCACCAGGATGGACACGAAACATAGATCAGAGGAACACATGTCAGAAAAACACTCTGGTCTTGGAGCTGGGGTGGGGGTGCCTCAGATCTAAGTCCTCTTCTCCCCGGGCGTTGGGGCTTTTTGCATTGCCCTGAATATTCATAAAATGGGATTATTAATATCTAACCCACAGAATATGTATTTGTAGGGAAGTTTTATGTTTATATAGTGTAATAATTTTTCTGCAAGATAAATGGGTACTTTCTGAAATAAAATTCACTTTTTTAAAAGTACTATATTCCCCCTTTAAATCTTTTCTGGGAAAAAAAAGAGAGCAGGAGAGAAAGAGTAAAAGAAAACAACATTTAGTGCATACCTATAATGCAGCAGGGCCTCTGTTACTTATATAATTTTATTCCCATTTTTACAAATGAGGAAATAAGGCTCAGAGAGGTTTAGTAATTGTCTCAGAGCAAAACAGCTACTGAGTGGCAGAGTCAGGATTTTAACCAAGTCTGTTTACCTTCAAAGCTTAAGTTCTTATCATAACTAAACTTGATATGTATTACTTATCTTTATCAAATTGCACTGCAACCTAGTGATTTCTTGGCGCATTCCTGAATAGGAAAGAGGAAGAAAGAAATAGCACTGTTGATGACATCAACCAAAGTATTCTGAGCAACTGCTAGATGCCTGGCCCAGTTTAGGGTTCAGCAGTGAACAAGATAGGGAGAGCCCTGCTCTAATGAAGCCCATAGTTGGGAAAGGGGTACAGCGTGCACCAGGGCAAGAGCACAGGACAAGGGGTATGGGAATCTCAGCTCTGCCCAGCTCAGCCACCAACCACCCCAGGTGAGGAATTTCATCGTGCTGGGCCTTTGTCTCCTCATCTGGAAAGTGCGAAGGGCAGTGCCAGGTATTATGGGACTGGCCAGCTCCCCCATTCCCTGAGTCCATGAGAAGCACTGACTTTCCTGCTTTTTACAATGAAATCAGGTGTAAGCTATGATGAATGCTATTAGCTGCCACCCTTTCCCTCTTATCAGGCCTTTCCTCCAACATGATTCAGAATCAGTCAGGTCACAGAATTGAAGGGGCACCCAGCAAAAACATTCCAGCCATGGCTTCTCGGGAGTTCTGCAGTCCTCTCGGCTAGATGAAGTTAATACAGAGCCGCGGCGTCCACCCTAGATTTACATCAGCACCACCTCAGGCATAAACTTCAACCTTCCCATTGACACTGGAATTTTTGTCTCTAAGACAAAGACACCAAATCGGTATCTTGTGTCCCAGTGGCTCCTAATAAAGGCTTTTCTGTCACTTTAATAATAATAAATAATTTCTTTTAACCATTCCACTGCCCTTATTATTTCTCATTTTTATTGATATTTGCACTAAATACCAGTTTCAAAAACTGAATCCTTATTTGGTCTGTTTCAGGCTCACTAATTAGGGTTTCGTTGTTATATTTCTATTGTGATTCCTGTAAAATTATTTTCCTATTTAAATGGATGAAGTCAATTACATAGGCATTTATCTTACGGGTGCAATGAAATCACAGTGCACGGGCCTTGACAGGAGTCCGGTGGACTTAAGGGCCCGCATCAGCTGTTAGACACGCGCGTAAACCCAAGGGCCTGCTGGGGAAGGCGCCCGTTTCTTCGCAGAATTATCTGAGGCTTCCTGAAACACAAGAGGATGAGAACCCCGGAGGTCCGGCCCCGAGCGGCCGTTCCCCAGGCGCTCTGAGACTTCGGCCTGTGGCTCTCTGGCCTCCACCCCTACCGCCTACCGCAGGGCTAATGTGTCTTCCTTCTCCGGCATGCGGCTTCGGAAGGCGTGGACTCACGTTCATCCCCAGCGCCCAAGACGGCCTTTGGCGTAAAGGCCGTGATCAATTACTGCTCAAAAGGCGGGTGCATGAGGCCCTCCTGCTGCGGGGGGTTGTGTGGGCGTGGAGAGGGAGAAGGAGGCCCAGATGGAAAGGAAAGGAAGAAGTCTGGGGGGCGCTCTCTGGAACCCGCACCCTGCTGACCTTCCCGTCGGAAACCACTGCAGCCCATTTTCCGAATGGGAACGCTCCTCGGGTGGTGCGGTTCTCTCCGTTCCTGCGATTGGGACACTAAGACTAAGATCAAACCAAGTTCTCTGGGCCCACAGGTCCTCTGGGAAGAGGCCCGGCGTCAGACGAAAACGGCGACCAGGTGCGGGACGTGCTGGAGGACCCCGGGGCGCGTGCCCCGGGTGCGAGGCTCACGCTCCGCCCGCCGCGGGGGCGCCGCCGGCTCCGCGCGCGGATCCGCGCCTGCATCTGCCGCTGCGGCCGGGCTCCGGCGCCCCCTGGCGAGCGGCCTGGCGAGCGGCCGTGCGACCGCCGCCCACCTCCCTTGGCCGCCCCGACCGCCACCACGCTGCTAGACGAGGTTTGAAATCTCTTGGTCAGTACACCTTAAACATGAAAACGGTTCTAAAATTAACCTGAACTACTGCTTTGTTTCCCCCTGATGTACCCAAAGAGAAATGTGTCTAGATTTCTAAGAAATAAGAAATACAAAGTTAGAAATACTATGTTCTGACACAAAGATGGAAAAGTATAAACTTTGTCCCTTTTGAACGGACCTTTAATTTAAAACAGAATAAAGGACTCCCCTGTGAGTTCCTGGAACTGTAAACACTCATAAAATCTCTTTGTTTACTTTATTGACTCAATTGTGACATTTAAAATAGAAACCTAAGACTATGCAAGAGCAATTTTTCTTCACAAACCATGCACATTAATAGAGATGGCTGCAGACAATGACTTTGTGCAAATTTAATAACATCTGCTGGGTAAATATTGCACTGGCTCCAAGAGAGAGCAATGTAGTAACTCCCAAGCATGCTTCTGCAAACATCCCAGTGGAGAAGGGAGCCCCCATCACTCCCAACTCAGCAAAGATTATCAGTACACATGGTGCCACCACAGTAATTATCTCTAGGGAACATGAGTCTCTTTATGAAAGGAGTAATCAAGAGGGTTGTTGAATGAGTCCCCTGATCTTTAGCAAGTCACCTCTCTGAGGTTTAGTTTTCCCATCTGTCAAATTAAACAGAGTCAAGAGATTATTCCCAAGTTCTCATCTAGTCCTGGAAGTCATAGATTCAAAGCAATAAAGCTGTTATCACAGTTTAGAAATGAGCCTACCACAGGCCAACTTGGATGGCTCCCCCACCCTTCTCAAATAAAGCATTTTTCCACTTTATAAGACTTCAGTTCAGACCTTCAATATTTACTGACCTAGGTTCTCAAGAGACTTTCCAAAGAATACAGCAGCCAAATAAAGGAGTTCCTGGGATTTGGGAAAACATATATATTTTATATCATATATATTTCTGTAACTCATAGGCTAATCAGAAAGCTCCCACACAAATGAGATTTCTAGTACAGAAAAGACTGAAAGTATATGTCAGCACCACTTTGTTTTTACTATGCAGTCACAAGGTGCAGCCTGTATCCACAGCATGAATTTAATGCCAATTGAAGCCTTAGTATGTATTATCTATTTCAAATAGTATAGAAAAGAGAGCTGCACATCTTGTCTGACCCTTCATTGAGCTGGATTTTGGACTTACCACCAACTTCTACATAAATACCTCACCTAAAGAATGAATTTGTAACTCCAACCTACTTTATTTTCATAGCATGCTTCATTCAAAAGAAAAATCATTATAGAATTTTTAGGACATCCTAAAAAAATTAAAATCCTGTAATCTGTTCTTCACCATCTATATTCAATCAGAAGAAGGGCAGAGTCAAATGCAGCTCTATTATTATATTCTGGAAGGTCAGTTCTCACTGTAGCATGATCTTAAACCATGTGACATTTTATTTTAAATGGATGTAAAACTTTCTGTCTTGATATTTTGTGACATCTGCTTACTGACCGTAAATGCTAAAGAAATATGACTTTGGGTGACCGCATGGATACTAAGACATTTTGTTTTTTTAAAAAACATTAACAAGATGCAAATGGAAGATCAAATATAGAGAACAAATTTAGCCCTCTTCCTCCTCAAAATGCAGGAGATACAGATCATCTGGCCACATCTGATTAAAAGACAGAAAGACTCATGAAGTGACCCTCACCCAGTGCAGAGCCTCCTGGTCAGTCAGATCACTGCCATCGGAGTTGTGTTCTCCCTCTTTGCTCTGGATTTGGTCCCTCTGAAAGTGTGAGGCACTGACTACACACAGCACTGACTGGTCACCTCCAATACATTCACCCCCAAATGGAAAATTCCTTTCTTTATGTGATTAAAGGTGGCCAAAATGGTCCAGAGTGTTATATTTCAGGGTACTTGGAAAGCAAGGGCAGATGAAGGCATGGCACAAACCATGTGAATACATTCAGTTGTGTTCCAAAAGATTCAAACACAGAGAAAATACACATTCCACCATTAACCCATCTTTTTTCTCTGTTGTTTCTTATAGTCAGTATAATCTTAAGGTTTTCAGTCATGATGGTAGGCTCAAATCATCTGATGGTGGCAGGAATCAAAGCTGCTTTTGTTTTTTTTTTGTCTTTGTTTTTTTAATACCACATAAAACTCCTCTGGAAACAGATAATAGCTCTGCTTCTTACTAACTGGAATGAGATATTTTTTTAACCAGAAATCCACATGCAAATAAGAAATGCTTGAGTACAAGATACCTTTTAATTAAAACCTGCAAAAACAGGGTCTCCTTAAGACAAACCAGTGATTCAAGCAAAATGCCATGTTGCTACCACAGACCTGGAGATAAATAGGAAGTCTTTTAAGTACAGTTAAAATACAACACACAAACCTCAGAGCAACTATTTTTAAAGAAACAGCTCAAGTAAAGTGGTTGTCTAGTGCTGGGAAACTCCCTGGAGCCCACCTGTGCTTGTTCCCAGCAGAGTATGTTAGGAGTGTGTCTGGAAGAATAAAACGAGGACGCCACTCACAGGAAAGGTACAGATTTGACGGCCGTGGGAGTTCTCACATGGTGGCAAGAGAGAAGACCTTTGGTTCCATTAGAGGCAAGCTCTTCACACGCAACCATTCAAAACTGCCCAGGATTCAACATCTAGCCCTACTGTGGACTGATGCTTGCTTTTATGTAATGCTCAAGGGAAATCACCTAGTTTTGATGTGGCCTTGAGTTTGATCTTGTGAAACTGCCATAATCTTCCCATCAGAGATAAATGTGAAGATTCTGGCCTTCACTGGTATGTACATTAACACAGGCATCGTCTCTGTAGTTTTTACCAGCCCCTCTTCTAGGTTTTCCACCTCCCTGCATATGGATATCTTTGACCTACTCTGAACTCAGACCCCTAATCTTCAAGAACTTTGTCAGTCTTTATTAAAAAAATGGTCAGGCAAATAAAACAAATTTAACCTAGGTGTGGCAGCTCGGTGAGGGAAATGAAACAGAAGTTACCTAATCATAGCCATAGCCACCTGAGCTCTGCCTTACCTGTTGGGTAATAAAAATAAATGGTACCTTCCTAAACTTGAAGGGCATCAAATAAAATCAGTTGTTCAACTCTGCTTCTTGGTGGGGCTGTGCTATGCAGTTTAACCAGTGTGTCTTAACTCGAAAACACTGTCCTGAATTTCAAACACCTATGCTTTAGGAAAGGTGTTTTTTGGGGAGGGGGTGTGGGGGCTTGGAGAAGAGGTGTTTTGACATAAAGCAAAAGATGAAACACAAGCCTCTGTGAAAATAGAGATTGTCAGGAGGGCAGTAGAAGGAAGGAATAGGGAGAAAAGAAGCTTTAATTTGAAGTTAAAGTATTTTTTCCATAAGAGTAGGGTTTAGTCTTAGTTTGAGAACACTTTCAAATACCTTGGACAGCTCAAAAATGCTGTTCAGGAAATCGAAACCAAGTGAGCCAAGAATAGTCAGAACAGCAATTAAATAAAAATCCCTGGCAAAGCAGCAGGAGGATGGAGGGCTGGTTTCGCGTAGTTTTGAACCCAAGGGCAAAGCCGCGGAATCTCCTCCCGAGAGGCACCAAGACCGGCGGCAAGAGTGGGTCGGCGGGGGAGGGTTCTCTCGGACGTTCGTGCCTCCCGCCAAGTTTCTCGGGCACTCGCCCCTCCGAACCGCCCCCCGGCTGTGCTCACCTCGCCTCCGCCGCCCCGGCCCCCGTGACGCGCACCCCACGCGCTCCACCCCGGGACCGTGCCTGCGGCCGTGAGTCTCCCGGGCACCCGGAAGGTCCCGGGACGGGCAGCGAGCCTGACAAGGCCGCGGGGGCGCGGCCGGGCCCGGGGTCAGGGCGGGGGCTCCGGCGGGAGACGGGCGCCCGCTCCTGCGCGCGGCGCGGGGCTCAGCCCGCCCCCGCTCCGGGGCCACCGGCGCTCCTCGGACTGCGCGCGGACCGGCCCCCACTGCACCCCCGCCCCCCAGTCCTGGGGCTGCTGGAGGGCGCTCGGGAACCCTTCTGCGGGCAGCGGCGGCCGGGGTGCCAGCAGTCCCCTCGGGTCCCGCCCCGCCGCCCAACTCGGCGGCGGAAGCGGCGCTGGGAACCTGGCCCCTCCGGTCGGCGTGCGCCGCGAGCCCCGGAGCAGCCGCCGTTCCCGGGACCCGCTCCTGGGGGCAGGCGGGGCCGGGGCGCACGCAGCGGCGGCCGGTCGGGCCCGGGGACACCGCAGACCGGCTCGCCCCCCGCCCGGGGGGTCGCACTGCAGCCGGACGCGGCCTCCGGGCTCCGGAGCACTGCCCTCGGGAGGCTGCGTGGGGCGCGGTTCCCTCGCACGGGAGGCTCGGCTAGCGGCCGCCTCGCAGACCGGCGGCGGCAGAGGCGACGAGCAGGTACGTCCGGGCGAGGAGCGCCGCCCGCAAAAGTTGGTCCCGCTGCGCAGCCCGGGGACTTTGCTGGGCGGTGGAGCCGGGCGCGCGGGCTCGGACTCACCTGGCGCGGAGGAGGGCAGGCACGGCGAGGCGGCGGCCAGGGTGCAGGCGGCGTGCGGGACGGCGGTCAGCGGCAGCGGGGCGCGGAGTCGGGCGTCCCCGGGAGCCCCGGCTCCATGCTGGGCGGGGCGGGCGCGGCGACGCGGGGCCGACGTGGGGCGGGGAGCGGGGAGCGCGGAGCGCGGCCGCGCTCGGAGACTCGCTCCTTCTGACGAGGACCGCGCGCAGCAGCCCAAGCGGACAGCGGCGCCCCGCGAGCGCCCCCTGAGGGCGCCGAGCGCCTGCCCGCATGCGCTCGGCGCCCACGCCCGCCAGCTCCCGGACCCCTCGCGGCTCCCGGTGCCCAGACTCGTCCGTCTCCACCCCAGGGAAAGCGGTGACGTCCGGGAGCGGGTACCAGGGGTCCTTCGATTTGCACACAGGCGAGGGGCTTGGCGGATGGCTGCTCAACGGCCAACACAAATGATGAAGACCCTGCTCACCTCTATCCCCAGGGGTCTGCAAGGGCGCCTGGCCAGCGGGAGGAACCCGGTAAGTGCTTCTAGTGAATGAATGGGCAGTGAGGCTTTCCTTCACCCCCTGTCTCCCAGAGACATCCACCTCACCAGTAAGTATAAGATAAAGTCAGCTTAGGAACCCCTATGTTTCCAAATAGACATAAACACGATGTCTTATGCAAGGAGAAACCACTGCCACAGGCCAGGAAGCACTTTAGAAAGATAAAGTGTGGCTTTCCTGTTCCAAAACAGTCAAAGTCAGACAAATGGGCAATCTAGGGACATCCTGGGCATCGGTCCGGGTGTCTGCAATGGTACACAAACTAGGGAACCCCATTCTCTCAACACACAGGTATTTTCAGAACAACGAATCGGACTTGAGAATCCCGAAGGTTCAGGAGGGGTTCTGTCTGACACTGGGATGACAGGGGGGTTGCTACAATATATGGATGGGAGACAGGATGTTCTTTCCCCACAAGACCCTCAGGCACTATATCAAGACCTCTCTTGATGTAAAGGGCTTTTCACCAATCACGGAGTTCTCAATCTCAAAGGCAGTGGAGGAGAAATAATAGGATGAGGAGTATGTGCCCCACTAATGGTTCTACAGAGGCCATTAGGGGTATCTTTGAGAGGTAGAGGCAGGGCCTTCAGAAAGAAGAAATAACATCTTTCTTCCGCCAGGTGACCTCTCAAGACCTCCTGAAGTAGGATAAAACCAAACATGGACCCTTGAAAGGATCGTAATGATCTGTACACTGAAGGTCCTTTGATTCTCTGTGACTGGTAAAACATGGGTCATGTGGCTAAGCAGAGCCAATCATTGTGGCCTGGAGACGTGGGATCACAGGGACGCTCCAGAGCCCCCACCGTGTCCGGGAGCACTTGGCTTTCTCTGCAGCACTCCTGGAGCCAAAGTGGGACCCCTCCTGATTCACATGGACTGAGAGTGAAACCTAGGGATGGCTCCCCAGGAGAAATTCAGGATCTTCCTTTGGGGGCAGAAGAAATGAATGCTGGGCAGGCAAAGTCAGCATGTTTACTAAATAAGAAAACATTAAGTCAGAAACAATTCTTTTCAGGTTTAAATGAGAAGTAGCCTCAGATATGAACTTGACGTTTGAACTGGACTGAATGTACAAATACGAATGGGAGATCTTTGCATGTTGGTCGCATCCTCTGGAATTTAAGTCCCATGGAGGCTGGTGATAGTCTGTTTTGTTTTCTTGTTCATGACTGTAATGCCTATGCATAGTGCAAAATCTGTCACTTAGCAAGTAGTCAATAAACATTTGTTAAGTTAAATTTTTAAAAATACTTTGAGGTCATTTAAACAAACCTCTTTTTTAATAGGTGAGAGAAAAGGATTTAAAAAATGCTGAACATATACTATTTCCAGGCATCTGTTAGGCACTCATTTAACCATACCATTTAATTTTCTCAAGAACTGCTCGTGTAGGTTTATTATATCTATAAAATACCTGTGGTCTGGGTAGTCAGAATGACCAGACCAGGAAACAAAACCAGTTGGGGGAGCATAATGCCCCCAGTGAATGAGGGGGCAGGAAGTGCTAACTGAAGCTGGCTAGCTGAAGGGGTAGCTAAGAGTGGCCCACCGCCATGGGCCCCAGGTGGAACTGTACAGTCAGACCCACAGGAAGGAGCCCACACAGTCACCTTTGGATCCCATGTTAAAAGCACAGACACACAAACCAAATGCAGTGCTGTTACTTGTGACAAAAATGATTTCCTCTTCCAGCAGGCTCCAGCTCCCTAATTAGAAACAAACAGTCGCCTGCAAGCCAGTGTGCAGAACACACGTGCAGCTTTGTGCCAGAAAGTTGGATTTTTTTTTCTCAAGGCATGACACTGAAGGCAAATGCTAAGAGGCTCTTTGGAATGTGCATTAAGCAGAATTTACCCACAGCTCACCTCTACACATGAAAATATATAACCAGCTAATGAACTGTGGTCTCATTCACTGCCCCACAAGAAGCTGCTCACCAGCCAAGTCCCTTTAACAACCGTGGCATCAAAATGCCTTCTCTGTATCACTCACTTCCTTCCAACTCTTCTTTTCATGGATTCTGAGCCGCTGGATTCCACAGCCATAGTCAAAATTACCTAAAGCCAAGCAGAAGAGGTGTTCCCAAGCCACTAAAGAAGTTCCAGCTCTGGGTAGAGTCACTGGCTGGGTCTCTGCTTGATAGCATAAGGGGAGGTATCCACTCACTGTCCTATGCCAATATGAAAGGCACCCCACCCATCATTGTGACAAGTGAAATGCTGGAATGGAGCCGGGGAACAAAAGGAAGAAATGTGGATCCTTACTAAAGCAGTTGCTACCATTTTTTAAGTGTAGCAGATGAAAAAGGGGAAAAACAGGCAGTCAGTGCCCTGCATTAAAAGCCTTGGATCCTCCCCTGAATGAGTCAGGGTGAACATTTTGTTTTGGCGTTGAATTTATGTTTTTTGTTTTTTTCTCACTGTAGGATGGTTATGTACTCAACTAATCAAGGGGACTGCTGCAAATAACAGGTATTTTTGAAGCTTTGGATTGAAAAACAAAAAACCTTGCATTTCCCCACAGGGCTATTTATAGCTCACAATGTGTTCTTCCCCGCCCTCCTCCCCACCCCCCCACCCCCCCGCGCCAACCCCCCGCCATTTCATGTGTTTTGAGAACTGACTGACGTGTCTTCCTCATGCTCCTGCATATGCCTGAGATGGGCTGTCACTGGAGAGCAGAGAGAAACACTGCAAGAAAGCCCCTCTAAGATGCTAAGAGTCATGAGAGGGTTGATCCGCAGCCCCAGGTTGATAGAGATCACATCTAGCACTGTCTGTCTTCTGTACAGGGGGCCCCTGTATGACCTCTCATGCCTCTATAAAAAAATCCATCAGCGACAAGCTTGTGCTACAAAGGGTTACCTTATACTTTTATCTACCAATAGGTGGCATTAAAATCCCTCTAGTATTTTTCTTCATTGCATTTTAAAAACCATAGACAGGTAGTATTTTCTTTCTGAGATTTTACATTTTACTATTTTAAAGAAAACTAAATCAGCTATTATTTCAGAGCAGATTATCATATTTATCTTTTAATTAGGCTTCTCAGTCACCCCTCAAAGCCTCAGTTATCTCATTGTGAAAAGACGATATTTGACTTGAACTCCAGCTCTGGGATTCTGATTTTCAGCTACATGATACGTGCCCAGCCACACCACTCCTCATGTTTGTGATAAACCCATTAAAACTCCATTCTTTCAGGTTTAAGTAATGTTAGCATGCAGCTACCACTCTATTGCAGAGACTGCTATTTGCCTAGCCTATAATCATTTTTGTTTGTTTGTTTTTCCTTGCTAAGAAAAGCATAATTTTGTGGGAGGTGGAAGGTGCTCAAACCAAAACCCACATTTCCCAGCCTTTCTTGCAGATGGATAGTCATGTGACAAAGGTCTAACCCTGAACTAATATAGTAGCTATGCACATTCAGAGATATTAAAATTAAATAAAATTCAAAATTAACTTCTGTGGTCACACCAGCCACCATGACATGGGGCTAGTAGCGACCATCTGGGATGGTTCAGGTACAGAACATTCCCACCATCACAAGGAGTTCTGGTCCAGCCATTGAGACATCAGTGGAAGTGAGACGACAGTTTCCACGAGAGTCTGAACAGGAAGGAGATGCTGAGTCAGCAGGCACTTGCCTTTATCTTCTTTTCCCCTTGCTCCTCCCTTCTTTCTATCTGGAGGTGAAGGCGAGTCAGCCATCACGTGACTAGGAAGCAGCCAGTATTTGCCAGGCAAGCTAAACAGAAAGATAAAAGGAACCGGGATCTTTGGTACCATGAAGACAAACATATTATCATCAATTTTATTATGATAAAAATAAAACTGCCACTATTTGAAACAAGTCACTGTTTTCAGCTTTTTACTACTAACAGCCAAATGTTATTTCTAACTGATATACCCTGAGAAAATTAGCTGGATAGTTTTCTATTAATGGATTTGGATAAAGAAGTTTCTTTACAGTTTCCTTTACTTTGGACAGAGCTGAAAACAAGATCCTGGATAAAAAAAGCAAAATAATGTAAATTCCACAATGAGATAATTATTAATGACTCACTTAAATATGCCAAGTGGGCCCAAAGGGTGCAGATGGGACATTAATAATTTCCCAAATATGTATAGTTTGACTGAAGAGCAGCTTTGCATTTTCTTGGATAAGAGGTTAGTCTATGTCAAGAGAAAAGGAAAATAGTATTTGAGCCTGTTGTATACACTAAAGATTTGGCTGAATGGTTTAGCAACATTATCATGTTAAAGTCTCATGACAGCCCAAGGTAGTGTTCATATCTCCCTTGTTTTGCAGATGGCAAACAGGCTGAGCAGTGAGTATCCTGTCAGACTCTGCACAGCTAGCTAGTTTCGGAGGTGGTCTCAATACCGCCACTGCATAAAACAGGCCCCTGTATGTGAGCACCGTCAGGTCCACGGGCACCTACCTGCTCATTTCAGGGCTCACTCCTTCCTCCGTACCATTTTTTCACAGACCTGATTATTTTCTACCATGGAAAAGATTGATGACACTTATCTTCAGCATCATGAACTGTAGACATTGACCAGGCAGGTTAGAGCAAAAGGCTTCCCAAGAAGTGAGCAGCTTAAGCAAAGGCTCCAGGTCAGGAGCAGGCCCAGCCTGGCCACGGAGCCCAGAGGCTGAGGACCCACCATCCTGGGGTAGTGGGCAGGGGGAGCAAGGGCCTGCACGAAAGGCACCCTGAGACCTATTTGAGGAGTCCCGATTCCCTCCCAGGAGCCACTGGCTCCCAAATCCCCCCAAGTTTCGGAATTTTCCTTAGTCCATGGTGAAAGGAGGAAAAGTATAAGATTTTTTCTATATAGCTAAATTAATTTGGGGGATCTTTTCCTCATTTTTTTCAATAAACATTAGACACTGCCTTCTTGTCATCAATTGCTCTGAGATTTTGTCATTTTTAAAATGTCATTACTTAGCGAAATAAAAAACTTATTAGCCAAGGACAACTCCAGAAATGTGTTTTGAGATCTGTTCTGTGAAATCTAAACATTTGGAACATCAAATTTAGAAAACATTGGGAGGACATGGGAATACATTGAAGAATTTTGCGCAATGTGGTGATCAGATGTTAGGGTTAAATTAAAGAAGGACCAGAGAGATGGGGAATACTGGACTCAGGCGTCTTCCCACTCAATTATTCCACTAGCTCTTTTGTGAGCATGGTCTGAGATTTGGGACACAACGATGGACCAGACCAGACAGGTAAAGCCCCTGCCCAGAAAATAAACAAGACAGGAGGTTGGAAGTCATGGAGAGGTGAAAATGAGAGAGAGGAAGCAGAAGAAAGGATAACTATAGATTCCAATAAGGCTTCCAAGAGAAAGAAAGAGGGTGATGAGACAGGAAGTAGCTGGGAGATGCTTCCCTCTTAAGAAGACCTCTCTCAGGGAAACGCATTGAGCTGAGAACTAGAGGGTATGAGTGGTTCTCAGCATGCAGAGACCAAAGGGAAGAGCGTTCCAGGGAGAGGGAGCAGCAAATCCAACAGCCCAGAGGTAGGACACTTATTTAAGTTCTCAATGATCAGGTTTAAGAGTTTGGACAACAGGATGAGGTGGTTACACCACACCAAACTCCTTAAAGGGGAAAACAGGAAAAAAGGATAAAAAAGATAGGAGGAGGCCTCAATAACGCAGAACACTTCTCTTGTTTGTATCATTATTTAAACACATTTTTGAACATCTAGTCTGTGCCAAACACCTTCACAGGTACTGGTGTTGACTGTCCTCATTCTTCAGGATCACGTAGCCCAGTGTAAAGCATAGAACAGAAAATACACCCCAGAGGTATAGTCTACATGAGCCCCCTGGTTGGGAGCCCCCTACCCCCCTATGGGTTACTTCCATCCCATAGTTGTAAGACAAGATCAGCTCTCACTGACAGGGAAAGGAAGGCCTCTGAGTTATGAGCTCAGGTGACGAACATGCAGAGGGCTGTTTCTGGAAGCATAAGTCCATATGTCCACCAAAGAGATTTAGAGGAAGAACAGATTTGAGGACATTAATGGAAAAACCAATGAAATCCAAATAAAGTTTGGAGTTTACTTCATAGTACTGTCCCTGTGTTGGTTTCCCAATTATGATAAATATTTCATGGTAATATGATCTATTGACATTAGGGGTAAATGGGCAAGAAGTATATAGAAATTCTCTGTACTATCTTTACAACTTTTCCCTAAATCTACAATGACCCCAAATTAAAAAGTTTATTTAAAAAACAAAACACAGCTTTTCCACTTGTTTCCTTTGGATAAAGTTAGGCCAGTTGAGGTGAGGGATGTGCATAATTTTCAGGTTCTCAATACATTTTGTGAAATTGCCAGGATAGCAATTTAACTTAACCCATCATTTCGGCCAACTTTGTAAGTAAAAACCTTACTTCCTCTGCTTGACATCTTTAAGTCAACTGTCTCCTTAGCAAATTCCACAGGAGGACATTCCCCAGTTAATTCCTAGCAGAACGCAGAGGGAATATTGAGGAGAAATGCCAGAGGATCAGGACCCAGCTCACCTTTCCCAGACTGGCTGGTTTTCAACCAGTGAAGGAAAGAAGAAGTGACAAAAGGAAACAAAACAGAGACTCTTGGAAAGTCAGAGGATGCTGCTTTTACATAGTCATTTTTCTGATTGCAGCTCTGCTGTCTGTGTTTTTCAAGCAGTACTGCCTTTACCATGAATCACCAGTGTTCAAAGGTGGACCAAAATAACACATTCTTCCTCTGGAGAAGAGAAGGTGAAATCCTATCTTTCTGAGGGTATTCTTGAGGGAAAAAGAAAGAGCAAGAGAGAGACCACATTGCCTACTTTTTCTAAAAGCAAGGCCTTTAATTTGCTCTTGGAAACCTTTTTTTAAAAACACTTGCCAGTTGGGAAAAGCATCAATAATGCTAAGGTGTGCATTGAGAAGTTGACCTGTGTCTGGCACCCCTCCTGGAGCCTGTGCAGTGATCCATGTCATGCCAGATCTTGCTGTTTTACTTACAGGAAGGGAGACATTAACAGCTACAGAGTGTCTGTGTACCAGGCATTGTATAAAACCCCTTCTGGAGTGTTCTCATTGACTTCTCCCAGCAGTGCAGGGAAACAGTGTGAAGGATTCCAAAATGACTAGTAGTCCTCTCTTCCTGTATCCAAGCCTCTGCAGCCCTTCCCATAAGGTAAGGAAGACACTTTAAGAAGTTTAAGGAGTCTGGCGCATTTTCTCCCTGAGAACGAGCCCAGGCTGTCTTGATGGAGAATGGCTAAGAGATGGGTGAGAGATGAGCCATTCCAGCTGAAACCCAGCCATGTGAGACAGACAGCTCTCAGCTGGCCACGAACACACAGATGAGCTGTGCCAAAACTCCTGAGTCAGTGAGAAGCATGAGCTAACAAGTGCTTATTATTATACTAAGCCTCTGAGTTCCAGAGGTGGTTTGTTATACATCAATAGTGAATTGATACAAGAAGATAGTCTTATTTCTTTTTAGGATGTAGAAAATTGAGACACAGATTGCATAATTTCCCAAAGCCACACAGCTAGTAAATTGGAGATAGGATTTAATCCAGGGACTAAATAAATCTAAGGTCTCTATCCCTTCAGCTGCAGCCCCTGCCATAGAATGGTCACCAGCACAGCCGATGTCACAGCTATTTACATAGGATAAGACTAGTCACTTTCCTAGCTGCCTCCTGGGTAGTGTGCAACATGCATGCTCATACATGTTTGCAAAGATTGATCTGTTCAGGGGAGAGAATGAGCTACTTTTTAATTCATTCAAGATGCATTCATCTTGGTGTAAATCTGCGATTGCATCCTAATGACAACTGGCTTCCTTTTGACAAACTGACATGTTTCTGTCTTCAAAGCAAGTCACTTTGGGGATAACCATTCAGCCTCCGTCCTCCCTTCTGGGGGGCTCTGCCTCACTCTTCCAACCCTCCTTTGTGTCATGGTCTATTTCCAAACCTTTACCCTTTTATATCCTGAGCTCACTCCCTGCCTTTCTCTGTCTCTCAAACCTTTATAACAGTAGTTTAATCCCTAAAAGCCATTCCCTAACTCCTACTTTTTTGATGACTTCCTTTTCTGGTCTTGCATGTGTCCTCTCTAGTTCATTACTTCTAGATCCTTTCTTCGGTAACAGGATGGTGAATGCTGCTATGCCATCCCTGTGCCTGATACCCTTTGATACCTTCCTGCTGTCCTGGAATTCTTAATCTGAAATCCCTGCTCTGTCGGGCAGGCTCAGCGCCATCTAGCCCTTCCGCCCCCTGGCTCGATTTCAGGCACTGACGCCGCCCGGCCCCCAGGCGCCCGTGCTGTCTGCAGCCTCACCGCATTTCTTTCAAGTTCCCCAGCTACTGTTTTTGAGCCTCTCCACATGCTGACTCCTCTGCTATTTCACTGATGTGGGCACACGCCCGCATGCATACACACACACACACACACACACACACAAAACACTGGCTAAAGTAATAGAAGAAATTTCCTTTCTTCCAGGAAGCCCACCCTGAATCTCCCAAACAAGATAATGTGGATCCTGTTCCTGCCCACAAGGAACCTGTACTCACCCAGCTATAGCGTTTACTGCTCTGTACTGTATTTGCTGTTTAATTACCTGTATTTCATTTGCCACTGTATACCCACAGGTAGAATGCAGTTTTGTACATAACAGACTCTCAATAAATATTTACTGAATGAATGAATCGCATGTTGTTATTCTTCCTTATGTATGCTTTATCCTCAAAGAAATTTTCATAATTTTTAATATTCAATGTACAAGAGAGCAAAGTTGGAATAGTTTCAAAAGAGGGAGGCTGACAATCAGGTTTTACCCAGTAACTCTGGCCTGGTTTATTTCTCTGACAGATTGTGAAATACTTGCAACTGTTTAGACTACACGTTCCCATGTCCAGAAGATGAGAGAAAACATTTCCTTCCATAAATCCCAAGGAAAAGCTCCAAGGTTCTGTTCTGCTTGGATGGGCCAGGCTATGGGCTGGGATGCTGTGATGTGCCAACAGCCTTCGTCCTCCGCAGTGAGCAGGGGAGGGGGAGGAGCGGCTGATTAGATGAAGGCTAGGGTATCATTAAGAAGAGAGCCCTGGGTACCAGCTGTAGCTAATACCACCCTGCATTTGCCACCACAGAGTTTCCGTGACCATATGCCTGGCACTCACATCACGTGTGATCTCTGCATGGTCTGCTGTGGGTACGCCAGCCTCTCACCTACCCAGGAGCTGCTCCTCAGCACCACCCTGAGATGGAATGGCCCTTAGGGCAGGGCTGCTCTAACATGACTAGCAGGGATTTTTAGCCTCTGGATAAAGAATAACTCAAAGCCACAATCTTAAACGCACAGCCCTCACTGAATCCTTCTAAGAGCTGCTCTTCAAACATGCTCTCCTAACTCCAGCTGCCAGCTACTGCTTGACTTGGGAATCGCTTCTCCCTCTTTGGTCTTATTTTCCACTTCCATTCCTCTCACTGGAAGCCTCCATGCTTCACCTATGCTGCATCAGTGGAAAGGCATTTGATATTTTGTTCTTTGGGGACAGAAAGAGTAGCTTGCAGATTAGGCCCAAACTAAAAGCACGTCTCCGCCCTGAGCAGAGCCTGATTCTGTCTGCACTGACCACAAAGCTTCCTTTCTAGCTTTAGTAGGTCAGAGATTTTACCATTCAGCCCCTTGCCTAACAATATTAACAAAAAAAAATCAGTACAAGCAGGATAAAGAAAGATGTCAGTCAGGTCATTTAAGGGTGTGGTTCAGGCCATCAAACTTGTAGAAACTGATTCAAGGCATCAAAATATCTTTGCTTTTTATATATATCACATCAACTAGACTTCAAGACTCATCTTTATTTTGTAAATATTTTCCCATCCATAAAAACCAAGGACAAGGATCACTATACTCTATATTCCACAGCCTCTGATTAGTGTTGCCACAGTAGGAAGTCAACCTGTAATGCATTTCTTCTTCCTTCATGGGATATAGAAGAACAGAATCAAAGCAAGTGTTGGCCATTATTCATCCATTCAGTAAGTATTTGCAGAGCAACTTTTATGTGCCTGGTCCTCTGTTAGTCCCTGGAGACATAAGGTGAAAAATTAGACTGAAATTTCATGAAATGATAGCTCCCATAAAACATGGTGAAGTCATGAGAATTTGCAGGGGGTGTGGCAGCACAAGGCTGGGGAAGTCCACCTACTCCAGACCTGGGAAGGTTCCCGAAGAGGAACTTAGAGTTCTTATGGGTTGGCCAGGGAAGCAGGAGTGAGAGAAGAAAAGGCAGAGAAAGGATTGTGTGCATACAAGTCCAGAGGTAAAAGTGGTTGGGGAGAGAGATGGGAGCGCAAGGTGGGGCGAGGGTGGGTTGGGCCCAGGGTGGAAATGGAGATTGGTTGATTCAGTGACATTCAGTCCCATGAGGATGACAGGGAAGGAGTTGAAGAGGCTATGGGAGGCAGATCATGGAAGGTCTTATAATGCTATTAAGAAGTGAACTTTAAGGAGTCACTGGAAAAAATTTAAAAGGGGCTGGCAGGATTTTATTTCCATTTTAGAAAGGTCCTTCTAGCAGCTTGGTGCAAAGCTGATTAAAGGTGAGCAAAATGGGAGGCAGGGAGGTTACTGAGAATGGTGGCAGTGATCTGGTGAAAGATGATGGTGGCCTAAACGCAGGTGGTGAGTGAGACCGGAAGAGCTGGGTGATTCCAGAGATATTCCTAAGATAAAGATTCATGTGACTTGGATTCATTTAGCATGGATCCAAACGACATGAATAGTTCAAATGTATGGCATCATTTACTCGGGGTTTTAACCACTGTAGCAAATGCTCCTCCTCCCTCCCACCCCTCACCAGACCTCCTCTGCCTGAACCTGAAGTTGCCTGTAGGCAGTGGCCATGCACATAGACAGCTGCCTGCACTCATGCCGGGGGCTTTTCTCTGGCCACTGGTATAGCTGAGGCCAGAATACAAGTAAGCATATGCCCCCCAGGACCCTCAACCAAAGAGGGATGAAGTCTGGTGGATAAGTATCCCAATGTCCTCGTCCTCTGATGGGACAACTCTGCAGCATATTCTGTCACCACTCAGAAGTCCTCATCCAGACTGGGCCCAGCTGGCCACAGTGGCCACCCATTCACAGATGCGTCCCTATTGGCTCTATGGCCTTCCCTGGCCCCTCCCTTCTGCTTCCCTAGATCACCTCCCAAATGAACCACTTGCCCTTATTCCAGGCTCAGCTTCCAGGGAAACCCAAATTAAGTATTACATTGTTCCTAGATTTATTTATGGAAAGAGAACTTTTGAAGCCCATCCATCCCTCTGTGAGCCCTTCTCACTCAGCAGAGGTGATCCAGGCCAGATGCCATCAGGTCCAGCTCTCTGGAAGGAAGGCAGGTATTAGGTTCTAATCAAGTCCTGCCCCTGCCCTCCTCGCCAGGGCTGCTGCTGGTCCAGGTCTCTGCTGAGATTCCCTTTTCTTCACCGTGACTGGGGGCAAGCAGAGGAAATAGGCCTACTGCAGATCACCTGGAATCAAATCCCTCAGCCTTTTGAACCTCGGCTTTATTCACGTGTATTAATCTTTGCGGTGGCTTTGTAAGGAGCCCCTACTGGGACAACAATTAGTTTAGCACATAACATTGTTCGGCTTCCTGGATTCTATACGGATTGAATTTTAAAGGAAAGCATACCCCATTACCAAGGGATAGATCGGAAGACAAATACCCTACACTGACCACCTTCAATCGCACCTCACAGGGCCTCGTGACATAAGGTGAGAACAGAGTCTTTGAAAACCAAGATGCGTGTCAGGTCCCCAGACTCATTTCCTCATTGAGCAGCGTGGTCTCTGCCCTGCCAATCCAGACTAAACGACCATGTCTGTGCATCAGGGAGGGGACTGGGCACAGGAGAAGAGCAGATAAGGAGAGGCCAAAGCTACCATTTCTGACCCCTTAAAGTGTCAGACGGGAGACCCAATACATAAATACATGTACTTTGAATATGCCCTCTCATTGACTCCTCACCATAGATCTACATGAGATGTTATTCTCATTTATACATGAGGAATATAAAGGTCAAGCAGTGAATAAATGTGCCCACATCATACAGGTGTGGGTGGTAGAGACTGGATTTAACCTAGGCCTGTTTGGCTCCAAAGCTCATACTTCTGCCACTTTGCCTTTGGATTTCAAGCCATTTTTGCTCTGTTCCTGTGGATATTCCCCAGAGGTGAAGAAAGCTTTTCTTGGAAGCTTCAGCAAGAGCAGTTATTTCCTGGTACCTGGGCAGTCCCACCAATGGCTGTATTAAGAACACAAGTGCTGACCCCACTTACTTCCCCCAAGCCCAAACCTACCAACATATCAGTGAACTGTCACTGTTTCTGCATGCCTTCAGCCAGGAGCACCTTGAAGTCTGATAAGAACTTAATAATCATAACAAGAAACGTGCTCTTTCGGGTAAAGGTCACAGACCCCGTCTCCCTGCTCACAGCGGTAACTGCAACTGCAGAAAGAACCACCGCAACCACCTACTTAGGGAAATGGCGCTGAGCCGGAGCAATGGAGGAACAAGAGACTTTGGTGCCGCATAGAAGGTCAGTGCTGGGCAGCGGGGATGAGCCAACAGGCCTGAGAACAACCACTAACGGCCCCCAGATTAGCGCAGTCAGGACTCTGGGGGGAGCTGTAAAACTCCCTCAGCCCCATGCCTATCTCATGGAGCTCCAGGGCTGCAAGGAGCTCCCAGCACTGCCCTGGGCCTCCCGGCCGAGCGGCACAGGGAGGGAGGCAAAGTGCTGACAGCCACCCAGACCTACTGCCTCCGGGTCCTTAGCAGAACAAGACAAGAAATGTGCCTACAGGCCCGGGAGCCTCAGAGGAGACCCCCAGCTTGGAACCGTGAATAAGGAGACAAATCTCCAGATTCTGTTTTATTTTTCTTCACTGGCAAGAATGGAAACAGTCACTGGGAGTAGACAGGCAAGTGGAAATGGGATGAGCAGCCAGGACGACCTCACATATGTGAGCATGGTCCACACTGACCTGGTGGGCAGAGTCACGCAAAGAGACCCCCGTCCTTTCTTCCCTCCACAGGAATGGAAAACACCGCCAACCACGTGTGCTGAGTCCTGATATGTGACACGTGACAAGGCTTCAGAAGGGAGAGACGTCCCAGGTCTTCCAAAGACCACGCACAACCCAAGTCAGCCTCTCCCACATCCCTCCCATTCTCCAGGCTATTTTTTAAAATGGGTAGAACTCAGAATATATACACCTCGAAGTAGCTCAGAGGAGAAAATCAAAAAAGGTACAGAGTGAGAAGAGAGTCAAAAAGAATCCGTCCTCATTACTAGGAAAAACCGAGACACTGGGCAAAGATGTCTCCGTGAGGCACGGGGGGTCAAGAGGACCTACTGTAGCCAGACAGATGAGAGCGCACGAGAGCAGGGAGCAGAGGGGGGCAGGAGGCGACAGGGGGCCGAGGAGCCTGAGACATGCGCAGGGCAGCGTCCAAACACTCCGCCCGGGAGAGGATTCCCTCACAGCGCCTCACCACGAGGTCGCAGGGCTGACAGTGCTGTCAGTCGGTGGGGGTGGTCAGTCTCTCCTGCAGGACACGGAATGGTGACAAATGAGGGCAAGACGGAGGGCCACGTGTGTGCTCATGCTGTAATCTTTCTGTGGGCTTCTATAGAATATAAAATCAATCAAATAAGACCAAAGAAAAGCAAACAACAGGAAGCAATGAAAATTAGGATTGCAAATAGAAGGAAATAAGCCAAAGGCCAGAACAACTCGCATGGAGCAGGACTGTGATAGACAGCTGGGTACAATGACCAATATAAAAAAGGAAACTTAACCACCATGATGCAGAGAGAGAAGAACTACCAGCTTAAAACATGAGGAAAAACATAGCAGATGCAGAACACAGCAAGAAGGAAAAGAAGAATGGCCCAATTTAAGGTACAGTATTTGAAAGGAAAGGAGCGACACACAGCAGCAATTCACTGGAGAATTCCGCTTTATTAGGGAAAGGTGCTGGGTTATATAGGAAGGGGCATAGGGTGATTGTGGTGTTACTTCTACAGGGCTGGTGGCTGTTGGCTAGGTGCTGGGATTGGGAGGGGGGCGAGAGGTGATTGGGCTTCAGGTGGCGCCGGCGGGAACCGAGGACCCCGAAGAGAAGCCGGAAGTTTGCCATCTTACTGGTGGGGACCCTTCATTCCCCCCTTTCTCCTCTATGGGGTTGTGGACGTTGCTTTTTCTCTGACTGCTTCTTGCTGTACAGGGGCAGAGAAGGGAGTGAGGGCTTGAGGATTGGGAGGAAAGGGTTGATAGGATTCCCCACAGTAAGGATGAGTAGATGTGGACTTCTTCAGGTTGGAAATCAATGAAGGTTCCCTGTAACCATAGGTCAAGGACCTGTTGATTCCAATGGTGCCAAGAGGATATGGGTGTCAGGAGCCAGGTGTCTGCAGCCATTGTTTCCAGGAACAGTTTCCAGTGGAGACAGAGGTCCATCTCAGCGTGTGGTGAGGAGTTCACGTGAGGGTGAGGGATCTTCTGTGGCCAGAAGCTGGTAGTTCCTGAGTAAAAGCTGGTTGAAAGCTTGATTAGAGATTTTTCCGACTTGGGATTTGATGAACTTTATTATACAGGGTAAGAAGAGACAGACGAGAAGAATGACTATTATGGGGCCTGCAATGGGCCAGACCCAGGTAAGGAGGGGGTTTGTTAGTATTGAAGAGAATGGGTTGGAATTGGAAGCAGAGTGGAGACTGGAGGCAAGGTCGGTGAGTTTGGTGATGTCAGTTTCTACAATGCCGGACTCGTTGATGTAATAGCAACACTCTTCCCGGAGGAAGACGCAGGTGCCGCCCTTCTCGGCTGTAAGCAGATCTAGGGCCCGCCGGTTTTGAAGGGTGACTTCAGCTAGCAAAGTGACCTGTCTTTGGAGACAGGCTAGGGAATCGGCAGTGGATGTCAGGGCTCCCTCAAGTTTGGCGTCGAGATCTCTAACTGCCCATAGAGAGTGACCCAAGGCTCCTCCCAAAAACCCTGCCCCAATGGCTGAGGTGATCAAAGAGGTACCAACCATAATGGGAAGGAAAGCAGCCCTTTTTGTGCGCGAGGGCAAGGGAGGTTGGAGCTCAAGGAATTCTGCCATGCTGTAAAGTGTAAGCTGTGGGATTAGGGTGATGAGAATGCAGGGTGTATTGGAGTTGAGAGGCAGTGAATTGAAAAGACTGCCATTACACCAAAAGAAGTGTCCCGGTTGTGTAAAAGTCTTAGAGCCGGAGGTAGGGGTGTAGATAGAGAGGCAGTGAAGTGCGCTGGAGGGGGGTGGAGTTGGGCCTACACAGTGGTGGATGGTGAGATTATCTGCGTATTCTGGTTCCCATAGGGGTATGTCTGCCAGGGGGCGGAGGGGTTGTCCTTTTGCATGGAAAGAGTAGTTGGAAATATTAAGGGGCACAGCGGCCAGCAGTGGGCGCTGTAGTGATGCACACAAGAAACAATTGGCGATGTTGAGGGTGTGGTTGAGAAAGATGGTGGTGTCTTGAATGAGCTGTAACCAAGAGTAGGAGGAATAAGAAGATGAAGAGGCGCCATCAAGAGTTTGGATAATGACTTTTTCAGTATGTCTGATATCTGATGCAACTTGAGAGATCTGGGAGTGAGAGGGAACATACTCTCAAGAGATATGAAGGGTACTGTGGGGGGTCAAGGACCCCCTGTAGTAAACTGAGGCTGTGACTCCGGCAGCCCATCGAGAGTCCCAGGGATCTGGGATTGATAAGGAGAATGAACCATTGGGATATTTCATGAAACGGTTGGAGGAGCAATACTGTGGGTACTGGAAGTCACCCATGTAGTGAATGGCGCAAGACCAGTAGGGACATCCCCCGTAGGTGTCTTGCCATCGCTTGCAATAGGCTTGTCTTTGGTCATAGAGGAAGCAGAGGTAGGGAGAATAAAGGTAGCTGTAAGTGAACACTTCAGTGGAGGGAGGAAAGTGGAGATACAAAGGCTCAGAGCAGCCTTTCAGAGGACAGTCTGATGTGGCAATGAGGGCAGTAACTTTTGTTTGATGCTGTGTGTAAGTTTGCCTGACTTTGAATCGCCATACAAAGGAGGGTGGGGTGGTGGGGAAGACAATAGGAATGAGGAAAAAAAGCGAGAGAGCAGTAAAGGAGGAAAAAGTCATGATTTGGGTATGGATGGCAAAGGGGGTGCACGGAAGATGCGGAGCTTCAAGGGATCAGAGGGATGAGGCATGGTAGAGTAGACAGCGTCTTGGGCTGTATCCGAAGGACTCTGGATTGTGACTGATGGGTCTTGGGTGTCCAGAGAAGGTGGGTCTTGGGTATTTGGTTTCAACCTGGAGAT
The DNA here is from genome assembly GCF_040802235.1 of Manis javanica. Lineage (NCBI taxonomy): Eukaryota > Metazoa > Chordata > Mammalia > Pholidota > Manidae > Manis > Manis javanica. Next base: position 36,593,954 of record NC_133170.1, on the reverse strand, counting down.
ATGAATCCAAGGGGTGACAGAGTTATCAGGCAGTGAGAGCTTGGCGGCCGAGGGGGTGCAGAGAATAACTGGCTGTGGACCTTCCCATTTCGGGGTGAGAGAGGGCCGATCCTCTGGTGGCTTATAAAACACTAGTTGGCTGGGCTGTAAGACAGGAGGATTTTGGGAGGCGGATGAATCAGGAAGGAGCCAATCCTGATATTTCCACAGTTCAGTGCGGAGGAGAGAGAGTAGTGGAAGGGCCATATTGGGAGGAATTGGTCCTTTGTGGGAAGGGAGCCCCGGGGGTAGAATCGGGCGGCCGTACATGATCTCAAAGGGCGACAAGAAGAAAGGTTTCTTTGGGAGGGCTCGAATGCAGAGTAGAGCTAAGGGAAGTAAGCGAACCCAGTCAAGGTGTAGTTCTAGAGATAGTTTGGTCAGGATGTCTTTTAGAGTCCTATTGGCTCTTTCTACTTTTCCCGAAGCTTGTGGTTGATAAGGACAATGTAAATGCCAGGGGAGCGAGAGCGACTTGGAGAGGTTCTGGATAATTTGGGCAGTGAACTCAGGGCCGTTATCTGATTGGAGGGAAGTGGGCATCCCGAACCTAGGAAAGATCTGGGTGAGGAGGATAGAGGCAACCGCGGACGCTCATTTGTTAGTGGTGGGGAAAGCTTCGACCCATCCTGAAAATGTATCTACTAACACGAGTAGGTATCTGGTGTGTCGTACAGGGGGCATGTTAGTGAAGTCTATTTGCCAATCTGCAGCGGGGACATTACCCCTTGCTTGATGAGCCGGGAAGGGTCGGGCCTTGAGGGGGGTATTAGGGTTAGTGCGTTGGCAGATGGTGCACTTGCAGGTGATTTGGTTAAGTAGGGTTTTGTCTTCAGGAGAGAGAGGAAAAAAAGATTGTAAAAAATGGATCAAGGATTGGGGGCTGGGATGGAACAGATCATGTAAGAGGTGGAAGAGAGACTCTTTGTCCTGGGAGCAGAGGGTGTCTTGCGATAAGGCTAAAACCACAAGGGCAGATGGATTGTTGTCTGGTGTGTCTTCTGATAGGGCAACTGACTGGGCTACTCTGTCGGCTTTGTTGTTACCTATTGCAATGGGGGAGTCATCCTTTTGATGTGATTTGCAGTGGACTATGCCTAGTCGGTGTGGGAGTTGTGAAGCCTCTAGAAGTTTAGTAATTAAGGCTGAATTAGTTATGGAATTTCCTTTTGTGGTGAGGAGGCCTCGTTCTTTCCATACTGCCACGTGAGACAAGAGAATGTGGAATATGTACTTGGAGTCAGTGTACAATGTGAGAGACGTGTTCTGGGCCAGAGTGCAAGCTCTGGTAGCTGCAATGAGTTCGGCCTGCTGATTGGTTGTACCAGGGGGTAGGGCTCATGCCTCAATGACATCTTTGAGGGACACTACTGCATATCCTTAGTAGTGGGTGCCCTCATGTTTAAAGGAGGACCCATCAGTAAACCAGATGAGGTCGGAGTGTGAGAGGGCTCCTTCGGAGATCGTGGAGTGGCACAGAAGGAAGTTGTGAAGGGCTTCTAGGCAATCATGCGAGGGAGTATGAGGAGAGTAGGGTAGAGGAAGAAGAGTGGCCAGATTCAGGGGCTGGCAGGGGAGGAAAGAAATGTTTGGATTTTGGAGGAAAGAGGTTAGTAAGGTCAGGAGTCTGGAGGGAGGGAGAGTCTGTAAACTTTTGTAGGTTAAGAGATCTTTTAGGTGATGTGGGGACAGAATGGTAAGGGATGCTCTGAATGTTAGTTTATGAGCTTCTTTCTGCAAGAGCTGTCCAGTGGCTAATGCCTGTAGGCAGGGGGCCCATCCCCGAACTGTGGGGTATAATTGCTTGGAGAGATAAGGTACTGGGGCAAAGGATGGGCCATAATATTGGCCTAGGACTCCTAGAGCTTGACTGGACCTCTCATGAATGTATAATGAGAAGGGTTTTGACAAATCAGGGAGATGGAGAGCTGGAGCTTCCACAAGGGCTTGACGGAGCTTAATGAAGAAGTGTTGGGGTGAGGATGATAATGATTCTTCAGGGGGGCCCTTGCTGAGGTCGTATAGGGGTCTTGCCAACAGGGAGAAGTTAGGGATCCACGCTCTAAAATACCCAGCCAGGCCTAGAAAGGAAAGGATTTCTGTCTTGGTTTTGGGAACGGGCAGGTCAGAGAGGAGTCATTTTCTGTCTAAGGTAATGGACTTTCTTTGTTGAGACAGAAGGAATCCAAGGTAAGTGACAGAAGGGGAAGAGATTTGAGCTTTGATGGGGGATACCCGGTAACCTCTGGAAGCTCGAAGGTTAAGTAGAGATGCAGTGTTAAGTTGAGACTGTTCCCATGAGGGACTGCAGAGTAGAAGATCATCTACATATTGTAATAAAGTGGACTCGGGGTGATCATGATGAAACTGTTTGAGGTCTTGAGCTAGGACTTGTCCAAAAATATGGGGACTATCTCGGAAGCCTTGTGGCAAAACTGTCCAAGTAAGTTGTTCAGAATGTCTGGTGCATGGGTCCGTCCAGGTGAAGGCGAAAAAATCATGGGAGGAGGGGTCTAGAGGGATAGAAAAAAATGCGTCCTTGAGATCTAGGACTGAGAAGTGGGATGCCGAGGCAGGGATCTGCGATAAAAGGGTGTATGGATTTGGAACTAAGGGATGGATAGGGACAACGGCCATGTTGATAAGGCGAAGGTCTTGAACAAGGCGGAAAGATCCGTTGGTTTTTTTAACAGCTAATATGGGGGTATTAAATGGGGAGTGAGTGGGTCTGAGGTAATTTTTGTTTAAGAGATCTTGAATTATGGGTTGGAGGCCTATGAGGGCTGAAGTGGTTAGGGGGTATTGGGCCTGACAGATATACTGAGAGGGGTCACGTAATTTGATAGAGGCAGGGGGACATAGGGCCACGGAGGGGCTTGTAATGTCCCAAACTTTGGGATTTACAGGGTGTATGAGGGCAGAACTGGAGCTTTCATTGGGTAGAGGGGAGTTTTCGGCTATGAGGGCCATCAGAAAGGGAGTACTGGGGGCTGTGTGAGTGGATATAGTTATGGAAACGTGGGGGAGGGAAAGGATGTCTCATCCTAGTAAAGGGATGGGACACTGGGGCATAACTAGGAAGGAGTGGGAAAAAGGTATGGGATTGTCTATGATTGTGCATAAAAGGGGGGGGTGTTTAATGGGAAAATCTGTTTACCTCCTACCCCAACTATAGGAGTAATGGCTGGCGTGGTAGGGCCCCGGTATTCTCGCAAGACTGAGAAGGTGGCTCCTGTATCTAGGAGGAAGTAGATGGGGCGACTGTCTACTGTTAAAGTAACTCTGGGCTCCTGTTTGGTGATGGAAATGGTTGGGCAAGAAGCCCCTGGGCCCCATCAATCTTCTTCTGCCAGCCCCACTACGGCGGGCTTAGGATGGAGGTTGTTCGTCCAGCCTCCCCTTCGAGTGGTTGGGCAATCAGACCCCCAGTGGCCCTTTTTGTGGCATCTGGGGCATGGGGTGGTAGGAGATCTGGGGGAGGGGCATGCCCTTGACCAATCTCCCTCTTTTCCACACTTGAAACAAGCTCCTGGGGGGGGGCTTGTTTGTAGAGGGGCGCCCAGGTTGTGGTTTTATCAGCTGGGCTAACATCTGGAAATTGGCCTGATCAGCCGTTTGTTTACAGCGTTCTTTCTCCTCCTCCCAGTTATGGAAGACTTTAAAGGCCACTGTTAGGATCTCAGTCTGTGGGGTAGCGGGGCCCTGTTCTAACTTTTTGAGTTTTGCTTTAATGTCGGGGTAGCTTTGAGCTAGGAAATATGTCATAAGGACATGTCTTCCTTCAGGTGTTTCTGGGTCCAGGCTGGTATACTGTAATAGGGCTTGAGTGAGTCTGTCTAAGAACTCGGAGGGGATTTCATCTCTCTTTTGACTTATGTCTTGGAGCTTTTGAAAATTGACTACTTTACGAGCTGCCTTTTTCAGACCTGCTATTAAGCAGGAGGCAAAAATATCTCGAGAGTGGATACCCACGGCAGTGTTATAATCCCAGTGTGGGTCTTGTTCGGGGACAGCAGTGGGGCCAGGGAAATAGGTGGGGTCAGTCCTGTGGGTTTCGGTAGCATGCGTTTGGGCGAAGTCCCAAACTCTTCTACGCTCTTCAGGGAGGAGAGTATTGGCCAGGAGCATGAAAATGTCATGGTGCGTGAGGCTGTAAGACTGGAGGGTCCATTGAAACTCCCTGATGTATGTCGTGGGATCAGTGGAAAAGGAACCTAGGCATTTCTCTAGTTGGGCTAAATCTCCTAAGGAGAAAGGGACGTGAACGCGCACGATGCCTTCAGATCCTGCTACTTCCTGTAGGGGGACAATAATTTTGGGAGGCCCTCAGGACCAGGTCTGAGGGGGACTGAAGGGTTCTGGCTCAGTCTGTGAGGGGGAAACAGGTGATGGGGGCAAAGCCGCGATAATTTTGGGAGGCCCTCGGGACTGAGTCTGAGGGGGCAAAGACGGAGGAGGCTCCTGGAACTTAGTTAGAGGGGGTCTGAAAGGCTCAGGCTTGATCTGCGGGAGGGGGGAGGTGATGGGGATGGAGGAGGACGGCGTGAGGTGAGGGAGGAGATGGTGGTGGAAGGAGGGGAGGAGGGGGAAGGGAGAGGACGGGAGGCTTCTGCAGGGGTGGAGGCAGCAGTGGCGGCGGTGGTAGAGGAAGGGGGAGGGGCTGTTGTAGGAGAAGAAGGGGAAGGGAGAGGACAGGAGGCTTCCGCCGTGGGGATAGAGGCAGCGGCGGAGGGTGGAGGGGTTGTAGGAGGGGGAGGGGCCGAAGGGGGAAGCCTGTATGGCGGATCGGCCGGGTCAAAGGTAATCGAAGAGGGACTGGGAGTGTTTGGAGGGGAGGGAGACGCTTGCACGCTAGGAGAATTTGGGGCAGGGAGCAGGTGGTGGAGAGGCTGGGATTTTGAGCTAGGAGGTGAAAAGCTTCAATATAGGGAGGGAATCTCCTTCCATTTTTTCAGGCGCTGGGAGTAGTTAAAGAGATTGCGAGTGATGTTAGGATCAAGAGTTCCCCCTGTGGGCCATTGGTTGTCATTGTCTAGGGGGTATGTCGGCCAATCTTGGGAGCAATATTTACGGAGAAGTTTTGGTTTTATATCAGGTGTCAGGGAGAAGGTAGCCAGATGCTTAAGCAGGCATTGAAGTGGTGAACTTTCAGGGAGGGATGAGGAGGCTCCCATGGCTAAAGAACAGAGAAGGAGACAAACGGGAAGACGAACGGAGATCCTCGGACTGGAAGCAGACCGCAAGGAGACAAAGGGCGTCCCCGATGATCCTTGGTGGTCTGCGGAAACTCGTAGATGAGTCGGAATTTCTTCGGAAGTGTGGGTCGTCACCCAGACTTCCCTAAGAAGGCAGAGTGCCGGAGTCACGAGGTACCTAGCGCTAGGAGTTTTCGGCAGACAGAACAGATTTCGCCGGATGGAGCAGAAGGGGGGGGGGAAGGGAGCGTTCTCATCTGCAAAGGAGTCACCTTGTTTATGGCTGTTTGAGGGGGGCCTGAGGGTCTGCCACAGCCCTAAAGGCCTGAGTTGGGGATTTATGACTGTCGGAGTAGGAGCCTGAGGGTCCGCCACAGCCGTGAAGGCTTGAGGCGGGGAGAGTTCCCTCCTTGTCCCCGAGCGTCAGGGCCTTGCCGGACGATCACGGTCAATGGCACTGCGATAGCTCAGGGAAGAGTGGCCCACTCTGGGGAAATTTTGCTTAAAAAGTTTAAGGCCTGAGGCGGGGGTTTATGGCTGTTGGAGGAGAGGCCTGAGGGTCCACCGCAGCCGTGAAGGCCTGAGGCGGGGAGAGTTCCCTTCTCGTCCCAGAGTGTCAGGGCCTTGCCGGACGATCACGGTCAATGGCACTGCGATAGCTCGGAGAAGAGTGGCCCACTCCGGGGGAAAACTTACCTAAAGGCCAGAGAGGAGTGGTGAGTGTGATGAGCCAGCGCCGGAAAAAGAGGACGAGGGCAAGCTGCTGCTGGTGTCGGGGGGAAGATGGGGCCCAGTTGGGGTGTCCCGTCTCCCGGGTTTCAGCACCAATGAAAGGAAAGGAGTGACACAGCAGCAATTCACTGGAGAATTCCGCTTTATTAGGGAAAGGTGCTGGGTTATATAGGAAGGGGCATAGGGTGATTGTGGTGTTACTTCTACAGGGCTGGTGGCTGTTGGCTAGGTGCTGGGATTGGGAGGGGGGCGAGAGGTGATTGGGCTTCAGGTGGCGCCGGCGGGAACCGAGGACCCCGAAGAGAAGCCGGAAGTTTGCCATCTTACTGGTGGGGACCCTTCAGTATTGTTCCAGAAATAGAAAAATCAATAAATGGAGCAGAAAATGTATAAAAGTTATAGTAGAAAAGCTATTCCTTGAAATAAGGAAAAACAATCTAAAACTGAAAGGACACAGACTGTTCCAGGAAAAATTAGTAATTGTGAAAGGATTATTGAAATCATAGTTAAGTTATATTGAGTTCTGAGGCTAAAAGAGAACTCTTCATGTACTTAGTAGATGAAAAAGCAAGTTATGGGGACAAAAATAAAGTCTGGCCTCAGAATCTCCACAACAAATTTACTGACAGAAGCTAATCACCAGTTGCTATAATGTTCTGAGTCCAAGAAACTCTGAGCCAAGACAGTCTTGAAAAATCAAGATGTCTTTCAAGTATAGAGAAAACAAAAATTTATTTCACCATGAGTTAAGGGATTATAACACTTGAGATACCTTGAAAAAAACCTCCCAGGTGACTAAATCAACCAACAAAGTGTTAAATCAAAATATAGAATTCAAGAAGCTAGAAACTGTAGTTAAACAGACTCATTTATTTGAAAGAAAATCAGGATTAAATAATTATGGAAATTATGGTAGAAAATAAAAAGTAAATGTTACAAATCTTGACCTCTTAAAAATAAAATAAAGTAAATGAAAATCAGGAAATGAGGAAAAGGAAAACAGAAAACAAATGTAAACATACTGCTTTTTGATTTTTCATAGTAGGGACACAATGAGGGTTACATAAACACAGAACACAGTTAAAACATATATGACTCCTACCAACTATTTTCTCATCAATAGCTAATGAGTCTCAAATTTTAGAGAGCACAGAGCCCTGGAGGGGAATCCCCTGGAGGGTTACCATGGTGATGGCAGGCACCCCACCCCCACCACAACCGGCAGAGCTCCTGATTCAGTAGGTTAAGAATTTGCATTCCTAAATTCCCAAGTGACCTCTCGTGCTGCTGGTCCAGGGGCCAGTACCACAGAAGATGCTTTCAGGGACTAAATCCTATTGGGAAATCATTATTATCATTTAAATCTAAGGGGATTTGGTACTTTTTATTTGAAATGACATATATATCATGATCTCTTAATACAATCCTCATTTCCATCAACCCACCCACTTTTATTTTTAATATATCTGGTGAGAGAAAGAGAGAGGGGAGGAAAGGAAGATGTTTAGACTAATGTTCATCTGATGTTAATGATAGTTTCTTTCCTAGCAGTGAGATATAGAGGAGGTCTTATTTGTACCTTTTATATTCTTTGAATCTCTTAGAATGAGCCTATGAAACATTTTTCCGATAATTAACAACAATAACTACAAGTTTAGAAGCACAGTTTATCCAGTATAGATTTCAGTTTCTCACTGCCCCCGAGAAAAGTGTTCTGGAAGTCATGATGGTCTCCAATGATGCCAGCCCCGTGCGGTGAAGAGTTCCACTCAAACTCTCCTCATCCCCTGATAACCAGGAACAGAGCTCTCACCCATGGTGATATGTATTTCCTTGCAGAGGAATGGTATTTTCAGCTCATCTGCCTTTTGTTACAAATCTCATGTTTACTGCCTACGGCATGAAATCATGGCTTTCTTTAGTGATCCTAGAATTAGCCCTTCCAATTGCTTAGGGAGTTTGAAATCATATTAAGACTTTCCATATCCTTTGAGATTTCAAACCCCCCATCTCATCGTGCCTCAACCTTGTAAAAGATACTTCATGGATTGTCTCACTCCTTGTTCTGAGGCCCCAAAATCCTCCTGACTTATTTTAATTACTCTTCTCTGGGTATGTTTTGAAATACTACCTTATATTGATTAGATACATTAGGCTGTTAAATAAAGTCTTCTTCCATAGGGTCGATAAATACTTTATACCTGGTTCCAGAGCCAGAAGGGAGAATAATTAATTAATTAATTAATTAAGTGTTACCAATTGTGAGCTGACAAATTACTCAACTTCAGAAGACTCCCCATCAGTGAAGAAAATAAAGATGCTTTATTCATAAGTACCTACGACTGAAATGAGAGTAAAAATGTGCCAACAGCCATGAGTCCCCACGGCCCAGCCTCAGTGTGTGAGACCTGCAGTGTGACCTGAGAACTGGACTGGAACACCTTGGTGGTGGGGAGGGAGGGAAAGATAAATGAATAAGTGAGTGGATGAGCCAGGGGCTTATTAAATAAGCATCACCAAAGCCAATGTTCCATCAGAGCAACTGAAAAAAACAAAAATAATATTTGTAACCCAATCATAATTTCCAGTTTGACCCCTGAGGTGTGAATCAGGATTGAGTGTGACCCTGTCATCAACATCATTGACTCGTATTCTTACAATTTTGTGGATCCTACCAACTCTGGTTTCTCTGGGCCTCTGATCTTGTGTCTCTCCCTCTCCTGAAATCCCCTGGGGGCAGGAGGACACTATGCAGGAGCTGCAACCAAGCTTCTTGGCAGTTTTTGTAGTAAGTTTGGCTGAAAGCTAATAAGCATTTCTTATGTTCACTTTACTCCTGACATTGAAATTTCTGAACTTCACCAAGCAGCCAGTCTTCCAAGATTATCTTTATCTATTCCATATTCTACTCTGAGCATAAAGTGTTGACTTTGTTCTTTGCATGTACTTCTAGCATCTCAGCCTCGTCTGCTGACCCTTACTCCTACTCTTGTTTGATTCCAAAAACTTTACTATACCTTTTCTTAGCATATCTGTTTCATGTGATACCTTAGTGAAGTCTGGCCTGCTCTCCCAGACATGTTACAAATGCAGCCTGTAGCCCCCACCTCTCTTCCTTAACACCTTAAGAATGTCATCATTTTCATAGTCCTTTTTCCTCCTTAATTCATTTTCTATCAAGTTTGCCAACCTTAATGAACCCAAGGAGGTATAAAGAGTGCTTTCAGACAGTACACAAAGATGTCCTAAGTGAAAGCAGCAAGATGCTTCCTGGGTTTGGAATTGGAAGACCTAGATCCCAGTACCAGTTTCCATCACTAACTAGTTGTATCACCTTAAGTGCATAGGTGCAGCCTAGGTATAACCAAACTCCTTTAGGCATCATCTTCCATATCTGCATCTTCCATTGCATTAAATGCAAGCAAGAATGTGCAAGCTGTGCTCTCACAGGGCAGTGGAAAAGTGAAAATAAGACAATAAATGTAGAGGTGCTTCAGTAACCATAAACTCCTCTGGAAATGAAAAGATTGTATTATGGTGGCAGACTAAAGAAAAGTTATGGAGAATCGTTTTACTCTCCTCCTCTGCCTTTAGACTTCTTTATCTGTAAGGAAGGGAGTCTGGGAGAGAAGTAAGTGGGAAAAGGCCTTGTGACTTCATCTTGGATAACAGGAAGGGAAGTTACCCATTCGGCATTAATAAAGCATATATATATATATATATATTGCTAAATACAGTAGATTCATATCTGATTAAGATTTTGGTCCTCACTCAGGTAGCTGAAAGTTTAGTGAGGCACACAGATGGGGAAATAGACTAGTTCGGTGTAGTGTGACAGGTTCCATGGTAATAGCATGTGTGCACAACTGCTGGAAGCACGAAGGGCCATGAACCTGACCTGAGAGCTAAGCCAGACGTTTTAGTGGGGTCAGTCCTGAGGTAAGTCTGGAAGAACCCGGGTATGGATGTTGAGCTCCATGCTCAGATCTGCTCGTCCATTCGGAGCCAGAGGCTGGTGAGGGTGACAGGCAGTAGTGCCACAGGGACCAGACCTGAGCCCTGGGCTCTCTGCCTTGGATATAGGCAGCAAAGCATGAACCAAAGGGGTAAATAGCAGCAGCAATGCTCACTGGGACATTCAAGTCACCCACGAAGTAGGCAGCCCAGAGGCAAACCATGAGCTCAGAAAGTGCTGCAGGGTGTGAGCTCACCAGAGGCAAGAACCGGGCGCTCACCGTCAGGCTGGGAATGAGCTCCGTGGGGCTCAGGGTCATACCTGGGGGATCAAAAAGAGACTCTGGGGAAGCAAACAGAGAGAGCTTGTTTGTAAGGTCTTACCTTCATGGAGGACAATATTAACACCAGAGGAATGTGGATAATACCGATGTGAGCCTGAGTTGAAGACACAGTGTCAGAGAGTATAAATACAGCTGAATCATTGAATGTTACTGAGGGAAGGGACCTAAAAAATGTATTTATCTAGTCCAACCCTTACTTTATAGATGAGAAAACAGAATCCACATTTGAAGGTTGCTGTCCAAAGTCCCAGTTAGTCAGTAGCTGAGCTGGGACCATCAACAAATAAGGCCAGCATGTTTGTTGGGTGCCCACTCTGCCAGAAAACTCATCTCTGACCTCCACAGGTCACCCCATCCTGTTGAGAACCTGAAGCTCAGAGAAATCAAATAAGTTACCGCAACTCACAGAGCCAGCCAACCACAGATCAGAAATTGTCCATTCCGGCCTGGCTCCCCAGACTTTCTGAGTTCCTGGGCTGCGGGAGCCGCTGTGTCTCTCCCAGGCCTTGGAGAATGCAGAGGGTCACCTGCCCCACAGGTTCAGTCAGGACCTGAACAGAGCCAACGCCTTCCCGTTACCGAATTTACTTACATGGGCTCTTGTAGCGCTTCTGAGCTACCCTCGCTGCAGCCAGACATTGTTCCCAAGAGCCCGGTGCCCTGAGGCCGGCATCTAGAGCTCCTCACCACACTGTAGCCACCCCAAGATATGGCTTTGACTCAAAGCATTTTCAGTCACCAGGATATAAAAGCATAACTTCAGGCAAATGTTTCTCCACTAGCACACAGTAATTATCCATTGTTTGGAAACAGTCCTTTGCAGAAGTTTTCTTTTCTGGAAAGAAAAAATTTAAGGAAATTGGATAAACTGAAATAAACAACACTCTATCATTTGCCTGCTAGCACTCATTGATATCTCAGTACAACAGAGAAAATCACCTTTAGAAGTAACAGCGAAGAAGAAATGTTGCCAGTTCGTTAATATTTTTCTACTACTTTGGGGTAGGAGAGAAATGGAGGGGTCTTGCTTTGGTGGACATAGTGAGTCCATAAGGATTGAACTGAGGCCATTCTGCTGGCAGGGAAGACAGAAGAATTACAGAGACAGGTCCCGGACTCCTGGAAATTAGAAACTGGAAGGGAAGAAAGGACTCATGAAGAGAAAAATCATAGTTATGGAATAAAGCAACAGATCAGTGGGTGAAAGCAACAAAGTGGCACAGTGAGGATGGAATTAGGTAGGCTTCTAAGTGGTCACACACTTAGAATTCCTATTCATTTATTCAATCATTCATCAACTACTTAGGGTAGCTTACTAGGTGAGGCATTACTCTAGAGATGGGGAAATTCATGAATTAAGAAAACAAAGACAAAAATTAAAAATTAGCCTCATGGATGTCATATTCTACTGATTTCAAATTGTGGAGGGAGTGTGTGTGTGGTGTGTGTGTGTGTGTGTGTGTGTGTGTGTGTGTGTGTGTGTGTGTATGTATATATATACATATACTTATGCATAAATATGTCAGGTGGTAGTAGATGATATGGAGAAAAATAAAGGGGAGAAGAATGGGATCAGTGCAAGGGGGGGCTGCAGATGAAACAGGGTGACAGAGATGGTGCCATTTGAGCAGGACCTCAAGTGTCTGAGAAATCAAGCCATGTTGTTATGAACATTTCAGATGATAAACATATTCTAAAGTCCCAAGGCACAGATGATTAAGAGAGGAGACTGGTAGGACTGGAGTGAAGTAAGCAAGGGGAAAAGCAATGGGATACAAGGCCAGGGAGATCATGAGGAAACAGACCCCAGTGCCATTCAATAGAACTTTCTTTTATGGTAGAAATGGTCTATATCTGTGCTCTCCAATGTGGTAGCTGCTAGCCACATGTGGCTACTGAGCACCTGAAATAGGGCTATTGTCAATGAAGGACTCAACTCTTAATTTTATTTGATTTTAATATGCTTACATTCATCTAGTCACATGTGGCTACCATATGAGACAGTGAAGATGAGCCTTGTAGGCTATTTCATTCCCCCGTGAATAAGGTGGAAAGAAACTGGAAGACTGCTGAAGAGCCACACAGTGTGACTCAGGCTTTAAAGGTCTCACTCCAGATACTCCAATGAGCACAGACTGCAGGGTCAAGAGCAGGCCTAGAGAAACCTAAACTTACCAGGTGGGACGAGAGTGGGTGCTGGATAATAACCCGATGGTGAGAATGGTGGGACACGGTCAATTCCAGATATACTGTGAAGGTAGAGTCCATGGGGTTTGCTGCCAGAGCAGACGTAGGATGTGAAAGACAGAGAAAAGTGATGAAGTGCTCGTACGTGGCTGTTAGAGCATTCCACAGAGCATGCATTCACAGGAAAAGATTCTGAGAACTGCAGGCTGAGAAATCTCATTTCTTCTGTCCGTGGCAGCCTAGAAAATTCTAGATTAATTGGAGATTAATGCTCATGTTGCAAGGTCATTGAAGATGAAGCAAGGTCATGTATGTGAAATGTCTAGCATGAGGCTCAGCACATAACAGGTCCTAATATGATTTTTCTTGTCTAGGAAGCCAGAGTACAGACCCTTTCAATAAGAGCCCTGTTGACAGGCAGGAGCTGGCACTTAGAAGCTAGATAGCACATATTTATTTTTAGCAGGCCATGGTTTGCGAGCCCCTGAATTAGAGGAACTACTCATTCAGGGTCACTTTAGAGAGACAAGCAGGGTCTCACCAGTGACAGCCCCAGTATTCATCTTCTGTCCCAGCATAACTGTTAATACAGCTCCTTTCACTCCCAGAAGTGCCCCAGTCTGAACAATAAACACCGTGGTCACAACTGTACACTGCCTTGCACTACCCAGAGAGAAGATGGGCTAGTGTGATAACCCCAGAGTTCTTTTGGTGTCATGCATTTGGTGTTAATTTATGAACAAAACAGAGTAATACTGAATGCCTACTCTGTTTGATATTACAAAAAGGACCCAGAGCAGAACCAGATATTACATGGCTGCAATATAATGAATTATAAGAAATACATATTTGGTCATTCAGATGAGCAAATAAATATTTCCCAGATTTATCTGATCTTCATCCACAGTTCCTAAAAGCACTTCATAGCCTTAAAGGTGAACTGAGTGTCTTATCATGTTAAAGACACTTTAGGACCCCACCCAAGGGCGGGGGCTGGAGGCTTAATCAGCCAATGGCCAATGATTTAGTCAATCACGACTCTGCCATGAAGTCCTCACAAAAACCCCTGAGAAGAGCTTATCGCTCTCGTGGATCCTGCTTCTCTGCTGCAGAGAGAGTTTCCAGCTTGGGGAACCAGACACCTCCACGTGCCACCGAGCCAGGCCCCAAGCTCCACGAGGACAGAAGCTCCCGTATTTGAGAGCTTGCCCTGTGTCTCCTTCCATTGGCTGTGAACTTGTATCTCTTATGGTAACCTTTATTAAAGTGGTAAACGTAAGTATTTTCCTGAGGGATGTAAGCCACTCTAGCAAATTAATCAAACCTAAAAGGTAGGTTGTGGAAACTTCTAATCTGTAGCAAGTCAGGCAGAAGCATATTTAACAGACTGAGAAGCATATTTAACAGACTTGTCTGGAGGCAGGCATGGAGGGAAGTCTTGAGGGACAGAGCCCTTAAACCTGGGGAATCTGGAGCTGTCTCCAGAAAACATCATAAATGAGTTGAGTTCTTGAACCCCCTGCTGGTGTTCAAGAATTGCTTGGTGTTGTACATGAGAAGACCCCTGTCCTCCCCACCCACCCACACTTTGGAATCAGGTCCAGGAACTGAAAAGAGCTGCTGTGTCAAAACGATGGCACCCCCACTTGTTCATGCCTGCAGCAGGCATTCCTAATCAATTGTGGCAGTATAGTCCCGAGCAGCTCAGGTACAGCCCCACCCCTTTTTGTCAGTACCCTGCCTCTGGCAGACGCCATGAAAGGGACCAAGGTGAAATGTCTGTGTGGCCCAGCCCTGGTGTGCCCCGCATGCTCCTTTCTACCAAGATGCACGCTCCAGCCGGGAAGGTCAGGTGTTGACAGATACACTCCTAAAGGCTGACTATAAGAGGTTGCAGACCACAGGTGTGATGACAGTTCTTCCTGGGAACTGCCGTTTTCCCAGGCTCCCATGGAATAATGGTGGCCTGCCCTCTAAGGAGAGCACAAGAACTCTCCAAGTGGTACAAAATGTAGTGTTTCATGATCTCTTTTTTTAGAAGTTGGGATTGAAAAATGTCACCTCAGAGAGAACAGAATGATTGAGTTTAAGGTTATAACCAGTGAATAAGAATATTCTGAAGGCTTATCATGTACAAAGAGCACTAAACTAAGAATTACAAGAAGGCACAAAAGAAGTAAATAAAAAGACCAATGACAATGAGCTCATGCTCATTACCTTCAAGGAAGCAGCCAGGCCCCTACCAGCTGCCCGCCGCACCCTGTCGCCAGAGGAGTGGAGGATGATGTCCACCCCCACACTCCCCTGGGCCAGGCTCCTTCTTGTAGTGCACAGAACACACACATCTACACAGCAGCTCTGCAAGGAAGCCTATAGCACAGCTGTACAATGGAAAGCAGAGTGTAATCAACCCTCTTTCACAAAAGGATCCTAAGTTTGTCTACAAAATGAGTTCCCTCCTAAACCAATGTACCTGTGCTGCTCAACTGGATTGCCTCCAGTGTGCCGGTGGGGAAGCTCTCGAGCATGAAGTGACATGTGCGAAGGTTCGGTGTGTCGCCTGAGGCCTCCCTGCCCCCACCACATGCACACACAGCACACTCAAACCAGCTGCCTGTGGGAGACCCATTTGCAAGCCCTTTGGAAATCATCTGTCCTTTAGTTTTCAAAAAGAAGTACTAGAGCCCTTTTCCACCTTTCTACACAAGACCCAGCATACACTCTCCCTCTTCTCAAAGCTGTGCAGTGCTCCTGGGGTCCCCACAAGTGCCCCCTGCCCCTCGGTCAGCCACCTATCACCTGACTCCTGCTCTTGATGAGTGCTCAGCTACTCTGCAGCTGCTCCTATCAGCCCCCGGGAGCCCACTCTGGTCCTCCATCCCACACAAAGCCCCTCTGCCAACCCAGGCAGGTCTGTGTGACCAACGCCACCTGAGTCTGAAGCAATGGAGTGGGGAATACAATATTTTAAGACATCATCTCAGAATTGAACAATAAGGTATTTTTTTCCACAGTGTACTCTCACAGTCCTTCTCTGGCTGTTTCTGCCTTGGGCACTGGCTTCCTGCCAACTGAGGGGGCCTCTGGCCCTCTGAAGCTACCCTTCTCACTTCTCTTATCAGTGGTAGGGGGACACCACAGAAAAGCCTCTCACAAACTATCCCATCTGGGTGGCCCTTAGAAATTCACAGAGAGAGCAGAATGATTGAGTTTTAGGTTATAACCAGTGAATAAGGACATTCTGAAGGCTTATCATGTACAAAGAGCACTAAACTAAGAATTACAAGAAGGCACAAAAGAAATAAGGCCCTTGATTTACTATGTTTACTGTGCTGAACATTCTTGCTGTCCCCCATCTACCCTCCTCTCATTCCTGGGAGGAAGGACACTCGAGTTTCTCCCTCAAAGAAGCTATCAAGCTGTATTCCTAGAGCAACCCTTCCTTTGATGTAAAATAAAATCCTCCCCAGCCTGAAAAAAGTAGCTACATTCAATTTTTTAGCTGCTGAAAATGATAGCTTTTCTTCCTGCTATGCACAAAACTAGATAAAAGTTTATTTCACGGATTAAAGATGGTGGCGTGAGAGGAGACACAGAAGCTTCCTCCTGAAACTGGATACAATTAGAAAATTTAATTTGTGCAACTAATCCTGAGAGAGCAACAGCAAAGAGGACAGCATCAGACTGCACACACCTGGAGAAAAGAGCAGACCTCAGCGAACAGGGTAGCATACCAGAGCTGTGCCTCCGAGCTCCCCCCCCCAGCTCACTGGCGGGAGGAAGAGAAATGGAGCAGGAAGGGGGAGGAAGGCTTGGGACTGCTGAATACCTAGCTCTGGATATCTGCTCTTGGAGCACAAACCTACATTTCATGGTGCTTTCTTGAGACTCGTATGACTACTGGGTTGGAAAGTTAATACAGGCAGAGTTCCTGGGGAGACTGGAATTCTGGCTGCTTGTGGAAAGCAGGGATCCATATCTGGCTGCTCTTGGACAAAAACTTATACCTGTGTAACCAGCCCACTGGCTCAGGAAGTGGAGACAGGCACAGCAGCCAGGAGGCAGGGAACATCTCTTTCCTCCCCCCAGGTACAAGGACCGTTCCCCTGTGATGCCCGACATTGCTTCAGGGGCTCAGCAGCTCCAGAATAGAGCTTCTGGACACTAGAGGGTGCTATATAAAAACTTGAAACACCACAGGAACCTTGTCCAGAGTAAAATTGTTAATACAACTCCCAAGAAAGATTTAAATGATATGGACCTCGTGACTCTTCCTGAAAGGGAGTTCAAAATAAAAATCATCAACATCCTAATGGAGGTAAGAAAAGACATCCAAGAACTCAGGAATGAATTCAGGTCAGAGATCCAATCGTTAAAGAACACAATGGAGGGTATTAAAAGCAGGTTGGATAGAGTGGAGGAGACAATAAATGAAATAGAAACTAAAGAAGAGGAATACAAAGAAGCAGAGGCACAGAGAGAAAAAAGGATCTCTAAAAATGAAAGAATATTGAGAGAACTGTGTGACCAATCCAAGCGGAACAATATTCGCATTATAGAGATACCAGAAGAAGTGAGAGAGAGAAAGGGATAGAAAGTGTCTTTGAGGAGGTAGTTGCTGAAAACTTCCCCAATCTGGGGAAGGACATAGTCTGTCAGGCCATGGAGATCCACAGATTCCCCAACACAAGGGACCCAAGGAAGACAATACCAAGACACATAGTAATTAAAATGGGAAAGATCAAGGATAAGGACAGACTGTTAAAAGCAGCCAGAGGCAGAAATAAGATCACATACAAAGGAAAGCCCATCAGCTTAACATCAGACTTCTCAGCAGAAACCTTACAGGCCAGAAGGGAGTGGCATGATGTATTAAATGCCATGAAGCAGAAGGGCCTGGAACCAAGGTTACTTTATCGAGAACGATTATCATTTAAATTTGATGGAGGGATTAAACAATTTCCAGATGAGCAAAAGCTGAGAGAGTTTACCTCCCACAAACCATCTCTGCAGTCTATTTTGGAGGGACTGCTATAGATGGAAGTGTTCCTAGGGTTGAATAGCTGTGTAATAAAATCACGGTAGGGAGGGTGGAGCAGCTGATTGCGAGGCAAACGCAAAATTAAATTGACTATCCCCAAAGCCAATCAAGGGATAGAGAAAAAGTATAGAATTTGATACCTAATATGTAAAGAATGAAGGAGGAAGAAAAAGGAGAAGAAATAGAAAAGAACCTTTAGATTGTGTTTGTAACAGCATACTAAGTGAGTTAAGTTAGACTCTTTGATAGTAAGGAAAGAAATCTGGAAACTATGGTAACCATGAATCTAAAGCCTGAAATGGCAATAAGTACATACCTATTGATAATCACCCAAAATGTAAATGGACTGCATGCACCAATCAAAAGACATAGAGTCACTGAATGGATAAAAAAACAAGACCCATCTATATGCTGCTTACAAGAGACTCACCTCAAACCCAAAGACATGCACAGACTAAAAGTCAAGGGATGGAAAAAGATATTTCATGCAAACAATAGGGAGGAAAAAGCAGGTGTTGCAATACTAGTATCAGACAAAATAGACTTTAAAACAAAGAAAGTAACAGGAGATAAAGAAGGACATTACATAAAGATAAAGGGCTCAGTCCAACAAGAGGATATAACCATTCTAAATATATATGCACCCAACACAGGAGCACCAGCATATATGAAACAAATACTAACAGAACTAAAGGAGGAAATAGACTGCAATGCATTCATTTTAGGAGACTTCAACACACCATTCACTCCAAAGGACAGATCCACCAGACAGAAAATAAGTAAGGACGCAGAGGCACTGAACAACACAATAGAACAGATGGATCTAATAGACATCTATAGTATTATAAACCCAAAAGCAACAGGATACACATTCTTCTCAAGTGCACATGGAACATTCTCCAGAATAGACCACATAGTAGGCCACAAAAAGAGCGTCAGTAAATTCAAAAAAGATTGAAATCCTACCAACCAACTTTTCAGACCACAAAGGTATAAAACTAGAAATAAATTGTACCAAGAAAGCAAAAAGGCTCACAAACACATGGAGGCTTAACAACACACTTCTAAATAGTCAATGGATCAATGACCAAATTAAAATGGAGAGACAGCTATATGTGGAAATAAATGACAACAACAACATAAAGCCCCAACTTCTGTGGAATGCAGGGAAAACAGTCTTAAGAGGAAAGTATATAGCAATCCAGGTATATTTAAAGAAGGAAGAACAATCCCAAATGAATAGTCTAATGTCACAATTATCAAAATCGGAAAAAGAAGAACAAATGAGGCCTAAAGTCAGAAGAAGGAGGGACATAATAAAGATCAGAGAAGAAATAAATAAAATTGAGAAGAATAAAACAATAGGAAAATCAGTGAAACCAAGAACTCGTTCTTTGAGAAAAGAAACAAAATAGCTAAGCCTCTAGCCTGACTTAGTAAGAGAAAAAGAAAATCAACACACATCAATAGAATCAGAAATGAGAAAGGAAACATCATGACAGACCCAACAAAAATACAAAGAATTATTAGAGACTACCATGAACACCTATATGCAAAGAAGCTGGAAAACCTAGAAGAAATGGACAACTTCCTAAAAAAATACAAACTTCCAAGACTGACCAAGAAAGAAACACAAAATCTAAACAAACCAATTACCAGCAAAGAAATTGAAGTGGTAATCAAAAAACTACCCAAGAAAAAAACCCGTGGGTCAGATGGATTTACCTTGGAATTTTATCAGACATACAGAGAAGATATAATACCCATTATCCGTAAAGTTTTCCAAAAAAAGAAGAGGAGGGAATACTCCCAAACTCATTCTATGAGGCCAACATCACCCTAATACCAAAACCAGGCAAAGACCCCAACAAAAAAGAAAATTACAGACCAATATCCGTGATGAACGTAGATGCAAAAATACTCAATAAAATATTAGCAAAACGAATTCAAAAATACATCAAGAGGATCATATACCACGACCAAGTGGGATTCATCCCAGTGATGCAAGGATGGTACAACATTTGAAAATCCATCAACATCATCCACCACATCAACAAAAAGAAAGACAAAAACCACATGATCATCTCCATAGATGCTGAAAAAGCATTCGACAAAATTCAACATCCATTCATGATAAAAACTCTCAGCAAAATGAGTATAGAGGGCAAGTACCTCAACATAATAAAGGCCATATATGATAAACCCACAGCCAACATCATAATGAACAGCGAGAAGCTGAAAGCTTTTCATCTGAGATTGGAAACAAGACAGGGATGCCCACTCTTCCCACTGTTATTTAACATAGTGGTGGAGGTCTGAGCCACGGCAATTCAACAAAACAGAGAAATATAAGGAATCCAGATTGGTAAAGAAGAAGTTAAACTGCCACTCCAAAACTCCACTCCAAAACTCCGAGAAATGATATCGGAATACATCAAAGTTGCAGGATACAAAATTAACACACAGAAATCTGTGGCTTTCCTATACACTAACAATGAGCCAATAGAAAGAGAAATAAGGAAAACAATTCCATTCACAATAGCATCAAAAAGAATAAAATACCTAGGAATAAACCTAAACAAAGAAGTGAAAGACCTATACCCTGAAAACTATAAGACACTCTTAAGAAAAATTAAAGAGGACACTAACAAATGGAAACTCATCCCATGCTCTTGGCTAGGAAGAATTAATATCGTCAAAATGGCCATCCTGCCCAAAGCAATATACAGATTTGATGCAATCCCTATCCAATTACCAACAACGTTCTTCAATGAACTGGAACAAATAGTTCAAAAATTCATATGGAAACACCAAAGACCCCGAATAGCCAAAGCAATCCTGAGAAAGAAGAATAAAGTGGCGGGGATCTCACTCTCCAACTTCAAGCTCTACTACAAAGCCATAGTAATAAAGACAATTTGGTACAGGTCCAAGAACAGAGCCACAGACCAGTGGAACAGATTAGAGACTCCAGACATTCACCCAAACATATATGGTCAATTAATATTCGATAAAGGAGCCATGGACATACAATGGGGAAATGACAGTCTCTTCAACAGATGGTGCTGGCAGAACTGGACAGCTACATGTAACAGAATGAAACTGGATCACTGTCTAAACCCATACACAAAAATAAATTCAAAATGGATCAAAGACCTGAATATAAGTCATGAAACCATAAAACTCTTAGAAAAAAACAAAGGCAAAAATCTCATGGACATAAACATGAGTGACTTCTTCATGAACTTATCTCCCCAGGCAAGGAAAACAAAGGCAAAAATGAACAAGTGGGACTATATCATGCTGAAAAGCTTCTGTACAGCAAAGGACACCATCAGTAGAACAAAAAGGTACCCTACAGTATGGGAGAATATTTTCGTAAATGACAGATCTGATAAAGGCTTGACAAACAAAATATATAAAGAGCTCATGCTCCTCAACAAACAAAAAGCAAATAATCCAATTAAAAAATGGGTAGAGGAGCTGAACAGACAGTTTTCCAAAGAAGAAATTCAGATGACCAACAGACATATGAAAAGATGCTCCACATTGCTAGTTATCAGAGAAATTCAAATTAAAACCACAATGAGATATCACCTCACACCTGTAAGGATGGCTACCATCCAAAAGACAAACAACAACAAATGTTGGTGAGGTTGCAGAGAAAGGGGAACCCTCCTACACTCCTGGTGGGAATGTGAATTAGTTCAACCATTGTGGTAAACAATATGGAGGTTCCTCAAAATGCTCAAAATAGACTTACCATTTGACCCAGGGATTCCACTTCTAAGAATTTACCCTAAGAATGCAGCACTCCAGTTTGAAAAAGACAGATGCACCCCTTTGTTTATCGTAGTACTATTTCTAATAGCCATGAAATGGAAGCAACCTAAGTGTCCATCAGTAGATGAATGGATAAAGAAGATGTGGTACATACACACAATGGAATATTATTCAGCCATAAGAAGAAAAGAAATCCTACCGTTTGCAACAACGAGAAGAGATGAAAATGGTCTTCTCTTAGGGAGGAGAAATAAATGGAGTGACAGCTACTGTTTTTCATATCAAACTAAGGCAGATGAATCTTTCAATCATATTCATGCAAATATTTGGTGAAAATGAATACTTTAAAAATTGACTTATATAAAGTTAGTTATGATGGAGATTAATCTATCAGTAGCACTTGAAGCAAAATGAATAGGAAATAGTTCGGCATAGTCACAAACCCAGAATTAACATAGCTTTTCCTGGATGCAAGCAGGTAACCAGGTGGTCAAGATGCTCCCAGAGTGCCTCCACCTCTTCTCATTCCCTTCAAGCGCAGACTTTCAGGGACGTGCCACAAGGATCTAGAGCTCCGAGGCCAGGGGAGACTCCCCTGCTAAGGAAGAAAGCATGCTCCCCTGCCAAGCACTCTATCGCCATCTGCATTTCAGTGTGACCCTTGCTTTCAAGGTCACACCAGTCAAGGGAACCATCAAGAACTTACTATTTTGACTATCACCACCCTGAGAATCCCTGCACCCAAATGTCTAAATCCTTAACTTTCCCAGGCAGGTGTATGCTATTCCTTGGTAGACATTAAAAGTTTCCTAGGGAAACACGAGGTGCAGCAGAGTGAGCACAGGCTTTTGGATCAGATCTATTTTGGTTGGAATCCCAGTTCTACTCTTTTTTTTTTTTTTGAGAGGGCATCTCTCATATTTATTGATCAAATGGTTGTTAACAACAATAAAATTTGGTATAGGGGGTCAATGCTCAATGTACAATCATTAATCCATCTCAAGCCTAATTCTCGTCAGTCTCCAATCTTCTGAAGCATAACGAACAAGTTCTTACATGGTGAACGAATTCTTACATAGTGAATAAATTCTTACATGGTGAACAGTACAAGGGCATTCATCACAGAAACATTCGGTTTTGATCACGCATTATGAACTATAAACAATCAGGTCAAATATGAATATTCATTTGATTTTTATACTTGATTTATATGTTGATCCCACATTTCTCCCTTTATTATTATTATTATTTTTAATTTTAATAAAATGCTGAAGTGGTAGGTAGATGCAAGATAAAGGTAGAAAACATAGTTTAGTGCTGTAAGAGGGCAAGTGTAGCTGATCAGGTGTGTGCCTATGGACTAAGTATTAATCCGAGCTAGACAAGGGCAGCAAAACATCCACGGATGCAGAAGATTTCTCTCAAAGCAGGGGGGATGAGGTTCTGAGCCTCACCTCTGTTGATCCCCAATTTCTCACCTGATGGCCCCCCTGCGACTGTGCCTGTCTTAGGTTGTTCCTCACTTGAGGAATCTTACCCGTCTCTGGCTAACCAGCCATCTTCCAGGGCCATACAGGGAAATGTAAAGTTGGTAAGTGAGAGAGAAGCCATATTGTTTGAAAAGGTTAGCTTTTTACTTCCTCGCAGATTTATGCCCTGTGGCTTCTATGCCCAGCACTTGTCTCGAGGTATCTTTACCGCCTGGAGGAATTATGATACTCCGTAAATTCGATATGAGGCATGAATTCTATTTAAGGGTTGTAATTAGGAAGGAAGAAGAAAAGTTATAGAGGTAGCATATGGAAGAAAACATGGGAGGATTGATTATTTCTTTGACATATCTTCTTGTAGAGTACCTTAAGTACGTATAGATTTTAAACTACTAACTAATTTGCACACACTTAAATAATAGGAATACGGTGACATAAACAAAGCAAATCTATAATTACCATCCATCTCCAGTGAAGCCAAGAAAACCATTTAGGCACCCTAGGCATTTGTGAAAATTTGTCTATGATATGATGGATATTGTCCTACTGTACTTGAACAGTCTGAGAAAAATCAGACAAATTAAAGCAGCCCATTTCTGGGATCTGTTCACATCCCATATGTTCTTTTAACCATAGATAGTCTATAGTCATAAGATTTTGGAGTGCTACAACTTGCACCCCTCCCAACTCCTGGTTGAGTTCCAACAGTACAGATCTGGTCAAATTCGTTGTCTCACTGTATGCACATGCCAGCCTAGACATCTCCCTCCTCATTCCAATGACAAGTCCAGGAAATGGTGGGGTGGACACAGCCACAACCGCAGCATCGCCCGGATCCCTGTGGAGGCTTTTTGATGATCATCCCCCAGCACGAGTCCTCCAGAGAGTGCTGATGCCGGAAGCTCCTCCTCATATCGTATCTTAGTTCATTTTCTGGGTATCCAAGCTAGGCCTTGATCTTCTGCATAGAAACAAACAGACCCTTTGCCCACACTTTGACATGCCCTCTATACCACTGTACAGAACTCATTGGAGGTCAGCACACAGGGACTGCCTTTTTTTTTCTTTTTATTAAGAAAAAGGAATATTATCAGAAAAGAGTACCTCCATAGCTGATCATCTGACACCCTTTAAGCGATCGACATTAAGGATATTTAAAGCATGCGTTGATCTTTGATTTACCAATAGTTTTATCCTATCAAGGAGTAATCCCCCTTTTCTTTCTTTCTTTATTTTTTTAATCTTTAATCTACTCTTACCTGAAGAATACTATGTTTACTATGCTCTCCCCTATATCAGGTCCCCCCTAACAACCACATTACGGTTACTGTCCGTCAGCTTAGCAAAATGTTGTAGAATCCCTACTTGTCCTCTCTGTGTTGTGCAGCCCACCCTCCCCTTTCTCCCTCCCCTCCCATGCATGCTAATCTTAATACCCCCTTCTTCTCCCCCCCCCCTTATCCCTCCCTGCCCAACCATCCTCCCCAGTTCCTTTCCCTTTGGTACCTGTTAGTCCATTTTTGGGTTCTGTAATTCCACTGCTGTTTTGTTCCTTCAGTTTTTCCTTTGTTCTTATACTTCTCAGATGAGTGAAATCATTTGGTATTTCTCTTTCTCTGCTTGGCTTATTTCACTGAGCATAATACTTTTCAGCTCCATCCATGTTGCTGCAAATGGTTGGATTTTTCCACTTCTTATGGCTGAATAGGATTCCATTGTGTATATGTACCACATCTTCTTTACCCATTCATCTACCGATGGACATTTAGGTTGCTTCCAATTCTTGGCTATTGTAAATAGTGCTGCGATAAACATAGGGGTGCATCTGTCTTTCTCAAACTTGATTGCTGCATTCTTAGGGTAAATTCCTAGGAGTGGAATTCCTGGGTGAAATGGTAGGTCTGTTTTGAGCATTTTGATGAATCTCCAAACTGCTTTCCACAATGGTTGAACTAATTTACATTCCCACCAGCAGCAGTGTAGGAGGGTTCCCCTTTGTCCACAGCCTCGCCAACATTTGTTGTTGTTTGTCTTTTGGATGGCAGCTATCCTTACTGGTGTGAGGTGATACTTCATTGTAGTTTTAATTTGCATTTCTCTGATAATTAGCGATGTGGAGCATCTTTTCATGTGTCTGTTGGCCATCTGTATTTCTTTTTTAGAGAGCTGTCTGTTCAGTTCCTCTGCCCATTTTTTAATTGGGTTATTTGTTTTTTGTTTGTTGAGGCGTGTGAGCTCTTTATATATTCTGGACGTCAAGCCTTTATCGGATCTGTCATTTTAAAATATAATCTCCCATACTGTAGGGTTCCTTTTTGTTCTATTGATGGTGTCTTTTGCTGTACAGAAGCTTTTCAGCTTAATGTAGTCCCACTTGCTCATTTTTGCTGTTGTTTTCCTTGCCCGGGGAGATATGCTCAAGAAGAGGTCACTCATGTTTATGTCTCAGAGGTTTTTGCCTATGTTTTTTTCCAAGAGTTTAATGGTTTCATGACTTACATTCAGGGCTTTGATCCATTTTGAGTTTACCTTTGTATATGGGGTTAGACAATGGTCCAGTTTCATTCTCCTACACGTAGCTGTCCAGTTTTGCCAGCACCATCTGTTGAAGAGACTGTCATTTTGCCATTGTATGTCCATGGCTCCTTTATCAAATATTAATTGACCATATTTGTTTGGGTTAATTTCTGGAGTCTCTAATCTGTTCCACTGGTCTGTGGCTCTGTTCTTCTGCCAGTACCAAATTGTCTTGATTCTATGGCTTTGTAGTAGAGCTTGAAGTTGGGGAGTGTGATCCCCCCTACTTTATTTTTCTTTTTCATGATTGCTTTGGCTATTCAGGGTCTTTGGTGTTTCCATATGAATTTTTGAATTATTTGTTCCAATTCATTGAAGAATGTTGCTGGTAATTTGATAGGGATTGCATCAAATCTGTAAATTGCTTTGGGCAGGAAGGCCATTTTGACGATACTAATTCTTCCTAGCCATGAGCATGGGATGAATTTCCATTTGTTAGTGTCCCCTTTAATTTCTCTTAAGAGTGACTTGTAGTTTTCAGAGTATAAGTCTTTCACTTCTTTGGTTAGGTTTATTCCTAGGTATTTTATTCTTTTTGATGCAATAGTGAATGGAATTGTTTTCTTAATTTCTCTTTCTATTGATTCATTGTTAGTGTATAGGAAAGCTAAAGATTTCTCTTTGTTAATTTTGTATCCTGCAACTTTGCTGTATTCCAATATCAGTTCTAGTAGTTTTGGAGTGGAGTCTTTAGGGTTTTTTATGTACAATATCATATCATCTGCAAATAGTGACAGTTTAACTTCTTCTTTACCAATCTGGATTCCTTGTATTTCTTTGTTTTGTCTGAACGCTGTGGCTAGGACCTCCAGCACTATGTTGAATAACAGTGGGGAGAGTGGGCATCCCTGTCTTGTTCCCAATCTCAGAGGAAATGCGTTCAGCTTCTCGCTGTTCAGTATAATGCTGGCTGTGGGTTTACCATATATGGCCTTTATTATGTTGAGGTACTTGCCCTCTATTCCCATTTTGCTGAGAGTTTTTATCATGAATGGATGTTGAATTTTGTCGAATGCTTTTTCAGCATCTATGGAGATGATCATGTGGTTTTTGTCTTTCTTTTTGTTGATGTGGTGGATGATGTTGATGGATTTTCGAATGTTGTACCATCCTTGCATCCCTGGGATGAACCCCACTTGGTCATGGTGTATGATCCTTTTGATATACTGTTGAATTCTGTTTGCTAATATTTTATTGAGTATTTTTGCATCTACATTCATCAGGGATATTGGTCTGTAATTTTCTTTTTTGTTGGGGTCTTTGCCTGGTTTTGGTATTAGGGTGATGTTGGCTTCATAGAATGAGTTTGGGAGTATTCCCTCTTCTTCTATTTTTTGGAACACTTTAAGGAGAATGGGTATTATGTCTTCTCTGTGTGTCTGATAAAATTCCGAGGTAAATCCGTCCGGCCCCGGGGTTTTGTTCTTGGGTAGTTTTTTGATTACCATTCCAATTTCTTTGCTCGTAATTGGTTTGTTTAACTTTTGTGTTTCTTCCTTGGTCAGTCTTGGGAGGTTGTATTTTTCTAGGAAGTTGTCCATTTCTTCTAGGTTTTCCAGCTTGTTGGCATATAGGTTTTCATAGTAGTCTTTAATAATTCTTTGTATTTCTGTGGAGTCTGTCGTGATTTTTCCATTCTCATTTCTGATTATGTTGTTTTGTGTTGATTCTCTTTTTCTCTTAATAAGTTTGCTTAGAGGCTTATCTATTTTGTTTATTTTCTCAAAGAACCAGCTCTCGGTTTTGTTGATTTTTGCTATTGTTTTATTCTTCTCAATTTTGTTTATTTCTTCTCTGATCTTTATTATATCCCTCCTTCTGCTGACTTTAGGCCTCATTTGTTCTTCTTTTTCCAGTTTTAATAATTGTGATGTTAGACTATTCATTTGGGATTGTTCTTCCTTCTTCAATTGTGCCTGGATTGCTATATACTTTCCTTTTAAGACTGTTTTTGCTGTGTCCCACAGAAGTTGGGGCTTTGTGTTGTTGTTGTCATTTGTTTCTATATATTCCTTGATCTCTATTTTGATTTGCTCATTGATCCATTGATTATTTAGTAGCATGTTGTTAAGCCTCCATGTGTTTGTGAGCCTTTTTGTTTTCTTTGTAGAATTTATTTCTACTTTTATACCTTTGTGGTCTGAATAATTGGTTGGTAGAATTTCAATATTTTGGAATTTACTGAGGCTCTTTTTGTGAGCTAGTATGTGGTCTATTCTGGAGAATGTTCCATGTGCACTTGAGAAGAATGTATATCCTGTTGCTTTTGGATGTAGAGTTCTATAGATGTCTATTAGGTCCATCTGTTCTAGTGTGTTGTTCAGTGCCTGTGTGTCCTTACTTATTTTCTGCCCAGTGGATCTATCCTTTGGGGTGAGTGGTGTGTTGAAGTCTCCTAAAATGAATGCATTGCAGTCTATTTCCTTCTTTAGTTCTGTTAGTATTTGCTTCACATATGTTGGTGCTCCTGTATTGGGTGCATATATATTTAGAATGGCTATATCCTCTTGTTGGACTGAGCCCTTTATCATTATGTAGTATCCTTCTTTATTTCTTGTTACTTTCTTTGTTTTGAAGTCTATTTTGTCTGATATTAGTACTGCAACCCCTGCTTTCTTCTCACTGTTGTTTGCCTGAATTATGTTTTTCCATCCCTTGACTTTTAGTCTATGCTTGTCTTTGGGTTTAAGGTGAGTTTCTTGTAAGCAGCATATAGATGGGTCTTGCTTTTTTTATCCATTCTATTACTCTATGTCTTTTGATTGGTGCATTAAGTCCATTTACTTTTAGGGTGACTATTGAGAGGTATGTACTTATTGCCATTGCAGGCTTTAGATTCGTGGTTACCAAAGGTTCGAGGTTAGCTTCTTTAGTATCTTACTGCCTAACTTATCTCGCTTATTGAGCTGTTATATACACTGTCTGGAGATTCTTTTCTTCTCTCTCCCTTCTTATTCCTCCTCCTCCCTTCTTCATATGTTGTGTGTTTTGTTCTGTGCTCTTTTTAGGAGTGCTCCCATCTAGAGCAGTCCCTGTAGGATGCCCTGTAGAGGTGGTTTGTGGGAAGCAAAATCCCTCAGCTTTTGCTTGTCTGGGAATTGTTTAATCCCGCCATCATATTTTAATGATAGTCATGCTGGATACAGTATCCTTGGTTCAAGGCCCTTCTGTTTCATTGCATTAAGTATATCATGCCATTCTCTTCTGGCCTGTAGGGTTTCTGTCGAGAAGTCTGATGTTAGCCTGATGGGTTTTCCTTTATAGGTGACCTTTTTCTCTCTAGCTGCCTTTAAAACTCTTTCCTTATCCTTGATCCTTGCCATTTTAATTACTATGTGTCATGGTGTTGTCCTCCTTGGATCCTTTCTGTTGGGGGTTCTGTGTAATTCCATAGTCTGTTCGATTATTTCCTCCCCCAGTTCGGGAAGTTTTCAGCAATTATTTCTTCAAAGAGACTTTCTATCCCTTTTCCTCCTTCTTCTTCTTCTGGTACCCCTATAATATGAATATTATTCCTTTTGGCTTGGTCACATAGTTCTCTTAGTGTTGTTTCATTCCTGGAGATCCTTTTATCTCTCTCTATGTCAGCTTCTATACGTTCCTGTTCTCTGGCTTCTATTCCTTCAATAGCCTCTTGCATCTTATCCATTCTGCTAATAAATCCTTCCAGGGATTGTTTCACTTCTGTGATCTCCTTCCTGACATCTGTGATCTCCCTCCGGACTTCATCCCATTGCTCTTGCATTTTTCTCTGCATCTCTGTCAGCATGTTCATGATTTTTATTTTGAATTCTTTTTCAGGAGGACTGGTTAGGTTTGTCTTCTTCTCAGGTGTTGTCTCTGTGATCTTTGTCTGTCTGTAGTTTTGCCTTTTCATGGTGATAGAGATAGTTTGCAGAGCTGGTACAAGTGACCGCTGGAAGAGCTTCCCTTCTTGTTGGTTTGTGGCCTTCCTCTCCTGGGAGAATAGCGACTTCTAGTGGCTTATGCTTGTCAGCTGTGCGCAGGCAGGGCTTCTGCTACCTGCCCGTTTGCTATGGAGTTTATCTTTGCTGTTGCTGTGGGCGTGGCCTGGCTGGGGCTGCTCCTCCAAAGTGGTGGAGCCCCGTTAGAGGGGGAGCGGCTGGGAGGCTATTTATCTCCGTAAGGGGCCTCTGTGCTCCCTGTTGCCCAGGGGGTTAGAGTGCCCAGAGATCCCCAGATTCCCTGCCTCTGGTCTACGTGACCTGTCCTGCCTCTTTAAGACTTCCAAAAAGCACTCTCCAAACCAAAACAACAACAGCAACAATGAGAGAGGGAACAGAAAGAAAGAAAAAAAAAAAAAGAAAAAACAAGCGATTTTTTTTTCTTTTTTTGTCCTCAGGTGCCGGTCCCAGGCACCCGCTCACTGGTCCCGCTGCCCTGCCTCCCTAGCACCGGGGTCCCTGTCCCTTCAAGGCTTCCAAAAAGCACCCGGCCACCGGTCCCGCAGGGAAAAACGCGCGATATTCCTTGTCTTCAGTCGCCAGTCCCAGGCACCCGCTCACCGGTCTTGCTGCTCTGCCTCCCTAGCACCGGGGTCCCTGTACCTTTAAGGCTTCCACAAAGCACTCACCAAAAAGAGAGAAAAAAAAGGGGAAAAACACGTGATTTCCTCCGTCCTCAGGCGCCGGTCTCAGGCACCCGCCCACAGGTCCCGTAGGGAAAAACGCACGATAATCTTTGTCCTCAGGCGCCGGTCCCAGGCACCCGCTCACTGGTCCCATCGCCCTGCCTTCCTAGCAACGGGGTCCCTGTCCCTTTAAGGCCTCCAAAAAGCACTCGCCAAAAAGAGAAAAAAAAAAGGGGAAAAACGCGCGATTTCCTCCGTTCTCAGGCGCCGGTCTCAGGCACCCGCCCACCAGTCCCGTAGGGAAAAACGCCCAATAATCTTTGTCCTCAGGTGCCGGTCCCAGGCACCCGCTCACCAGTCCCGCCGCCCTGCCTCCCTAGCATCGGGATCCCTGTCTCTTTAAGGCTTCCAAAAAGCACTCGCCAAAAAAAAAAAAAAAAACCACTCCGGTTTCTTTCCATCCACCGGGAGCCGGGGGGAGGGGCGCTCGGGTCCTGTCGGGCTGGGGCTTGTATCTTACCCCTTTCGCAAGGCGCTGGGTTCTTGCAGGTGTGGATGTGGTCTGGTCTGGATGTTTTCCTGTATCTTCTGGTCTCTATGTTAGGAGAGTTTTCTTTGTTATATTTTCATAGCTCTATGTGTTTTTGGGAGGAGATTTCCACTGCTCTACTCAGGCCGCCATCCTGGCGCCGCCCTCCCCCAGTTCTACTCTTAATAGGTGTCTGATCTTGGTAAAATTACTTAATCTTTCTTAATCACAGTTTTGACATCTAAAAACATAAGTATAATAAATGCCTACTTTGTTCAATGGTTCGTAAGATTACAGAGATAATTTTTCTAAAGCTCTCAGTACGTAGATGGCTCTCTAGCAAATTTAGCACATGATGTAATTATTGTCATTGCTACAATACTAATTATTATTATATTACTCCTCCTGCCATAGGCAGCTGCATCATCTCCCACCCACTGCACAGTGACTGCGTGGCAGCCACCACCACTGTCTTTTCCCCGTGGACTCTGGCTCTGCCAGGCCCCAAGTGCTGTTCCCCTGCCACATTAGGAGCTTTGTTGGGCTTACTGTAAAGTCACATGGTTTTTTAGTGTTCTTAGGCCCCTCCCTTAATGAACTTGGAACAACCGGTCCTGAGGGTTGGGCCAAGTGGAGTTTAAGTGAACTACTCTATCATACAGTAAACACTCACTCAGGAGCTACTGCGGATTCAGCACTGTGCTGTGTGCTGAACATCCAAAGACAAACAAGCCTGGCCTCTGAGGTTCAGGGGCTCGAGGCTGGTCAGAGGCCCTCGCAGCTTTGACCGGCAGCCAGAAGTCCCATTTCCTAACACTGCCCTGCAGCTCTCAGGTTCCCAAGAGGCAGGCATGGTGAGAGTTCCCACAGATTCTCCTTACAGTACAACTGTGGCCTTCCTGCCATTGAGAGTTTGCTCTATGCTCTTTCCCTTGAATCTGGGTGGGTCTGTGACTTTAGAGAAAGTGTTGTAAAACAGCTAAGTTGCAAAAGGTAACACACACACACACAAAAAAAAAAAAACTTAATTTAAAACAAAAATAATTTTGTTCATGAATCTTCAATGTGAGCAGAGTTCTCCAAACAGCTTGTCTTGGCTCCAGATGGAATGGCACAGATCTGGAGACTAGACTGGCTGGACAACCAGGCTGTCTCACTCACATGGCTGTTAGCTGAATACTGGATGCCTGTTCCTTTCCACACAGCCTTCTCCCTGGGGCAAATTGGCTTCCTAACAGCATGCTGGCCTCAGATGTCTAAGCAAGTCTCATAGGAGAACAAGGCAGCCTGAGTGATCTTGTTTTAACCTCCATTCAAGAGCACCCCTGCTGTTGCATCCCATCCAGGGAGGTGGTCATGGGGACTTGCGCAGGTCCAGGGGAAAGAACAAACCCCATCTCTCAATGAGAGGACTGTCAAAGTCACACTGCAAGGAGTCAAAACAGTGTTAGTCATTTGGGAACATGCGATGGACTACCCTTGCGAGCTCTTGGTCTCTGTCAGAAGGCTGCCCTTCCCTCCCATAGCCCTTAACCAATCACTGACAGGAGCAGGGGTGCACACACTCCCCCTTGTGAGCCTCCTAACGGGGGCAGCTGTGAAGTGTGACCTGCACTCTCCCCAGACTTCCTCTGTGGACAGAGACGAAGACAACCTCTGGGGACTGTTCTCAGTGCAACCCCTGTCCTTGGGCCCTTCCATCTGATCCCAGTTCTCTGATGACTTCTCCAGAAATAGTTTCACATAAATCCTCATCTCACAATCTTCTTGCAAGATCCTAGGAAAAGCCTAAGACACACACCACACCATCTTAAGATATTTTTATGATTTGTTAAAAGAAGCCTCTGAGGAAATTTCACACTTCATCCAAGAAATAGTGCTCATTATTTTCTTCAAATACAAGAGTACATACATATACAGATATTAACAAAAATATACATGGCAAAATTATTGAGATACTAATTTTATTTTGGTATTTGTATTTTTCCTGATCTCCCATTTCCATTGCAAGAAAGTAGCCCAGCTCTTCATAATTCCTTATAACATGAGATTTTTCAGGGCAGAAAGCTGAAGTTTCTGAACATCCATCTGGTGATATTCTTATTTCTGTGAAGGCCCAAATTTCTTGAAGTTATTATATGTTTCAGAGGAAAAGAAAGAAAGTGGAGAGAAAATTTCCTTTCAGGACCTGAAAGGAAGAGATCATCTCAACTAGGAAGGGGCAGAGGCTACCAGGACCCCAGTGGGTGGGGATCCAGGAAGACCTTGAAGGGAGACGTCTTCATGGCAGACCCAGGGGCACCCTACATAGACCAAGGGGTCCCACCAGATAAGGAGAGGTTCTCCAACAAGCTGGGTGGAAAGTCACAAACCTGAGGTTTTAAACAAAGCAGGGGAAGGTCAGGTGTGATGGGAAAAGCCAAGCATCTGACAGCAGAGGAGGACGATCAGGGACCAGAGGGGGCTCTGCCAGAGAACACCTTGCAGGGCATAATGCTCCTGTACTTCTCCCTTGAATATTGCAATGAAGTCCAATTTAGCCTACAGTTTAACCTTTCCTCTCTCAACTCTTCAGTAAAATGTTGCACCCTCACACAACCTAAGCGGTGCATGTTGAGGATACAGTCGCGTGTGTGTGTCGGGGGGTGGGTTACTCCACATCCACCCTTATGATGGACCCACAGTGAGGAAGCCTTGTCCCTGCAAGGGGACTGTCCCAGGGAGAACCACAGTGACCAGTAACAAAGCAGGAGAAGGGCCCCATTTCCCCCGACAGAGGGCTGGAGGCACAGCTCGTCCCGTGGGGGGTCCATCCCCGAGCACAGCACAGACTCCACGGTGAGGACAGGTAGGCCACTCTACGGTTCACTGGCATAAGGGACAATGATGCTGTGGTACCATCCCTATTGTTGGTACAATCTTAGCTCATTGAAATAAATGATCTCCCCTAGAAATACAAGCATTTCCTAGCTGAAAATCTAAAATGCATTTCCAGTTAAAGCTGTGTATCTAGCTCCAGTCAACCTTTTCTCTTGAGCAATTTTAGGCCCCTCAATCACTAAAAATATGTTAACACACTAAGGGAAGAGGCCAAGGAGAGGACAACACAATGAAAATAAGCATCAATGTGATGTCTCAGGAAAACTGCAACCAGAATCATACTGTTTGAAATAACCTTCAGAATTTTGAGAAAGGAGAAAGGCTATTTAGAATGGAATACTTAGCCATTGCATTAACTGTGAAGATTTCAATTTCCCATGTGTAATGAAACAATCTGTGAATTCTGTATTACTCTGTCACACATCCCAGTGAATGAAGACAACGTCCAGTTGGTATCACATTCTCCAATCCCCTATCAGATGGTGAGTGTCCTGTTGTCCCTGAAAAAGAAATACTGACCAACACTCTTAACTGACTCAGATGATGAACTGCCTTGGCTTGGATATATTTCTGAAAACTCTATGACAAGATACTTTTAACCTAATTCTGAGAAATAACCCAAATCAAATTTCCAGTCAACTGACCTAGGTAACAGCCTCTTTAAACAACAAAATTTGAGAATCTGTATGTGGAAGAGAGGTAAGTTTCGCTACTGGATCTTGGATTTCAACATTCCTGCAGAATTTCTCACTCGCACTCTGGCTTCCCATTTCTAACCACCCAACGTGCTTGCTGGCTGGAAACAGCTTTGGAGACGGGGGCACAGGCCTAGTGCCAGCTAATTCATTCACACCAACTTGGAATGGGCTGACTCTCTGTGAAAAACTTCGGTCCCTCTGTCTACAGATCCCCAGTGCTTATATTGTTACAGACACCCAAGACAAAGCTGGGTGAAAGGAAGGAAGGGAGAAAAAAGGAAGAGAGGGAGGAAGGCGGGGAAGGAGGGAACATGTTATCCTTTCTTCACCCATTCACTTCCCTCCTCTGCGAAAGGACTTGCACCTTCAACCCTCAAACCCCCAAGACCCCTCCCACATTCTCACTCTTAGCCAATTCTCACTTTCCTCTTCACAGAGAAATTCAGAACAACAGAATAGGAGTCTGGTAAACTCTGCCACCCCTTCTTCCTATCTACCATCTCCAAGGCCACATTTTCTGTCTTCTCAGTTGCTAACACGTGAATTAACCACACTCCTGTGGAAACCATCTCTCATCTCTGAGCTCAGTCCCACACCCTCTGGACTAATGAAGGGCATTGTCCTGGCGATTCTCCTTCTCTCTCCTAAATCCTCAAATGTTCCTCCTCTATGAAATCATCAACATCAGTTTATTAACATCTTACTTTTCCCGTCTTAAAAAAAATCATCTCTGTAAGTTCCCACTTTCCCTTCAGCTGCCACTTCATTTCATTCCTACCTTTTTAGTGGAGCTATCTGGAAGTGCCGCTCACACACACCACCTGCAGCTCCTCTCTCATTCCCATGTCAGTCTGCTCCAGCTGGGCCTTTTCTATCCTTCTCCACCAGCACTGACGTCAGTAAGCTCTCCTTTGCGTGGAGAGATCCCAAGATCTGCTTTCAGTCCTCACCTCCCTTGACGCATCAGCAGCGTTACACTGCTCCTCACGCCCTTCTCTCTTGCACCCTCTTCGCTTGGAGCCAGGACAACACAATCTCCTTGTCTTCATCTGCCTCCCTGGTTGTGCCTCCAGAGCCTCCTTTCCTTATTCCTCCTTTTGCTGGCCTCTCGGTGTTGAGCAGCCCCAGGCTTGAGCCCTTGGTCATCTCTTCCTTCTATTTATACATGCTGCCCTGACCATGCATCTAATCTCACAGGCTTAAATACCACAGATACAATGTCTACTTCCAAAGTTACATCCACAGTCCAGAATTTTCTCCTAAATTCCAGATGTCAACATCTAGCCACCTATTTAACAATTACACTTGGCTATGTATCTCAAATTCAGCATGTCCAAAACTAAACTCCTGATTCTTCCTCTCAAAACCTGCTCCTTCCAAGATGTACTCATCTCAGTTGATGGCCTTTCCATCTTTCCCATCATTTGGGTCAAAATCTCTGGAGTTATCCGTGACTCATTCTCTCACAGCACAGTTCAATCCAGTAGCACATGCTCCTGGCTCTATCTGAAAAGTATACTAGACTATCTCACCATCTGTAGCTGAGCAAAGAACCTGATTGGGCTTCCTGCTTCTCTCCTTGCCCTGTCACAGTCTATACCTGCACAGAACACAGAATTATCATTTGCAAATATAAATCAAATCCTTTTATTTCTCTGCTTTAAAATCTTCCAGTGATTTCCCATCCAATTCCAGACAAAATGCTGTAGTCTATTACAATCACTTACAAGGTAATTATAAGCCTGCCACTTCCTTGAGCCCTTCTACTTTCTGCTCTCCACTTACACCACTCCAGCCTCTCTAGACTGTCATTCCCTCAGCATACCAGACATGTTCCTACCACAGGGCCTTTGCACTCATGTTCTCTCTATCTGGAGCACTGTAGGTGGAGAATATTCTCAAGAATACTCTAGCATATGGACCCACTTATCCTCAGAGCAGGTACTCACTGCCTTCAAGCCTTGCCCAAACATCACTTTCTCAACAACACTGTCCTACCCACCCTATTTAAAACCAATTCTTCCCTCCTCCTGTGCCTAGTAATCCCACCCTAGGTTTTTCACAGTACTTATCAAACTGTACAATTTACTTAATTTAGGTTGCTTTAATCAGTAGCACTAAAGATCCATGAAAGGGATTTCTCACTATTTTGTTCACTGACACACTCTGATAAGTGGTAGATACATAATACATATTTGCAGAGAGAAGGGGGCAAAGAAAGAGGAAAGGAAGAAAGGGAAGAAGGAAGGAGGAAGAGGGTGCAGCATTTGGCCATTCTTGGACATTAGATGCCCTTTCTAGGCCTCAGTTTTCTAAGATAGCTTTCACTTCCGCACGCAGTGATTCTGGGAGCTGTGTGAGTCCAAGGGTGTTCAGAACAGAGGGAAAGGGCGCTAGGACTTAGCACAATGCAGAGCCTCTGACCTGCAGGAGGCATTGCAGACTGGCTGAGCCTCCTTCCCTCTGGCTTTGAGCCTGCTAGGGAGCCTTCCTGGCTGAATCACTGCAGCCTCTTTCCCAGTGAGCCCAGAAGAGCTGCCCAGTCTATCCCATACCATCCCCAGTGCACAGACTGCACAACCTTCTTCAAGAGATCCCAACACACATCTCTGCCAAATTTAAGTCATTAGAAATTACTACTTGATGTGCCCTGGTTGGACCAGAATCTGTATTTATGCCTCTGACCCTATCCCCCTTACCTGTCAGAGCTGCAGTGAACAAAGTCACTGCCCTCTCAGCGGACTGCACACAAACGACTTCCTGGGCTGTGTCGGTGACGGGCCCTGTGGAGCTCTCTGTTCTGCGGCACACATTTCTCCCCACAGGGCAAACGCTGTTTCCTGAGACGATAAAGGCTGAGTCACAGGAAACACAGGGTCCCGGACTGTGGGTCCCTCACCGATTCAGAAGGACCAGGCCGGTGTCTGCCGGCTGATTCCGTCCTCACTGCAGGGGCCGGGGAGGACAGGCAGGGCGGACCCAGGCTACGGAGAGGTCAGCAAGGCGCTGTGCCCCGCAAGGGGCAGGCGCGGTCACCAGACCCGGGAAAGGAAATATTTCAGCAGTAGTAAGGCTGGAGCCCCCGTCTCCCCTCCCTTCTCAAACCTGAATCCCCACTGCTCCGATGTGGACCAAGTCCCCGCTTGTTGACCAGGCTGAAGCACCAGAATTAAGGATGCATACTCTCTGCCCAAAGACAGGAAAGCATATCCTTTCCTGAGAACAAGTGGCTCATTCAGAAGAGACCCAGCAAACAAACAGAAAATGACCTGCTCATAAAGGTCACTTAGAATAGATCCGAAAGCTTGCTGAGGGCCCAGTCCGCTACTGACAAGGAAGCGGAAGCCAGTCCGACCCCCGGCTCCTGCATGAGGTGCGCTGGTCCTTCTGCCAGAGACGCCACCATCCTGCTTCTCCACACCTAGAAAACCACTACTCAGCCTTCTGGGCCCAAATAAAATGTCCTCTATGAACACTTTCCCAATTCGTCCCTGGCCTAAAAATAGGCATGCCTCATTTTCTTGCACTTTGCTTCACAGATACTGGATCTTTCACAAACTGAAGGTTCGTGGCAGCTCTGCATGAAACAAGCCTGTCGGAGGCAGTTTTTCCAACAGCAGTTGCTCATTTTGTGTCTCTGTGTCACATTCTGATAATGCTCACAATATTTCAAACTTTTTCATTGTTATTGTATTTGTTACAGTGCTCTGTGATCAGTGACTACAACTCGCTGAAAGCTCAGGTGATTGTCAGCATTTTTTTAGCAATAATATATACATTGTTTTTTGGACATAATGTTTTTGCACATTTAGTACACTATAGTATAGTATAAACACCTCTTATATGCACTGGGAAACCAAAAAATTCACTTGACTCACTTTATTGTGTATTAGCTTTATTGTGGCAGTCTGGGACCAAACATGCATCTCTGAGGTATGCCTGCCACACACACACACATGGAGTATCAGTGAATTGTTGTCTTCTCAGGTCATGTGGATCCTTCATTCACAATGTGGGTGGTCAATACACGAGCACTTCGAAGAAACTGGCATATACCAAAAATGCTTAATTGTGGCATCTTCTTATCTCATTAATTGGATATACATTATATACTTCAATGCTGCCAGCAGTGTTGAACACCTATAATAATAAGAGCATTAAGAACATATCTTTGGAGTGAGCGATAGCTAATACATATACATATGGCCATTTCTCTTTGCTCCTCAAAATTAGCAATTCTCATTTGCTTTTATGTAGGAGAAACAAGAAACAGCTAAGAAAAATAATGTCAGGCAGAGAAATGTAAGGTGACACAACTTTGCAGCTTTTCCCCTTACTTTACCCTATGAAATTACTTTCCTGCTTAACAATTTTCAACTCTACCTCAAACAAAGCTTCCCACACTTGCCAGGAATACAGTTATCAGAGCTAGAGATGACAGTCATATCACTGTTGAATTCTTATTCAAAGGTAGCTATCAAGCTTGAAATCCCATCTTAGGTCACTGCCGTTTTGAAGACTGGAGAGAAGAAAAGTGCAGGAATGTTCATCCCACTGGCGGGGACCAGTGGGACAGCCAGTTTCTGCAGCACACTGACATTTGGTGGAGATCTATCAATAGAACTTCATTAGACACTGTGGGTTCAGCCTATGCATATGTGGGTTTTTTCTAGTCTGGTCCTTACAGATGGTGAAAGTCTTTTCTTGTGAAAGATGCTCCTTAGGCAAAGGGGACAAGGCCACGGATGGGAGCAGGAGGGCAGTCTGTGAATGGACAGCACCCACCTGAGGAGTGTTTCCCCAAGCCAGGGGGTAGCAAACTTTTCTGAAAAAGGCATATACCAAATATTTGCGGTTTTTCAGGACATATGGTCCCTGTGGCAACTACTCAACTCTGCCTTTGCAGCACAAAAGCAGCCGTAGGCAACATGACACTAAGTGGACCAGATGCATTCCAGTGAGACTTCCCTTTCACACAGCAGCCAGCCAGCTCCTGCCGGCCACTGCCCCAAGTCAGTGATTCCCAAGATACCGTATACATACCACCCAGGGTACATGCTGTGCCAGATGATTTCACATAGCCCACCAAGAAATATTTAACATTTCAAGTTACGTTTGTAATTTTATGTTTACTAGAAAAAAATATATGATTACTTTACCCAACTGGCAACTTCAATTATTGATTAAGATAAGCAGAAATTTATTTTTAAGTGGGAAAAAAGTTGATTTAAAGAAAAACAATAAGTAAACAGAAGGATACTGGCACTGAAGAAATCTAGTAGGTGGTGTGTGAGCATCGACAGCCTGGAGGCGTTGACCTAGAGGTACCTACACCTGCCCTGTCGGCAGCGCACGGCCTCACCTCCTGCATGACCCAGAGCAACTGTGCTGGGCCAACAGAAAGGCCACCACTGGCCATGTCAGACCCCTGGGCTGGTTGCTCCCTCTGGCACGTGGCTCGTGCTCAAACGTGAGCTGTGGTTTATCTTGAAGCCTTTCAACTACTGTTTGACCAAATCTATAAATTTATTTGATGTTTTTGAAAGAAAAATGGACATTTTATTTTTTTGTACTTTGAAAAGAAAAGTTATTGACTTTATTAAATCACAGAACCTTTGTTGAACAGGAAATCAGAGATCATTATGCAAATAGCTGTTGGATTTGCTTGGCGTGAGAATAGGGGAAATTGCTTTTTGTTTAATTTTTAGCTCCTACTATACCACCTGTGAAAACCATGTTTCAGAACATGCTGCATCTCAAACCATAGAGAGTAAAAATTAAAAGTTCAAAGAATGTAAGATTTTTCTCACTCTCACCTCTTTCTTAGATAGTTAAGGCTTTAGACAATTTATTCTCAAAATCCCCTTTGATTTCTGGGTAGAGGCTTAATTCCTAAGGTGTAATACATTGCTTTCTTCCTGGAAGGATGATCAGCTCAGCACAGGTTGCAGTCCACTGTGTATTATCATTGGCCTTTAGTATTTGGACCTCTGCAGTCAGTGTGAAACAGTACGGAGACAAGAAGAGGACATAGCTGGATTTAAACTCATTTGGCCGCTGTTCATCTTACTTTGTAAAACTCTGATAAATATTCAAGATAAACTATGTAAAGTCCCTAACATGGTTTCTGACTAGAGTTGCTAGATTTAACAAATAAAAATAAGAGGTGATCTGTATTTTATCTGGAAGTCTAATCTGCAACAGTGTACACTCATAGTAAATTTTAAAAATTATTACCTCTATTGGAGACACATGATATTTCTGTCTGTTCATGGTGTTAATTTGAAGAAAAATCAGAATATGTCTTGCAATGAGCACTTATTTATTTTCTCAGAAATATAAACTTGGTTTTAAATTTAGAAACAAAGAGATAAGAAGGACCAATTCTGCTAAACAAAATGGAAATTGGAGAAAGAGCAAGCCAATTGAGAAAAAAAATCATGCTTTTTAGACAAGTACTCTCTGGAAAGGTAATAGAGCTTCATCCCCTGACTGCAATTTCCTGCAGAATTGCAGAATACAATTCTTGAGAGCCTTCTGTGGTTTATTTAAGATGTGGCAGACTTGTCCTAGTAAAAGAGGAGTGAGATTAAAGTTCAGGAGGCATATGAAATACCCCATGCATATTTCTGGAGTACAGAACAGAGCCTAGACTTAGGACACTTTTGCTTCTAGGTATAGGACAGCATGTGCTGTAAAGTTGGTTACTCTTTTTCCCAAGATGGCTGAGTAAAAGAAATTTAATGCTCTCCATCCCGAGGGAGCATAGAGGACCCACAACTCTCAAAACTCAATAAATTGGCTTGTTTTCTAGGATGCTGCTTCTCCTGGGTTTTCTGAAGATGAATGACTGATGGTGCATCTGTCTACACTCACTCTGTCAATGCAGGACAGCTTTGAAAATCAGGGAGAAAGGCTGCACAAACCTGTTTCTTTTGTGAACCTGAAAACGTGACTTACTTGGCTTAACCTTAACAAAAATATTCTGGTGTGATTTATGTGACCACTTCCAGGCACAGTTTTTAAAGGGGGTGGCGGGGGGAGAAAGAAACAGGTGTCTGCTTCCTGTGGCGTGGCTAATAAATATTCTGAAAAGCACATTCATTAAAATAAAATGAGATCCTGAATGAATATCAAAATCAATCTTTCCAAATCATTGCTGAGCCCACAAGAAAACAAGGCACACCACCAAATGTCAGGTGGAAGAAAGGTGGAAAGGTGAGAGCAAGCTGTGAGCAGAAAGGTGAACAGGAAGGAGAGCAAGAGTCAGTGTTTCCTTGAGGGAAACTGCCAAAACCAGCCTAAGAAAAGGGGCATTGACCTAGGAGAGGTAGGAATCTACCCTATGTCCTGTGTCAGATGCAGATGACCAAAGGAAGTTAAAAGGGCCCCCGGATCAGCACCTGCACTGGCTCCCAGTGGAAACACATACAGATCTTATATGGTGACAGCAGCCCCAGCTTAGGCTCTCAGTGATCTCACGGAATTAATTAGAGAGATTAAATATGATCTCACAGCACAAAGTTACCAATATGCAGAGAAACAAATCACCATGAAAGTGTACTGTGCTATCACACAAAAAGTATAAAATATGAATGAAATGTTTAAATAAGCAAAAGATAAAACTAAAAATGAGCCCAAAAGACCATTGTAACAAAATACCTTGTGGGATTTAAAAATAAACAAAATGAGTTTTCAGAAATGAAAAATATAATCACTGAAAATGAAAACTCAATGGAAATGTTAAAGAGACATTTTTTTCGTATAGCTAAAGAAACATTCTTGAACTGAAGAATAAATGATGTTGCAACAACTGAAAAAGAAAGACCCTTGACATATACATATAAAACTCACACATAATACAAAAATTAACTAAAAATAGATAACACACTCAAAGGTAAAACCTAACCTTAAAAAAGTTCTAGAAGAAAATATAAAAGAAAAAATTTTGTAACACTGAGTTAGGCAAAGATTTCTTAAATACAATACCAAAAGCACAATTGATATAAGAAAAAAATGATAAGTTGGACTTCATCAAAATCTATAGCTTCTACTTGATCTTTTTAAAGACATTGTTAAGATAATGAAAAGATAATCCACACTCTTAGAAAAAATAATTACAAATTACATGTCTGATGTGGAACTTGTATTCCAAATATAAGAACTCTCAAAACTCAATAATATGAAAACAAATGAGCCTTCCCAATGAAATGAGCATAATTCACTGAAGAAAATCTATAGGTAACAAGTTAGTCATTAGTCATTAGATATCATTAGTCAAAATTATTAACCATTAGAAAATAGAAATTAAAACCACAATGAGATACTACTTCATACACAATAAAATGCACAAATGAAAAATAATGACAACACCAAGCATGGGTGACAATGCAGAGTGATTGAAGACCCAGACATTGTTTACAGAGATTCACTGTCACAACATTTTGGGAAACTTTATTAGTCTCTTACAGAGCTGAGCATCACTCTGCATATGACCCAACAATCCCAGTCCCAGATTTTACCTATGAGAGATGAAAATTTATATTCACACAAAAATCTACACATGACTATTTACACAGCTCCTTTTATAATCACCAAAACAACCCAAATGCCCTTCAAATGAAAAACGATAAATAAAATGTGGTATGTCAAAGAAAGAACTACTGAATACACAATAGGGATGAAATTCAAATGCATGATGCTCCTTTGTCCAGAAGACTGTCCTTTCTCCATTGAATTTATTTTGCACCTTTGTCAATAGTAAGTTGGCCAATCATCCAGACAGAAAAGCATAAAGAAACATTGGACTTAAAGTACATGTTAGAAGAGACAGACGCATAGAGAACATGCCACTCAACAGCAGCACAGCAGGGACACAGCATCCCCCAGAGTAGCTCATATGTCAGGCTGCAAGTACGTCTTAATAGACTTCAGAGGAGAGATCATATCAAGCATCTTTTCTGATCAAAATGGTATGAACTGAGAAATCAGTTATAAGAAGAAAACTGGAAATTCACAAATATGTGGCAATTCAACAACATGCTACTGAACAACCAATCTACCCTGAAAAGCAGTCACAGGAAATGTACTTTTGGCTCTGTACTTTTGGCTCATTTATGGATGAGGAAACCAAGGCTCATGCTGGCGACTGGACCTGCCCAG
The DNA here is from genome assembly GCF_040802235.1 of Manis javanica. Classification (NCBI taxonomy): domain Eukaryota; kingdom Metazoa; phylum Chordata; class Mammalia; order Pholidota; family Manidae; genus Manis; species Manis javanica. The sequence continues at coordinate 36,550,752 of NC_133170.1, read as the reverse complement.
AGCCGTGCACTCCGTGCGGGGCAGTCAATGTCTGAGCTCACATCTGTGTACAGGGCCTCTGCCTGGCCACTGCCAAGTTCTGCAAGTGTGAACCCTGCCCACGTGTCAGCCTCGGGGACCTGTTACAAATGCAGATTTCAGGCTCACCCTGGACCCTCTGAACAAGAAGGGATATGAACTAGAATGCCTACCCTGAAGATAAGCCACAGCAATCTATGTTTTAATAGGCGTCCAGGTGATTTTGACGCACAAGCAAATTTGCGAACCACTGTGCATTGCCAGGCCAATTCAGGAAACAGGAGAACACGGGCACGGTGTTCAGAGAGCAGGTGAAGACCAGCGCAGACTCTTCAGAAAGCAGCCATGGAATGGCTCCAACTGGGACCCTGGGAACAACTTGGGAAAAATGATTCCTACTCGCAAATGCATTTTGAGAATGAGACAGAGGAGGGAAGCAAGGGGAAGTATGATGCCCAAAAGGAAGGTGGAGTGATTTAGTTGTTCCTTCTGTAGGATTTTAAAGCTGGAAAGAGATTGATACCTACTCCAGATACAAGGCTAAGAAAGGCGAATTGATTTGTTCCAAATCACACAACTAGTAACCAGAAATAGAGCACAGGTTTCCCAAATCTCATTTTATTAGGCTTCCAATTTCTCTGCTCCACTTCACATTAACCATTTGATACAGCATTGCATTTTTCTATTTCAAATTACACTATGGAGTCTGAGATAATTCTAAATTCTGAAAAGGTTTCCAATTTTTAATTCAACCTTTCTACTTCCTGGTTCTGGGCCAAGGAAGCTGGCCAGCTGCTCTTAATCCATTTTTATCAACTGGAGAATAAATGAATGGGAGATGCCAGCAGTAACCTGGTCCAGAAATAGGGCATGGGGCCCCCAGCTAAGGAGAGTGCAGTCAGCAGGGAGATCTCAGGGATAGCTGGCAGACAGAGATGCAGTCACGAAGGAAGACGCGGTGAGTGCCTGCTGTTACCTGGAGCTTTTTCCTTCCCAGGCTGCCTGCCTCATCGTGAAACAGCCTTGTTGGAAGAGGCACAGTGGAGACATTAAATCTGAGGGCGCGGGAACATTGTTGCCAGGCAAAAGAGCTTAGGGCAGAGGGATAGAAGAAAACAATTAGCTAAAGCCCTGATTGGCCAGGTCTGTGGCAGAGAAGGGCAGGAGAACAGAACTGGAGTTGCTATGTAAGTTTTCCAGGTGAGAAAGGGGTGGAGAGCAGGGAACAGAATTCACGTGAATCTTCAGAACTACTAGGTGGGTACAGCAAGGAGACAGCCCCTGGTGCAGCTGCAGAACAGGAGAGAAGGGATCTGGCTGCCTCACCGGGGATCCAGAGAGCACCCCAGGGGCCAGCAAGAAGCTGAATGTAAGAGGCGATGCCAGTCTTTGTTACCAAGAATTAAAAGCTGAAAGGGAAGTAGTATTCTGGTTATGGTTTTATTCCAAACAGAATTGAATTTGGCTTGTAAATTGGCATAAAGATGAGAAGGCAAGTTGGTACAAAGAAGAGAGCATGACGTGCACCCCATGAGAAGTGGCCTAGAGCAAGGCCCATGAGGGGCTGCGCTCACCAGGGCAAGGGTGGGGGCACATCACACAGCAGCTATATTGGAACCCAGGTACGAGAGCAAGAAGAGAACCAAAAATCCTCCCAAATTTGGTCAGATTAGGGGGATGTGCGAAGTTGAAAACAGGGACTCACAGAGAGAAGATGGTGAGGCCAGATATGAGCATCAATCCCCAAAAACGCCCACTAGAGCTGCGGCCCTACCAGCTAAGCAGGGGCTGGCTCCATACGTGGGTTTTCCAGTGTAGTGGGCTAGGGTCCGAGGTTGGGCAAATGCCAGATGGGTGGCTTACCTAAGCCCTTTGCAGTCCGCTGACCTACAAGGAGAACAAGAGACTCTTCCTCCCAGTGTAGCACCCCAACACCCACCCAGTGATAGAGGGGAAACAAGAGTGACATGCACAGAAAAGGCAGTGGAATGCAGACGCGAGGTGAGGGTGGAGGGACACTGTCACTGCTCTGACCACTCTGCTGCCCTGGTGCAGTGAGGGGTGGTCTGTGAGCTGCCAGGCTGTGTGGGAAGAGCTCAGGGATGGGCATCACAGGGCAGAGGGCAAGCCCAGGCTCACAGTCTGGTGCGAGCCCCTCCTTGGCCAAGCTTTCTCCTGCCATGGTCTGAGCACCCACTGTCAGCCCAGGGGCTCCCGTGCTGTCCCCACTGCAGCAGCAGGAGGGCTTCCTGTCACTGTGGCATGTGACGCGAACCCCAGTTACTGTCTCTGACTTACTGCAAAATGGATGAGCATCTCATTCTTAGGGACTCCGTTATTCTTTAAGACAGATGAAACAGAAGCAGTCCAGCGCACCTCCAGGCACCCCTCTTGAACTGCCCAGTGGGTCATGAACTCGGCCTGTCTGTGTGAGCCCCAAGCAGGGCAGTCTCCAGGATGCATGTAAGCATGTGAATGGAACCTCCATTAGGAGGGACACACAAAAGAGAAACTGGAGACTCACAACATGTAATCTAGCTTATGGGTCAGTCTGTTTATATAAAGCACTAAATTTCATCAGTGTTAGAAGTTAAGAGAGTGGCTACTCTTGGTAGGATGGCTGCAATATGGCCTAAAGAGAACTCAGAGGATGCCGGTTATATTTTGTTACTCTGTCTAGGTGCTAGTCTCCATTTGCAGAGCTCCATAAGCTATACCCTCATGACTTGGGCACTTTTTGGAATGCATACTAATCTTCAACAACAAAACATTTTAAGAAGACAAACTCAAACTTCACACTTTAACTTTGGTTCTTGGCTTATCTTCATGAATATTAGTTGAAACAAAGAAATTCCATATGCAAAAAGATTTCACATTTCACTGTGTTTGGCATGTGTGCATTTGAGGGAAACATTAACCTTCTGTGTAGTACCGCAAATCTCAGTGACCTGCAAAGTCATACAGTGGGAATCACATTTAATAGAATATAACTCTCCTAAGCTCAAGTCTCCCTGTTAGTTTTTGGCTGGGATCACTGGCCCTAGTCCTTACCCTTCCCAGCACCCATGTATGATGCTATAAGCCTTTGAAATAAGTAAGTTCCTCCTACCTCCAGTGGGGCAGTACATTTATCCAACCTTTGCCTTTGTGTTTGACCATGTGACTTTCCTCAGTCAATTTTAACTGGCTGGAGTACCAATCCCAAGCTTAGGCCCTCGGAGGCTGCATGTGTTTATTTCTTGACCCTCCTGTGTCTCTGTTGTTGCCTTGAGAAAAGTTTTCCCCAGGCAGTCACTGTACCCTGAACCTAAGAGTGAGACGCAGGGAGTGTACTTGACCAGCCAGACCCTCAACTGGAAGCAGTGATACCCTGACAATCTGGCAGACATATTAACTCTGTAAATGCTTACTGTAAACAGCTAAGATTTTTGTAGTTGTTTCCCAGCAATAGCTAACCACACTAGCTAAGAGCTGGAAATATATGACTTAAGTGAGTTGTACAATTCTGCCTGATTTCTTCAACCATAGATCTATTCACATATAGTATGGCCTGTACCAGATTTTTAAATATTAGTATTTTTATTATTATTGCTTCTAATGTTCATGCATGGTTCACAGTTGTAGAATAGATAAGGGCAATGCCAAGTGAAGGATAGAGGGGAGTGCTGGACGTCAGGTGAAAGATGCAAAGGGAAACAAAACTTGTAAACAGACCACAGAGTTCCTGAGTTTCCCACCTTCTGGCTTTGCAGTCTATTTGCAAAATGTCTGCCTTCTGCAGTCCTGAGCAAAGACTTCTACTTTCCAGAGAAGGCTTGCTTCTCACACTCCTTGGAACAGGCTCCGCCTCATCCTCTCTCACCTTTGTGCCATGCCCTTTCATTGGGTGCTCAGGCCTGCCAAATGGCTGGAGGCAGACTGAGTAGGGGAAGCCCCTGACCTTGAGCAAAGTGGGCCACTTTCATCCATCACACCTAACAACAGGGTTAGCACTTTCCTCTCCCCAGGTTGCTACTTACTCTCCTCCCTCAAAACTATGTGCTCTGAGAAATGGAAGCAACCTAAGTGTCCATCAGCAGATGAATGGATAAAGAAGAGGGGGTACATATACACAATGGAATATTATTCAGTCATAAGAAAGTGACAAATCCTACCATTCACAACAATATGGATGGAGCTAGAGGGTATTATGCTCAGTGAAATAAGCCAGGCAGAGAAAGACAAGCACCAAATGATTTCACTCTTCTATGGAGTATAAGAACAAAGAAAAACTGAAGGAACAAAACAGCACCAGAATCACAGAACCCAAGAATGGACTAACAGTTACCAAAGGGAAAGGGACTGAAGAGGATGGGTGGGAAAGAAGGGATAAGGGTGTGAAAAAGAAAGGGGGCATTACAATTTGCATGTATAATGTGGAGGGGGTACGGGGCAGGCTGTGCAACACAGAGAAGACAAGTAGTGATTCTACAGCATCTTACTACACTAATGGACAGTGACTGCAATGGGGGTTATGGGAGGGACTTGGTGAAGGGGGGAACCTAGTAAACATAATGTTCCTCATGTAATTGTAAATTAATGATACCAAAAAGAAAAAAAAAACTATGTGTCTGACCATGTGGTGCTGGAAAGTCGGCATCTCAGAGTCCATATCTCCAGTCATTTCTCTCAAGCTACAGTAAGAAACACTGAGTTTTGCCTTGGCAAGCCCTTGAAGCTATTTGGTTTTAAGATTTTAAAAGGCACTCCTGAGAGCTTGGACAGCAGTCACATAAAGGTCACCAGCAGTCTTTGAGGCCAGTGAAGTGCTCCTGACACTCAGCAGCTCTTGGGAGGTCTTCATCTGTACACTTGGCAAGGTCACAGAATGGGGACTTGTAAACCCAGAGCCCAGAATCTTTCAAAATTAGATGAAATCTAAAGCACCTGATGGGAATTGGAGAAGGATACCCATTTGTAATCACACACAGATGCATGGGACTTTCAGCCCACAGAGCTGAGGATAAGTAAATCCGAAAGTAAGTAAAATTCACTAGAACCTACAATTTGCCTGACAAAGTGCCTAGAGTTTTTATGCATTATCTCATTTAATCCTCATAACAGCCTTACAAGGTCATTATATTTCTTTACTTTTACAAATTAAGAAATGGAGGTTCAAAGAGGTTAAGTGACTTGCTCAAGGTCATGTGGCTAGCACAACTGAGAATGCAAATTTAAACCTGGAGCTATTCTGTTGTGTCCTTAGACCCCAAAAAGGTGAATGTGACTACAGAACTTCAGTGAGATGTTTCTTCAACTTCAATGTTTCTTCAATGGAGAAGCATAGAACCCCTGGGAGGCTTCTGAAAACTGTCACATTACATATCTGCCCTAATTAGTACAGATGTATGGCACCAACAGGATACTTTGAGAGGAAACTGGATAGGTCTGCTTCCATCACAGAAAAAAGATGGCAACCACAGAGTTTCAACAAGAACAAAACTTTGTGATACTTCTGCACATTCTACCTCTCTACATTTTGAAACCTACACCAGAGCCTCTCTGTGAAACTCATTTGGTTTTGGACTGAATTCGGATTCTACTGTAAGTAATACTTGCAAGTGTTACTGGGCTAGGATTTTCACTTTTGCTGTCTTGACAGTCCTATGAGTGAAGCATCATTATTGCCTCAGAAAGCTGAGATTCAGAGATGGTACCTTGCACAATGCCACACAGGTAAGCATGGTAAAGCTGCATTTTAACTCAGCTCTCTTGAAGAGTAGTGCAGAATTCCCAGCTCCAAACTGTGGTAGACTAGGTTTTACTTATTTGGATTTCTTGTAGCTGTAAAATAATGTTGAACAAGTACAGCATCCCACAAATGTTGAACAAGTACAGCATAGCAGAAGGAAGATACTGCATCCATTAAATGAATACTTGTTAAAAGAAACAGAAAGCAGGACTTAGGCATCTAATAACATCACTTACTTTACAGGCACCCAGTGGGGGTTTGTAAGGTGCTTCCTTCTTGGAACAATCGATCAGTCAAATGACCAATCAAAAGATCCCTAAGTCTAGGAAAAAATACCCCAGGTTTTAGGAAGATTTTGCTTTAATTCCTTTTAGGGAACTAGATCCAGGATTTCCAGATGGATTTATAGGAAATTCCTAGAAATTCTCACAGAGGTGTCATCTATGTTCTATCCTTAAACATTTAAAAAAAATCAATGGAGATTCTGTGTTTACTAGAATATGGTCATACAGACCAACAGATATATCTGAGTTTTTTAGTTCAAATTTATCAACTCATTGATTGCAAGGACTGGACGGAAGCACAGTTAGCAGATGGAAAGACAAATAGAGACATAAGCATGCTAACATAAGAAAGATAATTCATAAACAAGATGGCAGCATGAGAAGTGAGGCAGAAACCTTCTCCCAAAATCACATATAACATTAAAATACAGAAAGTATAACTAATCCTGAAAGAGCCACCAGAAATAAAATGCAACAGATGGCCTACATCTGGTGAAAAGAGAAGACCTCATGGAAAAGGATAAAGTAGCAAAACCATGATCCAGTGGGACCCAAGCCCTCCCTCCACCCCAGCTTACTGGTGGGAGGAAGAGAAATGGAGTAAGGAGGGAGTGGAAGCTCAGGACTACTAAATGCTCACCCCTGGAGATTTACTCCAAGAGCATGAACCCACATTACATGGTGCTCTGGAGATTAGAGGGGTTAGAAAGCAAAGACAGGTGGAATACTAAGAGAGACCGAGATTCCAACTGCTTGAGGAGAACAGGTACCCACAACCAGCTGCTCCAGTAAAAAGAAAGGCAAGCATTTTGAAAGATTTCCCAACAGCAAGGGGGTGCTAAAGGGGCAAGGATTACACAAAGCTTGTTGCTCAGGAGAAAGGACAGGTGGACAAAATCATCCCAGCACACTCACCCCAGCAGACTACGAACTTTCAGGAGCTTCAGATGCTCCATCCCCCTGGCTTGCAACCCAAGACCAAGGCCCCCCACCATGATACACAGCCTGCCAATTCTTCCTCCCAGCCTGCACCTGCTTGCAGACCCGCTGCCCTTGCCATTGGGCCCAGCCAGCCAGAGAGCAGCCCCACCTAGAGCATCTAAAAAGGTGTAGCATAGAGACTCCTGCCTGCAGGATTGGCCCACTGGTCCTGGCATGGAGGCAGGCACTGTGGCTGGGAAGCAAGAAAGAGCTCTTTCCTCCCAGAAGGAACTGGCACTGCACACCTGCAATGCCTGCCATCACTCCAGATGCTGGGCAGTTCCAGACAGTAGAGCTTCTGGGCACTAGAGGACACCACCTACACAAAGTTATTCCACAGTAATCATTAGGAATATGAAATAGCAAAAGAACCTTGTTCAACCCCATATCCTTCACATACCAGAAAGAGAGCTCAGTGAAACTGAAATCACCAATCTTCCTGATAAAGATATCAAAATAAAAATCATAAACATACTCATGGAGCTAAGAAAAATAACCAAAACCTCAGGGAAGAGCTCAAGAAAGAGATAGAAACATAGAAAAATACAGTATCTGAAAAGAAACATACAATGGAGGGGTTTAAAAATAGATTAGATGAAGTAAAGGAAATGGTAAATGAAACAGAAATTAAAGAACAGTAATACAAAGAAGCCGAGGCACAGAGCAAAAAAGGATACCTAGGAATGAAAGAATATTAAGAGAACCATATGGTAGAGCCATATGGTAGCCAAAAGAAAAATAAATTGCTGTGGATAGAACATTCGCAAACATCATGTGAGAAAGTGACTTTTCAGACAACATATTATACATTTAAAAATATTCTTAAGAAGCAAGGACTGGAGCTACACAAAATTGAATTAAATAAAAATTCAGGGTCAATGCTTGAAGCTGTTTCCAAAAGTTAAACATTTCTAAAAAAATTCAAGATTTCTCAACTAATTTCTAAATAATGTAGACATTTAGGGGACCCTATACTACATATGTGACTGTATGAGTACTTTCTTGTAACTGGAAACCTCCTTCCTAAAACACTCCCATTCCCAAACCCCACCAACACACTATCTCACCCTTATCCCATTTAACCTCATTAAAAACTCAGAGATATTTTTACTTTTTTTCTGATCGATTTTCATCCTTTAGATGACTATTATTCCTAATACTTTGCAATCAACCTTCTCTAGTTCCCTTCAAAAAAAATTTCAAGTACCACTTTATCTTTCTAATTCTCTAGTTGAACTATAATGGAAATGAAATCTAAGTGAATTCCTTACTACCAAAAGGGGGATGGAAATCCTGTACCTTCAGGTAGCTTAGAATCTAGTGGGGAAGACATTGAGGAAGAAGGACAATGTCATCCAGGGTGATAAATAATACAGTAGCAATCATTACAGAATTGAGGGAAGCCGTAAACCGCACTAGGGAAGGGTGGAAGGAAGGTCAGAGAGAGCCACCAGAGGATTCCGGCCAGCACCAGAGGGAGGCAAGGAAGAGCAGCACGTGGGTCTTCATCTCAGTTTTCTGTATCCAAACATCTCAATATCCCAGGATATTCAAGACCAACAGAGTTCTGTAGTGACAGGCCAATAACTTCACATGTACACACACGTGATACCAGGAGGCCCAGAGCAGTTTGTTCCATAGCCCATCGGGTAGTGCTGTCTGGGCCATCCCTGACTTTTAGAATTGCCTTTCTGGAAATTTGATTTGCTCTACAGAGCTGTAGTGGGTCCCTTGCCCTTGGACCAGCATCTTCTTCCCTCCTCTAGAACATAGAAAGATAAGTTGGCAATTAATAGAAATAACAGTATTTTCTCTATCCACATTTTCAGACATAGCCTTACTGGGTAAAAAGAAGTAAACTTGGATAGGAATATGAAAATAGTGGGTTGGGGTGGTAGCTGCACATTCTATAAATTTGCTAAAATGATTATATTTACCTTACAATGGGTGAATTTTAAGGTATGTAGATTATAACTCAATAAAACACATCTAAAGGTTGGACTTTTAAAATTCATATGTTATTTCTTTCAATGCATTCCTCATGCATTTTTATATACATTATTTATTTTGTAGAGGCACCAGCCTTGTCTCTGAATCCTGGTTCCCATTCCAACTGGTTCTGTGACCTCAGCAAGCAGCAAATCTCTCTGAAACTCAGTATCTGGACATTAAAGTGGATTTTAATATTATTTACACAGCTACCTTATAGGGAAGGTTGGGGGAATGACAAAGTGCAAGATCAGTGTGCCAAGCAGGGTCCTAGTAATTAGAAGCTCAGTGAAATATCATTCCTCCCTCTTTCTCTTTCTGAAAGTATATCATTTGGTAACCAATTTGCACATCGCAACAATCATGAATGCCCTTTCTACCGTGGGATCTGTATCCCATTCCACAGCAGTGGCTTACTCCCCACCATCTTGGCAGAACACATCCCTGCACCTCTCTGGACATTGGACCATGCAGCCCTGTGGCTCCTGGCTGCCTGAGAAGTGCCAAGTCCTCCTGGTTTCCCCACCAGTGGCCTTCTGGAAGCGATGTCATTTTTGGTTTGCACCTTTCATTTAAGACACAAAACCTTGTTCCAAGCAACAGCAGGCTTTCAAAAGTGCTTCCAGGATTCTTAGTAGTGTAGGTTGTGAGAGAGCAAATTGCCACTGAGAAAAGAAAGAATCGGTTTGTGCTTCTCCCCCCTGGTGGCAGCTAGAGTTCCCCCCTCGGACTGTCGGTTAATGCCTCACCCAGAGAACAAGGGGGAATTAAGATGTCTTGAAGGGGAAGCAGCTGAGAACGGGGAGCTTTGCCCTGACACCAATGTCAGCTTAGACCTGACATGCCAACATGTGTTCCTCTTCTCTGTGACTCGTTTTGGGCAAATGCCAAGTACCAGTCACTGTCATTGTCCCAGCAGCCTTGGGTGAGGGAGTGGTGACATCACTGCAGCCTTTAGCTGAGATGCAGGTCACACAGTACATGCCCCATACAAGGCCCCACCCTCAAGGGATTACATTCAGGCAGACCACTGCTTTCAGGATGAATCCAGTTTCTCTTCTCTCACCCTCGAGGTCTGCAGCCCCATGGCACTATTGGTTTGCTAAGTTCTGTCCAGAGAGACCTTCTGAAAACCTGGTCTGGCTTGATGTGGAAGAGAAAGAATGACATGCCTTCCAGAAAGACTGATCACATCGCTTCTTCCTCTCATTGATCGGCTGGCCTATACCTGGTTCCACTGAAGGGGTTTCATTCCTTTAGCTTGAGGCATTTATTTTCAAAATATAACTATCCACATTTTATTATGTATGTTAATAGTCTTTAAAATGTTCATATCCTTCAATCTATCACCCCGTATAGGGTTTCAATCTGACAGAACAGAGACATTCACGTGACCCCGGCCAGGGTGTCCATCAGAGGACTGCTTATTATGGCACAACACGGGGACAATGTGAATTCTCAAAAATGAGGGTATGAAATACATTTGGCATAGCCATATGAGGGAGTATCACATAAATATTAAAAATCATGTTTGCAACTCATATGGTAATAATGAAAAGAACACGATAAAAATTATGTAGCAAGTCTGATTAAAACAATGCACACACACATCCCACATAGTATTATGCATAGAGAAATTTCTGGTAGAAAATTTTCAAAAATATTAACAGTGTTTTTCTTCAGGTGGTGAGACTGAGTGACTTTTTTCTTAAATTTGTACTGTTCTATTTTTTTCTCATTTACTGAGCATGTTACTTTTCTGATGAAAGTAAAGACTTTAAAAAATTAACTGATGGAAATTGCAGAGTCCTCCAGAAACAATAGAGCTTTGTTATGTTGTTCTTGCAAAGGATCTCTGGGAATGCCATCCGTCATTCATATCCAAGGTGTGTCAGTTTCAGATCTTCTGGGGGAACAATGTTTGACAGGGAGAGAGTCAGAGCACTGTGTACTGAGTATTGAGTGCAGAGCGGACAGGAGATATGGAGCCCAAGAGCTGAGGCGGAGCCTAGAGGCAGACCCTAACACACCCTCCTGCCCAAACTGCCCCTTGTCCGGAGCCTGTGCCCTGGACACAGTGAGGAGGCTGCATGCCTTCAGGAGGGTACTGGGGTGTAGTGAGAACACTGGGTTAGAAGCACCAAGACCTTTCAGAAAGAAAATGCATCACTTGACAGCTGTCACACAATAGTTGGCTGGTCCATGCAGGAAGACCGTGGTGCTCTCTAGATAACAATTTCACAGAACAGTAACTTCAGACAAGTTTATTCTGATCAAAGGCAAAAGGAAATCCTCTCAAGAATAATGTGCAAGCCACAAGAATATCTTCTTTAGTGGCTAAAACGAGTACTGTTTCTTTATGAATTACAACTTTATCTCCACTCCATTCCTCAGGCCTCCTAAATAAAAGCTGTTAAGACACCCAGTTGTAGGATTGTCCTGCTTCCTAATAGCACTCAATCCAGAATAAAGCCATGCTTCCTTGAAGCCTCCCCCAAGTCACCAGGCCCAGCTGGGTAACACGTTTCTTCTTGCTGGACGGTCCACAGCACCCGTCCTTCCTTGAAGAGACAAACGCCAATGGCCCAACTTATTCGACCACAGATGTGTTGCTAATGGTCTTTGGCTGGTGAGAGTGGACATCTTATTCCCTCTCTTTGTTCTGCCACTTATCAGATGTGTTCTTGGGCAGTCAGTTGCCTGGACTGAGCCTTCTTTTCCTCGAGGATTCTGAAAATGGTTACAAGAAAGCCTATCCCTTTTATCTCCTGGGGGTTTCACATTTTGGTGCCAATAACAGCAACTGATAAAACAAAAATGCCTAGTCTTGGCTGAAGCAAATTCAAAAACAATGAATGCTGTGATGTAGTTTGGAAAGAGCTGATTCAGAATAGAGTAGCATCCTGGCCTCTCCACTTGCTTACTGTGTAATGTTGAGGAAATCAATTAACACCTCTGAGCGTTATTCATAGGAAGATGAGATAATAATATTACATCTACCTCATAGGATTTTTCTGAAGCATAAAAATGAGAGAATTATACAAGAAATTTAGTTCAATACCTGAGACACAATAAGCACAATAAATGTGGCTTTAAAAATAAACACACACACACTGGGTCTTAAGTTTACTCACCTTAATTTCCAATACTTGACACTTAGTAGATACCCAAAACATATTTTCAAATGAGTAGATGTGAGTGAATTACATTTGGAATTGTTCACTGAAAAAAATTTGAGCTTTTGATATGATGTGTATGTGTGGGGACTGCAGTGCAGCGGTGAGCCAGACCATCTAGTGAGGAGACAGGACACACAGACAAACTGTATTTATAGGTTGTGGTGAGATAGGGCAGAGTTTCTCCGTCTCAGCACTGCTGACACTTGGCGGTGAGCACCTTCCTGTTGGGGTGGCCGTCCCGGGCCCTGTGGGGAACTTAGCAGTGACCCTGTCCTCCACCCCCCAGATGCCTGCAGCACCCCCTCGAGTCACAGCAACCTGAACGTCCCCAGGGCCGCCAGGCATCCCGGGAGAGAGGCCCAGCCCCCCTGTCGCCCGCCCTGAGAACCGCCACTATAAAGGACAGAGGAGGGGTCTCTGGGCCAGCTGAGTGAGGGGACACAGTCAATCTCACCAGGTCCCTAGACTTTTTGCCTGGAAGTCCTTGCATCTTTAGTCTCAAAAGTCTGTGTGAAGAGAGAACCCTGAAGTTGAGCCCCCAAAATGATCAGGCTATGGCTTCGTAAGGAGGCAGGAGGGGTGCTGAGGCGGTGGCCAGAGGCCCGCGGAGGCCTGGAGCTTGCAGTTCCAGGGCAGCTGGGAGCCCCAAGCGTCTGGGGAAGTGAATGGGACGGGGGAGAGCAAAGGCCGTCCCCGCGGGCTATAAAGCCGGAGAACGGTTACGGTGCTAGGCTCTGCTGTGATCCCGGCCTCCTGCCATGTGCCAACGTCCTTTCTCATCTCCTCTGGGTCTCTGAGTTTCACCGTCTCTACAACCAGGAATAATGGAAAGTGAAATGAAACGGGAAGTGTGATCAAGGCTGGAGCTGGGCACAAAACACCAGCACCCCTCTTCTTTCTGGGCAGATGGCTGAACTAAATGTGTCTGGGCTTTAGTCCATCAAGCGCTACAACAAAACACATGGCCCAGGGGCTTATAAACAACAGGTATTTAACCCTCACAGCTCTGGAGGCTGGAAGCCCAAGACCAGGGCACAGGCAGACGTGGTGTCTCATGAGAGCCTCCTTCCTCTTTCATAGACAACCGACTTTTCCTTGTGACCTCATGTGGTGGAAGGGGTGAGAGGGCTTTCTGGGGGTCCCTTTTATAAGGGTACCAGTCCCATTCATGAAAGTCCCACCCTCATGACCCCATCAACTCCCAAAGGCCCCACCTCATAATACCGTCACCTCAGGGGTCAGGATCTCAACACATGAGTTGCGGGAACACAAGCAGTCAGACTGCAGCACCGCCCTCCTCTGCATTAGGTGTAAAGGAGTGCAAAGAGCATTAAGAGTCAGGAAAAAGAACTAATAAAACTTAGCTAAACCTTAACAGCAGACCATTCCGGAATAGTAAGAGATTCAATGTCTAAACTTAGAGAGAGGCCAGATCAAAGGAAGAGAGAGCGAGAGGCCAGCCAAGGGCTATTTGAATCCTAGTTTACTAAATCCCCATGGTTTACAACCCTGATATCCACCCTGGCAGGGCCCTGGTTTATTTTTATACTGCTTCTCACTTTAGGTCCCTGTATCTTAAACCGGCTAATAGCCTTTGTTAGGGAAAGAGTGAGTGCTGTTCAGGTGCTAATGCTGAGACTGCAGTATCATTCACTCACACAGCAGGAAGAAACAAACATTCCATGATTGGAATGGTCAAAGGAAAGTGGGGAAATGCAGAATCTAAGCATTAGTAAGATTAGTAAATTAGCATAAGCATAGCCATCTTAGAAACCTAGAAACCATTTTCTGAGAGTGTGACTCAGAGAAAAAAAAAACAAAACCTGGGCCTGGGTAAGGCCTTGAAAAACAAGTTAATCATGAGCACCGGGTGGTGGGTAGCTGTGACCCTTGGTCAGCTAACCTTGGTCAGTTAATCTTACATACCAAGCTTATCATGCAGAACCTCCCTAACCATTGAGGAGTAGTCTTACCCTGCCCTTGCTTAACCCCAGGATATATGTCTTGCAAGAATAATGTATAGTTGTAGAAAATTACTATGAGTTAAGTGCTTTGAAAATGCTATATAAACCCTTGGCTCTGAGTGCTCGGGGTCGTTGTGGAGACCCGCTGCGTCGGGCTGACTTGGACCCCAGCTAGCTGGCTGAATAAAGACTTTGCTTGAATTTACATCTCTATGCCTGTGTAGTTTGTTCTCTAGAGAAGCCTTGGAAGCCTGGACCCTAACATTTGGGGGCTCATCCGGGATATGAGTGGCTTCCCTGAGAACAAAGGATGGCTGGAGGCAAGGTCTAACTGTCCGGACGGGGCAGTGTAATTCGAGGGTTGCCCCCTCGTGTCTGCATAAATCCATTATAAAGCGGGAGTCCCCATCCCGTGTATGGTCTCGGGTTAGTGGTCCCGAGTGAGGAAGTCCGGGCTGGTAGTCCTGGCCCCCAGGTTAGCAACCCTGGGTAAAAGTCCAGGTAACCAATCCTGGCCCTAGGGTCCGAGTGACTCGGCCTTAGGAAGGCAAATCCGATCGGCAGAAAACTGGCGCCCAAGGAGGAAAAGATCGAGCTCGTCACCCTGCGGCAGTCCGAGTGGACGCCCTTTGGGAGAATTAAGAGAGTTTTTGAGGACCCTGAAAGTGGTGAGTATGGTGCGCACCAGAGTGAGAGAAGGACCGGTCCGAACGAGTGCGATCAGATGTGGTGTGTGTTTTTGGTGTTATCATTGATTGTTTTACTGTGTTTTGGTTTTGGTTTATATTTCTTTTTGCACTTCTCATTTTAAGTTTCCTTGTTCTAAGGTTCTCCTGCTCTCTCCGTTCCTCCTTTCTGCCACTACATCATTCCCCGCAGGCACGGGTCGGGCAATTAAGAGCCATTAGGGCGCCCACCTCTAGAAGATTCCAGTGACAGGATAAGGGGGTCACAGCTGCGAATCCCAGATAAATTCGCGTCCCCCGCAGAGGAAAAACTGTGCAACGACAGGCACTCGTTCACAAGCACATACAACAGTCATTTTGTTTGAAGTGGCATCTTCATCCTTCGCCTTTGTCTCCCTCATATTCTTTTTCCTTCTTCTTTCTCACCATGGGTCAGACTCAGGCTACTCCTAAGAGTCTGATCCTCTCCCATTTCCCCAAGGTCAAGGAACAGGCCTTAAGTATGAGCCTTGGCATAAAGAAGGGTAAGCTCGACACCTTTTGCTCAGTCGAGTGGCCTTCCTTCGGAGTAGGCTGGCCGGCCCAGGGGTCTCTTTCTTTGGACCTTATTGGCAAGATCAAAGCCATTATCTCCTGGCCAGGTCCTGAGGGCCACCCTGATCAACTTCCCTATATTCTTGTCTGGGAAAATTTGGCTGAGAATCCCCCTTCCTGGTTGGAGCCCTTTTTGGTGGAGAAACCTCATACTGACCCACAAAAGACCTCCGTCTTAGTTGCCCAGGAAAAATTAAAGCCCTCTGATCGCAGGGCCAGAAATCCTGTGCGCCCAAGTGCGCCGCCTGTCCTCCCCGACAGTTCTCCTCTTTACCCCCTCCCGCCGATTGAGCAGCCACCCCCATATGCAGAGGAGAGGGGTGAAGCTGCCAGGGGGATAGAAAATGTGGCTAGGGAACCCAGCGGGAACCAGGCAGCTGCAGCTTCCCCAGATTCTTCAGCAGAGGGAGGCGGGAGGCCGGAAAGAGCTTCCTCACACTCCCCTGCCCTGGCCCCATGCTGAGCGCTAGGTAGAACTGGAGGAATGCAGCTAAGGTCTCGAGGGGCCAGAGAACAAGAAGGGGAGGCTCCCTCCTCCACCTCAGAAGGAGCAGTGCCGGTTCTGCTGGTGCATGCCATCGGTACCGGCATTGCTCAGCAATATCAATATTGGCCCTTTTCATCTAGTGACCTTTATAATTGGAGGACTCAGAATCCTCCCTTCTCAGAGGACCCCAAGTGTCTTATAGGTTTACTGGAGTCCATTATGATTACCCATCATCCCACATGGGACGACTGCCAGCAATTACTCCGCACTCTCTTCACAACGGAAGAACAAGAGCGTATCCTCAATGAAGCCAGGAAAAATGTCCTCGGAGAAAATGGAAGACCCACTACCCTCCAGCCCATCATCGATGAGGCATTCCCACTTACGCGCCCAGATTGGGACTTCGGAACTGCAGAAGGTAGGGAGCGTCTCCGGGTCTACCGCCAGACTCTGATGACCGGTCTCCGGGCTGCTGCAAGACGGCCCACTAACTTGGCTAAGGTAAAAACTATTGTTCAGGGGGAAATGAAAAGCCCAGCCGCGTACCTGGAAAGGCTGTTTGATGCTTACCGGCAGTATACTCCCATTAACCCGGAAGCAGAGGAACATAGGTCAGCTGTAGTCCTCTCATTCATCAACCAGGCAGCCCCCGATATCCGGAGAAAACTCCACAAGCGGGAGGACCTAGGGGAGATCTCTATTAGGGAACTGCTGCAGCAGGCGGAGAAAGTCTTCAATGCTACAGAAACTCCGGAAGATTGAGAAGAAAGGCTGAGGAAAGAGAAATGGGTAATGCAGGAGAAAAATAGGAAGGAAGACAGAGAATTTCAGAAAAGGGAGAACAAGAAGCAGAGGGAGGAGATGGCCAGGATATTCCTGGCCAGGGTGAAGGAGAGCCCTAGGCCACCTCAAGGAACAGGACCCCGTCAATCCCAACTAGGACAAGATCACTGCGCCCTGTGTAAGAAATATGGACATTGGAAGAGGGAGTGCCCCCAAAGGAGGGAACAAGGGAGAGGGAACCCTGTTAAGACCCTGCACCTAGGAGAGGAGGATTGACGGGGACGGGGCTCGGCACCCCTCCCCGAGTCCTGGGTAACCCTGTGCATGGAGGGGACTCCCATTGGGTTTATGGTAGATACTGGGACACAGTATTCAGTTCTCAACCAGGCCCACGGCCCCCTAAATCCAGGACGCACAAGTATAGTCCAGGGAGCGACAGGGTCCAGGAAATGTGCCTGGACTACTAACAGAAAAGTGGACCTAGGAAGGCATCAGGTCTCTCACTCATTCCTGGTCGTACCCGAAAGCCCTGCACTGTTGCTGGGCAGAGACTTATTAACCAAGGTCGGGGCTCGCATTCATTTTGAACCCGAAGGGATAAAAATCATGGACAAAGAAGGGCAGCCCCTACAACCGGCGCATGTGTTAACTCTTTCCCTGGCCGATGAACATCGTCTGTTTCAGGCGGATCAAGAAAAGGGGGGCCGGGGAGAGATAGACTCTTGGGTACAGAAGTTCCCTTCCACATGGGCCGAGACCGGAGGAATTGGTCTCGCTAAACACCTATCCCCGGTCATTGTTCAACTCAAAGCCGCGGCTCTACCCATCCGGGTCCGGCAATATCCAATGCCGGAAGAGGCTAGGAAAGGGATAGCACCCCATATCCATAGACTGTTAGAGACAAGAATCCTTAAGACCTGCCAATCTGCATGGAATACGCCTCTGCTTCCAGTGAGGAAGCCTAGCAGTAAAGATTATAGGCCAGTGCAAGACTTGCGGAAAGTCAATGAGAGGATAGAAGACATCCATCCTACAGTGCCTAACCCTTACACCTTACTCAACCACCTGCCACCCACGCATGTGTGGTATACTACTCTGTACCTGAAAGATGCCTTCTTTAGTATTCCACTCTCTGAAGTTAGTCAGCCTTTGTTTGCCTTTGAGTGGCAAGAGCCAGGGGGAGGAAGAAAAGGGCAGCTTACCTGGACTAGACTGCCTCAGGGCTTCAAGAACTCTCCCACCTTATTCAATGAAGCCCTAAGCCAGGACTTGGAGCCCTTTCGCAGGAGCCACCCCCACATGACGTTGTTGCAGTATGTAGATGACCTGTTGCTGGCCACAGAAACCCATGAAGAGTGCGAAGAAGCCACGGGGAACTTGCTGGCTGAACTAGGTGAACTGGGATATGGAGCCAGTGCCAAGAAAGCCCACATCTGTCAGAGGTCAGTAGTCTACTTGGGGTACAAACTATCTAATGGGGCCAGGTGGCTAACACAGGCCATGAAGCAAACTGTCCTGGCTATCCCCATCCCTTCCTCACCCCAGGGAGTGAGAGAATTTCTTGGCTCAGCCGGGTTTTGCAGGCTCTGGATTCCAGGGTACGCAGAAATAGCCCGACCACTATATGAAGCAACCAAAGAAGGGCCAGGCTGGCAATGGATGCAGGAACAACAAGAGGCATTTGACAGACTAAAAGAAGCTCTCCTCCGGGCCCCCGCCCTATCTCTGCCAGACCCAGAAAAACCCTTTATCCTGTTTGTAGATGAAAAGAAGGGAGTGGCTAAAGGAGTTCTGGCTCAGCAGCTGGGCCCGTGGAAGAGACCTGTGGCTTATTTGTCCAAGCGGCTAGACCCAGTGGCCTCCGAGTGGCCACCTTGTCTGCGTATCCTAGCAGCCATTGCTCTACTGGTAAAAGAGGCAGACAAGCTGACTTTTGGCCAAAATCTGAGAATAACAGCCCCACATACCGTGGAGGGGATCCTCAAGCATCCTCCGGGAAAATGGATGACAAACGCAAGACTCACCCACTATCAAGGGCTCCTACTAGATTCTCCCCGAATCGCCTTCTCTGACCCAGTAACCCTAAATCCTGCCACCCTTCTGCCGGACCCAGATCTGACGACCCCCATCCATGACTGTAGAGACATCCTTTCCGAAATTATCCAGGTGCAAGCAGACCTGAAAGACACACCGTTACTGAACTGTGAGCTAAATTGGTATACGGATGGGAGCAGCTTTGTGCAGGAGGGGGTCAGGAGAGCAGGGGCAGCAGTAGTAAACCACGACGGGGAAGTTGTTTGGAGCACAGCTCTGCCCCCTGGCACCTCAGCACAGAAGGCGGAACTTATTGCTCTCACTGAGGCCCTGGAAGGAGCAGAAGGAAAGCAGGCCAACGTTTACACAGATAGCAGATACGCCTTTGGCACTGTCCATGTCCACGGTGCCATCTACCGAGAAAGAGGATTCCGTTCCGTGGAAGGGAAGGGACTGAGGAATCTGCAAGAAGTCCAAAGACTATTAGCTGCTGTTGAAAAACCTAAAGCGGTAGCAGTTATACATGTACCGGGCCACCAATCAAAGAAGACACCCGAGGCCATCGGCAACAGCCATGCAGATGCGGAAGCTAAGAGGGCAGCCCTCTTGGACTCTCTTGTGCTTGCGGCCCTCGAAATACCCATACCTGAACTGCCCGCACTGCCGCCCAAACCTGAGTATTCCCCTCAAGATCTTGAGTGGATTAGGAAACAAGTCCCGGGGGAAGTGTTTGGAGAGGGACATTGGGGTAGGGACCAGGAGGGTAGATTGATCTTGCCAGAAGCATTAGGACAGTACCTGCTTGCTAATCTGCATAAGTCCACCCATCTAGGTGGAAAAAAACTGCTCAGCCTTTTCCAGTCTGCGCAGTTGGTGTTTCCCCACCAGAATGAGGTGACTCGCCAGATCATGAAAGAATGCAGTAGCTGTGCAATGCTAAGACCAGCCCCAAGAGGGCTGCACCCAGCAGGTACCCGGGAAAGGGGGAGGGCTCCAGGGAGGAATTGGGAAATAGACTTCACCGAAATAAAACCAGGGAAGTATGGATACAGGTATTTGCTAGTTATGGTAGATACTTTCTCTGGGTGGGTGGAGGCCTTTCCAACCAAGCATGAGACTAGCCAGGTAGTAGCAAAAAGATTAATTGAAGAAATCATCCCCAGATATGGGGTCCCTGAAACAATAGGTACCAATAACGGCCCGGCTTTCATTAGCAAAGTCCTGCAAGGACTAGCCCTAGCTTTGGGAGTAGATTAGAAGTTACATTGTGCTTATAACCCACAAAGCTCTGGGCAGGTAGAGAGAATGAATCGGATCTTAAAAGAGACCCTTTCTAAATTGATATTAGAGACTCGTGGGGACTGAGTGACTCTCCTTCCCTTAGCCATCTTCCGCACTCGGAACTCCCCCTATGTACATGGTTTAACTCCATTCGAGATAATGTATGGGACCCCTCCACCTATAACTCGACGAGTGCAGCTTCCCGATGCAGAGGACCCGGCCCCTGACTATCTGAATGTGTTGCAAGTTCTTGCTAAAGTGCAGCAAGAAATCTGGCCCCTGATCAGAGCATATTATGAGGGCAGGAAAATTCCGAGCCCGGAACATGGCATAGTCCCAGGGGATATAGTATGGGTCAAAAGACATCAAGTGAAGACTCTCAAGCCCAGGTGGAAAGGACCTTATGTTGTATTGTTTACCACCCCCACTGCTCTCAAGGTTGATGGTAACGCTCCCTGGGTACACCACACCCACGTTCGGAAGGTCCTGCCTCATAAAGACCCAGGGGCCCGTAAGGAAAAGTGGAAGGTGCAGCAGCATCCTGCCAATCCCCTAAAACTACACTTAAGCCGAAGATGAAAGAGATCCTGCTAATAAGCTCCTTAGTATGGATCTTCACGGGAGCCACATCTGTGGGGATCAGAGGCACCAACCCCCATCAACCAAGGAACCTGACCTGGATGCTGATTGATAGTGACAATGGGGAAGTCATCAACTCCACACAACATAGTGCGCCAATTAGAACCTGGTGGCCTGACCTGTATTTCTGCTTTCGACAGATCAACCCCGTTTACCAATCCATCCCTCCAAATTTGGCTCACTCCCATGGGTTTTATGCTTGCCCAGGAACAGGTAAAAGAAGGCACTGTGGGGGGTTGGGGGGCATGACTTCTTTTGTGCCAGCTGGGACTGTAACCTCGAACGATGGGGATTGGAGATGGACAGTTACAAAAATCGATTCTGTCAAATTTACTTATGTCAACAAGGGCATCCCTCATCACCAGCCTATGACCCTTTACAAAACCAAGGCTTGTGACAAAACGGACCAGGATTGGGTAAGAGTTCAATTCACCGAGACGGGCAAAAACACTGAGGTATCGCGCTGGATAAATGGACTAGCGTGGGGAATAGTGTATTATAAATATGGGGGGCATGCTGGCTCGACCCTCATCATTAAATTAACCGTGTCAACTCCCACCGCTGCCGTAAGTCCCAACTTGGTTATAAATCCCCAGAAACCTTCAATCCAGGACAAGGGCCTGAGCAAAAAGGATGAGAAAATGCCGACCAGAATGCTTGCTCCAGAGCCCACGAGAGGACCGAGTCCATCGACCTCTGGGTTATGAGCCCAGCACACCCCCTCCGGGTTAGATAATCCCATGTGGGAAATGGTGCAGGCAGTTGTAGAGACTCTTAACCACACCACTTCCTCCCTCACCGATCCCTGTTGGCTATGCTACCCAGGTTCACCCCCCTTCTATGAGGCAGTTGGGATAAATGGCTCCTACACTATCAACAACTCCCATCCCACTTACTGGGACGGGAGACCGTGGGGACTTACAATCGCTCAAGTCTCAGTCGTTGATACGCGTGTAGGCACAGTCCTGATGACCCAGAGTCAGTTATGCTCCTCCTATAATAACTCTACGTGAGAGCAGGGAAAGTGGATTATACCCTCCTCGGGCTGGTGGCTCTGCTCAAAGACAGGCCTCACTCCGGCCCTATCCACCTCTGTGTTCAATGCTAACAGTGAGTTTTGTGTGCTGGTGGCCCTTCTACCTCGCCTAATGTATCATTCTCATGAATCTCTCCTTTCTTATTGGGAAGAAAGGCTGAGCCCCCACCGGAGCAAGAGGGAGGTTGTTACCACCCTGACCATTGAGACCCTCTTCACCCTAGGGATGGCAGGGGCAAGCACGGGGGTTGCAGCCCTTGTAACTTGAGAAAAGGGGCTCACAGCCCTGAGGCTGGCAATCGACAGAGACCTAGAACAACTCCGACAGACAATATCAGACCTAGAGCAATCCCTCACCTCCTTGTCCAAGGTGGTCCTACAGAACCAAAGAGGCCTGGACCTCTTGTTCTTAAAGGAAGGTGGGTTATGCACAGCCTTAAGAGAAGAGTGCTGTTTCTATGTAGACAAAACACGTGCAGTCAGAGATTCCTTGGCCAAACTAAAAAAAGATTTAGAGAAGAGGCGTAAAGAATATGAAAGTAGCGAAGGCTGGTTTGAGTCTTGGTTCAAATACAAGCCTTGGTTTGCTAACCTTCTCTCGGCCATTGCGGTGCCGCTCGTCATCCTGCTGTTGCTGTTTATGATTGGCCCGTGCATAATTAACAGGCTTGTTAAGTTTGTGCAGGAAAGAATTGACACTGTCCAACTCTTAGTCCTTCGTCAAAGGTATCAGGACTCAGATGCCGCTGTGGAAGATTCCACAGTCTAATCAAGAAAAGGGGGGAAATGTAAAGGAGTGCAGAGAGCATTAAGAGTCAGGAAAAAGAACTAATAAAACTTAGCTAAACCTTAACAGCAGACCATTCCGGAATAGTAAGAGATTCAATGTCTAAACTTAGAGAGAGGCCAGATCAAAGGAAGAGAGAGCGAGAGGCCAGCCAAGGGCTATTTGAATCCTAGTTTACTAAATCCCCATGGTTTACAACCCTGATATCCACCCTGGCAGGGCCCTGGTTTATTTTTATACTGCTTCTCACTTTAGGTCCCTGTATCTTAAACCGGCTAATAGCCTTTGTTAGGGAAAGAGTGAGTGCTGTTCAGGTGCTAATGCTGAGACTGCAGTATCATTCACTCACACAGCAGGAAGAAACAAACATTCCATGATTGGAATGGTCAAAGGAAAGTGGGGAAATGTAGAATCTAAGCATTAGTAAGATTAGTAAATTAGCACAAGCATAGCCATCTTAGAAACCTAGAAACCATTTTCTGAGAGTGTGACTCAGAGAAAAAAAAAAACAAAACCTGGGCCTGGGTAAGGCCTTGAAAAACAAGTTAATCATGAGCACCGGGTGGTGGGCAGCTGTGACCCTTGGTCAGCTAACCTTGGTCAGTTAATCTTACATACCAAGCTTATCGTGCAGAACCTCCCTAACCATTGAGGAGTAGTCTTACCCTGCCCTTGCTTAACCCCAGGATATATGTCTTGCAAGAATAATGTATAGTTGTAGAAAATTACTATGAGTTAAGTGCTTTGAAAATGCTATAGAAACCCTTGGCTCTGAGTGCTCGGGGTCGTTGTTGAGACCCGCTGCGTCGGGCTGACTTGGACCCCAGCTAGCTGGCTGAATAAAGACTTTGCTTGAATTTACATCTCTATGTCTGTGTAGTTTGTTCTCTAGAGAAGCCTCGGAAGCCTGGACCCTAACATAGGTAGGCCTAAACAGCCAAGTTCTGGCCAGCGGATTGTCAGCAGAAGTGATGTGCACAACATCCATGCCCAGCCGATGACATACTACCGGGCACGACCTTCCTTGCTCTTACGTCTCTGACTGGAAGCCAGTGTCAAAGAACAGTGTCACGGAAAGAACACACTTAAGCTGGCAGCTCACATTAGTCTGGGCCCTTCTCTGGCCACACGGATTGCATGGAGCAGACTCCCATTCACCTAGCAGCCTCCAGATTGGGAATAGCCACACTGGTTGGCTTCGTAAGAACAGAAGTAAACTTCCACTGTGTAAAGCCTTGTAATTTGGAGCTTTAATCTGTTACTGAAGTTTGCATTACCCTAACAAATATAGGCAACATCACAGGAAACAGCTCTCTCTGGATGGAGGACACATGTTACTCTTGCCAACCATTTAGTGTAAGAAAGTGAAACGCCCACCAGCCTTATTATGCAGCTATGGAACATTCAGGGAACAGCAAACCCCCAGACAACTCAAAACAGTAGGAGGGGTGGTCTTAGCCTTACATTTTTGATGTGGAGAATGTGCTGAAAATGAGAAAAGTCCTTGCTTTTTTTTTTAATTTAAAATCTCTTCTGCAAACATTTTAACATTGTAACCAGTCAAGAGAGAAAATCTCAGAACAATTAAAAGTTCTGAAACCAAACATGGTATAACTAATAAACTCCAAAACCTTCTGGAAAACTACCCCTAGTACTACCAAACTGAAAATTAATTAATTATAAATCAATTAAATAACATAAAATATAACTTGAAGAAGTGCATAAAATCATGGATATTCCTATCCTAAATGTTATGTCATGTGTATCCCATTTTCCTACCAGACTTTTCAATCAAAGCTTAAAAATCCAAATGTCAATAGCTAGAGATGACTTCCACTTTTCAGCAATCACACATTTAGCAATCAACGAAGCAAAATGAACAATCTTCTGTATATTTATTCAAATGCACAACTCAAAATCTATGCATAACGTAAGGAGAGGAATGTAAAAGAAGTTGTGCCAGGACAGAACTAGAGATGCATAAGCCAGAACAGATACGCTTTCAGCTGCAAGTAGTAGAAAACTCAATTTCCAATGGGCTAAAGATAGAAAGAAAGATCTTTTTATCACTTGAGAATAATTCTGGTATTGAGTAATAATAGATGTATTTAACACTGCAACACAGTGTGTATGTATATGTGTGTGTATATATATATATGTATACACAAATGCATGTAGTTTTATATATATGTGTATATATATGTGTGTGTATATATATATATATACACTGAAATAAAATTTTGATGAAAGAAAATATGCTACATGTGGTATACTCTGATATTTCCTGTTTGTCCTACTTTGTTTCATTTTTAAAAGCTATCAGTGACAACTCAACTTAAAAACAGGCAAAATATTCAGCCACGTCACAACAGAAGATATACAAATGGTCAATAAGCACATAAAAAGAAAATCATGAAAGGATACTCATCAGAGAAATGCAAATAAAATCCACATGAGATACCACTAACACACATGAGAATGGCTAAAATTTAAAAGATTGACAATGCTGAGTATTGGAGAAAAAAATGGAGCAGACAGGACTCATCATCACTAATGAGAAATAAAATGGTAGATACTTTGGGAAATAGCTTTGCAGCTTTTTGTTAAGTTAAATATATACCACCATAAGACTAAGCAATTCATAGTGCATACCCACAAGAAATACAAACACATTTTCTCACAAAGACATGCACATGAATATTCATAGCAGCTTTATTCATAACCCCCCAAAAGATGTAAAGAATCATCACCTGTCCACCAGCAAATGAATGGAGAAACAAGTTGTGATATTTCCTAACAAAGAAATACTACTCAGCAACAAAAATGAACTGCTGATACACGCAATATGGATGAATTTCAAAGACATTATATCTAGTTTAAAAAGCCAGACACAAAAAGTGCTTGCTGTATAATCCCATTTATATAAAATTTTATATAAGTGAAATCTGTTCTTAATGATAAAAAAAAAAACATCAGTGATGCCTGAGATCTGGAGTAGAGACTCACTACAAAGAGGCCCAAGGTCATATTTTGGGAGCTAGAAGTGTTCTATATCTGGATTATGGTAGTGGTTACATGGGTGTTTACATTTGTCAAATATCATGGAACTAAGCTTAAAATGAGTAAATTAATTTTGGTTGTACCAATCAGTAGTGACTTACAATATGAAAACCACAACTTTATGACTCAAATTATTTAAACTCGAACAATATTAGAGGGCTTTCTGGAATCCAAATTATTGGTATAAGAATCTAGTAGCCTCTGAAAACTATAAGACACTGATGAAAGAAATTGAGGAAGACATGAATAAGTAGAAATCTATCCCATACTCATGGATAGGAAGAATTAATATTGTCAAAATGGCCATTCTGCCCAAAGCAATTTACAGATTCAATGCAATCCCTATCAAAATTTCAATGTCATTTTTCAATGAACTACAACAAATAATCCTAAAATATATATGGAACCCCAAAAGACCTTGAATAGCCAAAGCAATCTTGATAAAGAAGAACAAAGTTGGGGAAAAAACAAAACTTGAGAAAGA
The DNA here is from genome assembly GCF_040802235.1 of Manis javanica. Taxonomy (NCBI): domain Eukaryota; kingdom Metazoa; phylum Chordata; class Mammalia; order Pholidota; family Manidae; genus Manis; species Manis javanica. Next base: position 36,524,735 of record NC_133170.1, on the reverse strand, counting down.
AGAACAAAGTTACCCACCCTGAGTTCAAGCTATACTACAAACCTGCAGTAATCAAAATAGTATGATACTGACAATAAGAACAGACTCATAGATCAATGGAACAGAATAAAGAACCCAGAAGTAAACTTACACATATATGGTCAATTAATATATGACAAAGGAGGCAAGAATATACAATGAGGGAAAGAGTCTCTTCAATAAATGGTGTTAGGAAATTTGGACAGATACATGCTAGAGAATGAAACTGCATAACTAACTCCATACACAAAATTCTAAATGGATTAAAGACCTAAATATAAGACATGAAACCATAAAACTCTTAGAAGAAAACAAAGGCAGGAATCTCTTGAACATAGGCATGTGTAATTTTTTTTCTGAATATGTCTCACCAGGCAAGGAAAACAAAAGCAAAAATAAGCAAGTGGGACTACATCAAACTAAAAAGCTTCTGCACAGCAAAGGACACCATCAGCAGAACAAAAAGGCAACCTACAGTATGGGAGAATATGTTCACAAATGATATATCCAATAAGGGGCTAACATCCAAAATATATAAAGAACTCATGTGACTCAACACCAAAAAAACAAATAATCCAATTTAAAAATGGGCAGAGAACCTTAATAGACATTTTTCCAAAGAAGACATCCAATTGGATAACAGGCAGAAGAAAAGATGCTCTACATCACTTATCATCAGGGAAATGCAAATCAAAGTCACAATGAGATATCACCCCATGCAAGTTAGAATGGCCACTATCCAAAAAACAAAAATGACAAGTATTGGTGAGGATGCGGAGAAAGGCGAACCCTCCTACACTGTTGGTGAGAATATAAATTAGTTCAACCATTGTGGAAAGCAATCTGGAGGTTTCTCAAAAAACTAAAATTAGAAATACCATTGACCCATGAATTCCACTCCTAGGAATTTACTCGAAGAAAACAAGGTCCCTGATTCAAAAAGACACAAGCACCCCTATGTTCATCACAGCACTGTTTACAATAGCTAAGATATGGAAGCAACCTAAGTATCCATCAGTAGATGAATGGATAAAGAAAAGGTGGTATATATACACAATGGAATAGTATTCAGCCATAAAAAAGAAAGAAATCCTGCCATTTGTGATAACATGGATGGACCTAGAGGGTATTATGCTCAGTGAAATAAGCCAGGCAGAGAAAGACAAATATCATATGATTTCACTTAAAATGTGAAATCTAAAAACAAAACAAAACAAAACAAAATTAACAAAATAGCAATAGATTCACAGACACTGAGAAGTGACTGGTGATTACCATGGGGGAGGGCTTGAGGTGGAGTCAGTGAAATAGGTGAAAGGACTAAAGGGACACAAAAAAGCTCAATCATGGTATAAATTAGTCATGTGGATGAAAGTATAGCATAGAAAATACAGTCAATAACTCTAACATCTTTTTGTGTTGACAGTAACTACACTAATTGAGGTGAGCATTTAATAATGTAGATAATTGTTGTACTATGTTGTATACTTGAAATGAATATATAGTTGTATATCAACTACAATAAAAATGTGAAAAAAATTTCAAAATTTCAAAATAAATAAGAATCCAGTAGGTTGTCATGTTACTCATGATTAGATCAAACATGGTGTGACTACTGAACACATAGCCAACAATTCCAGTTAACATGGGTCATACTTACACTACAACTAATAAAGTACTTTAGTAAAAACATTACTATTTGAAGAGATTTTTTATTTGCATTTTATCTGACATGAGCAATAGTCCAGTAAGTCATATATTTTCATTTTTGTTTTATAGTTGAGGAACTGAGTTTTAGAGTCACAGAGCTTGTAGATAAACAATGGATTGAAATCCACTTATATCTGAGTCTCCGGTTTCCCATTACATCACAGGAGGCTTTAAGAGCACTGAGTCATAGAATCCTGACTCTTGGTTTTAATTTCCTTGTTATTAGGACATCCAAGCACCAGAAGACATGTTTGGTACATCTTATTTGCCTTCAAAAAATAGTTTAGTTCTATTGCTATTACTCCAACCCACAGATCTGTACTCTACGGGTTCTATAAGATCAAATGGAAGTCACCTAAAAATTAAGCTTTAAGATTCCTCAAGGGAGGAACAACCTAAGACAGGCACAGTCGCAGGGGGGCCATCAGGTGAGAAATTAGGGATCAATAGAAGTGAGGCTTAGAACCTCACCCCCCTCTGTTTTGAGAGAAATCTTCTGCATCTGTGGATGTTTTGTTGCCCTTGTCTAGCTTGGATTAATATTTAGTCTATAGGCACAGACCTGATCATCTACATTTGCCCTCTAACAGCACTAAATTATGTTTTCTACCTTTATCTTGCATCTACCTACCACTTCAGCATTTTATTAAAAATAATAATAATAATAAGGAAGAAATGTGGGATTCACATATAAATCAAGTATAAAAATCAAACGAATAATCATATCTGACTTGATTGTTTATAGTTCATGATGTGTGATCAAAACTGAAAGTTTCTGTGATATGACTGCTCTTGCACTCTTCACCATGTAAGAACTTATTCACTATGTAAGAACTTGTTCACCATGTAAGAACTTGTTTGTTATGCTTCAGAAGATTGGAGACTGTTGAGAATTAGGCTTGGGGTTGATTAATGATTGTGCATTGAGTCCCCCATATAGAATTTTATTGTTGTTAACAACCATTTGATCAATAAATATGAGAGATGCCCTCTCAAAAAAAATTAAGCTTTAAAAAAAGATGTCCTTTACCTAAACATTTCAATTTTTCTTCCTCCAAAGTCTTGAATGCTCTTTCCTCAATGACTGTGGCTAGTTAATTGAAAGGTAGATACCATACAAAGAGGGGAATCTATGACCTCTTGTCAAGATAAATCAGATAAGTCAATATCAAGAAAGGCTTTTTTTATTTTCCCCTGATGCTCTGCAGGAGTTTTTAAAGGTCAGCAGCATGTAAGGAAAAGAAGAAACTGTTTAAGAGCTCCCACAAATCTCCCCCTCCTGTCAGTCTGACCCAGCGTTATCAGCAGCTAGTTGCCTTGGGCAGTTAGAGGGCAGCTATAGAATAAGCTATAGCATGAGAGGTTCATTCTGTCCCTGGGGAGGCCACGGAAGAGCTCTGACATGTTCTGGAGCCATCTAAGATCCTGCTGACACCAGCAGTCACAGCATGAGTCCAGAAAATGTGGGTGGGCTCCCTAAACTCACACTGTCACTGGAAACACAAGTCAGTAGTGGCGTCCTTCAGGCAGCTAAAGGGAGGCTGGCATTTGACTGGCCACTGATCCTCAGAGCAGGCCTCAGGAAATACAAAAGGGGACGTGTTTAGTCGACATAACAAACCCTTAAGGTTCAGCAGAGAAAATCTTGCAGAAGTCCCTTAGGAACTCTGTGATTCTAAGCAAGCCGTTTTGCTTCTCTGAGCTCCATCTTCATCCAGGAGGTGAGAACAGTCATTCCCCATCTTGCCAAGTGGTTGTGAAGTTTGAATGAGATAAATGTGAAAGAGCTGTGGGGACAGTGAAAAGCAGTATTAGCATTCATGGTCATTCTATTTTTTATCAGAATCTACATTTTTTAAAGAAATTATTTTTTGCTCAAGATCTTCATTGATTCATTTAATAAAGGTTTGTTGAATGCCAGTTATGTGTCAGGCAAGGGGCTATGTGTTGGAAATACAGAGGAAATGTGCTGAGATCCTGGTCCTCAAAGGTTGTGTAGTCTGTGGGGCAGGGTGGGGAGTGTGGGGCGGGATGGGCAGCAGGAAAGGGCGGCTAACCATAGTAGGTGCTGGGAGGTGGCACCCAGATTCCCCTTTGGCATCGAAGGACTCATTCCTCCAGCTGCAGGAAGTTCTGGCAGCCCCTTGGAGGGATGCCTGGGCTGAAGAGAATCACCTTGCCCACTTTCTGGGGAGCTCTGTCCCAGTAACTGATTGACTTAGGTGTATAAAGACAGCCCCCCTTGCCCTTCCCCAGGACACTTCCCAGAGCCGCTCCTCAGGATTCCCCATGAGGCTGGCCGGCACTGGGGCTCCACAGCAGCTCGCCTTCCTCTGACCAATCCAGCTTCCCTTCCTTCCTTTCCACAAGTACCCATCCCCAAGAGCACCTTAATAACCCCCCTGTGCACTGATCCTTCTCCGAGTCCACTTCTGTGAGGATGAATTGTATGGCACCAGCACGACGCAGCTATGGCGCCCAGTTTTTGGTCAAACACCAGCCTCAATGTTGCTACGACATATTTCTTGGATGCTTAACATTTGAATCAGTGGACTTTGAGTATTACAGATTTCCCCCATAATGCAGGGGGGCCTCATCTTGTCAGTTGAAGGCCTTCAGACTGAGGTCTCCAAAGGGGAAGGAATTCGACCCCCAGACTGCCTTCAGGCTGGAGTTGGAACGCCAGCCCTTCCCTGGCTCTCCACCACATAGATGACAGGTAGATAGATTTGGGGTGTTTCTCTGGAGAACTCTAATTCAACTTCTCAGACCTCAACTGTGATGTCAGACACTCTTGACAGTGTGATGAATGCCCTGAGTTAGGCCAAGGGCTGGGTTCACAGGCAGGTGACTTGTACAGCCACACAGGACTCTGTTAGAGTCTCAGGACTGTGTTGTATGCTCTACGGTCACCATCTTGAGAGTCTTGGTAATTTTACCTTCAAAATTGTATTTTGTAACTGGAGTCCTGTGAGACAGTAGAGCAGGCATGTGAGCAGGAGACATATGTAACATGCACATTTACTGATCTTTTCTATACCATTCATACATGGTATGTGCAATACTCTGTGACCAGCTAATTTCAGTGGCTTCCCAATGCATGGGAGCTCAGTGAGACTTAAAGTGAGTAAAGATAAGATGCTATTGCCGTAACTGAGTGAGCAGAGGAGGGCAGCTGACAGCCCAAGAGGCTACTGAGTTCCCACTTGCATCAGACACAGAAGTCACTGGCATTCTAACAAACTTGTATGGCCCAGAAACACTATTCTGTTCTTTGTTACTCATATTAGTTACTCATATTACTGCCTTCTATTAGCCAACTACTTGTGCTAAAAATGATGGCACAGACAGAAAGGAAAATGTCTGGGACCCCCGTAAGTTTATCTGTTTGTCCTTCCTCACTCATCTATAAGCTGAAGGTAGAGAGTATAGGTAGAATGTGTCATTACCAAGAAATGAAATTTTAAGTGTGGAGTTAGTTTTGTACATATTTTCATTGCCTGGTATATGCATTACAAGCTATGAATAATGAATTCTGTGATTTTGTTGATCCTACATGTGAGATGCACATTCTTATATGAAACTGGCATTGCACATTATAGAGATGAATGCTGGAATCATGTTAATTAACAATTTAATATTTTAATTTTCTTAGAATGGTATTAAATAGCAAATAACAAACAAATAGACAATTCAAGAGAGAGACGATGGAAAAAAATGTCTTTTATTGTAGCACTTTTTCCACCTACTTTTTGAAGAATAGGGCCTGCATTTTTATTTTCCATTAGGCTCTGCAAATCATGTAACCAACTCCGATCAGCAACACGTCCTCTGGGTATGTAGAGTTGGGGTTTGGGGAAAGCTCAAAAGCAGAGTCCTAACAGACTGTCAGAAATAGCTAGGGAAGGGGAGTTGACAGAAACGGAGGAGGAGGCTCCAGGCAGAGAGAACCAGATATACTAAGTCTTACTGGCTACAGAAAGCTTGGCTCCCACAGAATTAGAAACCATTTGGCTTCTCCGGATCTTGAGCTGGGGCAATGGGATTGGGGATCCGGCAAGAGAGGAACCTGAACAACACGAGACAGGCCAGACAGTGCCGGTGCTGGCACGCCCTCCGCCAGGTGGTGGGAAGGCAGGGGAGGCTTTAAGACCCGTGCCATGCGCGAAGACGCGGCGCAGGAAGAACGTTATTCCCGGGCCGACAGCAAGCGCCCCGCACCGCGCTCTGAGCTTCTGCCGGCCTGCGCCCGCGCTGCCGGGCCTCCCGGCCGCCGCCAACCCTTTCCCAGACGCTGCGGACCTAGTCGGCGCGGAGCAGGGCCCCGAGCACCTCCGCCCGCCGCACCTCAGTGTCAGTCACCAAGGAGACCGCACACAGCCGGGCCCTGGAGGGAAGGGCGCTTGACAAGCAGACATGAGACAGAACGGGCTCAGCCTCAGCAGTGGGGGTCCGGCCGGCGCGACCAGTGGGCACCCCCCCCAGCAGCTGCCCCACGGCGGTTTGCCGGTGCGCCTCTCTGGCACCGAAGCCGGAGGACACCCGCCCATCTTCCCAGAGGACACGATTAGCAGCGCGGTCAGCCAAGTGCCCCGTGACGCACACGCTTTAAGCAGAGACGTGAGTACTTATCACACGTGAAACAGAAGATGCTCCCACCCAGGTGATGAGCCCACACAGGCTGTATGGCTCTCCTCTCATGGAGGCCCTGGCCCTGTTCTGAAAGACTGCACAAGAATAGTTTGCCCAAACTTTGTCCTTCAAAGTCCAGATCGATGCCATCTCCTTGGCATTCTTCTCCTTCCAGGATCACCCTAAAAGCATGACAGCAGCTCACCGGAGAAAGGATAGCCTTGCCAACAAACGGTACCAGAGTTATTAGACATGCAAAGAAAATTTTGATCCATATCTTGTACCATACACAATAATAATTGAAATTTATCATAGACCTAAATATGGAACCTATAACTAAAAATTCTAAAAGAAAACAGGAGAAAAATCTTCATTATCTTGTGTTAGTAAAGATGTCTTAGATGATACAGAAAGCATGATCATAAAAGAAACAACTGATAAGTCAGATGATACTGAAATTTAAAATGTCTGCTGTTCGAAAGTCTCTGTAAAGAGAATGGAAAGGACAAGCCACAGACTGGGAGAAATATTTGCAAAGTATATATCTGATAAAAAAAACTTGAATCCAAATATATCAAGAACTATAAAAAATAAATAGCAAGATAACCCAACCTTTAAAAAATGGGCAAAAAGTGGAATATACAATTCGCCGAGGAAGACATATGGATGTCAAATAAGCACACGAAAAAATGCTCAACATAATTATAATTTCAATTATAAAATTGAAAATAAAATCTAAATTAATTACCCCTACTTATCTGTTGGAATGACTAAAACTTTAAAAACTGACCACATCAAATATTAACAAGAAAATGGAGAAAGGAGAACTCTCATATACTGATGATGGGAATGTAAAATGCTAGCACTATTTTAGAAGACAGCTGGCAGTTTAACAAGTTAAATGTACACCTGACATATGACCCCACCATCCCACTCCAGGATTTACCCAAGAGGAAAAAAAGCATACGTCCCCACAAGACTCATGCACAAACGTTCACAGCAGCGTTCACTGTGATACCACAAGCTGGAGACGAGGTGAATCTTCATCAGCAGGTGACGAGATGAGCTTTGATGAACCCACACAGGGGATGCTGTTCACTGACAGAGAAAGAGTGGACCTTTGAGACAATCAGCAACATGTATGAATCTCAAAATAATTATGCTGGGTGAAAGAAATCAGACATTAAAAAGAGTATATAACAATTCCATGTACACAAGCTAAATTACAGAGGTTACCTGCAGACAAGGAGAAGGGAGGTGGGGAAGACCCTGGGAAGTTGCCTCAGGGGGGGATTGAAAAGAAGCAGGAGAAAACCTGGGAAGGTGTGGAAGTGTGTCGATTATCCTGATTGTGTTGATGGGTTCACAATAGTGTGTATGTGAAAGCTTTTCCAATTGTGCTCCTTAGATATATGCAAGTTATTCTATATAGCAATTCAACAACTTTCTTTTTAAGTCTTTTTTGTCTGAGGATCCATTTCACTATTTTGTCCCGTTTTGTATGTCCCCTTTTTTTAAAGAATAAAAAGTTAAAAAGAAACACTTTTACCTTTTTAGTACAACATACTTAGTCATGAAACTACAAGTGGCCTGGAAGTGACCTGGTGTCAGGACCCCGGTGCCTGGGGTGACCAGGGCTCCCAGTGCACATGCACATTGTAGCTCAGAGGATGCTAGACTTGTCAGAAATGTGGGACTTACACAAATCTAGTTTGGCCCTGAAAATGGCCCTCGTTTACTCCCCACATCAGGGTGACAGCCAGCGTCCGTCCCTGCCGGCAGCAGGTTTCCCTGTGGAGCCTGGTCCCACAGAGCACAGAGGTGGGGAAAGTGGTGCAGACTGTGGGTTGGTCTCTGAGTCAGCTGCTGTTCTCTCCAGGCGGCTCTGGCTGCTTCACAGTCAGGAGTGGCAGACATTGCGATCAGGTCTGATTCTTCATCCCAGCAATGCTGCTGATGAATCTCCAACCTGGGGCCAGTCAGCCCTCCCTGCTCAGGCCTCTCCTCAGTCTATGAGGGCCTTGGCTGCTGGACTCTCTAAGGCCCTTTCCGGGACTGACATTTACAGCTTTTCTATACCCTCCTAAAATAATAAACATCAGGGTGAGACTTATCAGGATTTTACAATATGGGCACCAGGCTGTGACTGGCAGGAGTTGGAGGGGTATTCTGAGATGGACGGGTCTCAACTGAGTTATAATGTCAAGTTCATTATATTGAAGTTGGAACACGCATCTTGGCCAGCCATGGTTTGCTGACAAGGACAGAATCCCATTTGTACTGCTCAAGAAACTGGAAATTTTCTACAAACAGCAGGGATTTCTTAGAACTGAAATGGACGAAGCACAGCTAGATCTTACAGGGGACTGAAACGGGAGCCATAAAACCATGCACCATGTCACTCCCCCAGCTCCCTTGCACTGTCTCCCACTCACATGGTTTCAGTCTGGTTCTCTCCCTCTTTCCCCTCACCCCCCCTGCCCTGCTGTCTCCTGCCTCTGTGCTCAGCAACATATGGTGGGAAATTGCCAAATGGCTCAAAGGACCTCCCACTCCAGCACCCAGTGCCACCTAATTCATCTCCCATTTGGAATTTCAGGCTTCCTGGAGGGGAATGCTAGTGCAGCCAGCTCAGATTTGGTGGTTGCCCTGTATGCAAAGCTGTCCTGCTGGGGGTCAGGAGGTGGGCTAAGAAGTATGCAGAACTGCTCTCTCTGTGGCTGGGGCAGGTGGAGGTTCTTTTAAAAAGGATCCTGAAATCATTGCTTTAGAGACCACCTCTGATGAGGTTCAGGAATCCAAGTTGGTGCCCAGGGAGCAAGTTTGTTCCCCCAACAACTTAAGAACAGACCTCTAAAGCTCTTAAACCTCTCAAATGCCACAGAGGGGCTGAGGTCCAAATGGCCTCAGCAGAGCTGGGTTGGGAATCCTGGCCACTTGCTCCCCAGACCCAGGTGTTCCCTGGGCAACCCCACCAGGGGCCCTTCTCACATCCACATGGTGGCTGGCATGAAAGGAGCCCCGTGCCAGACGGATGCTGGGCACGAAGACTCCACCATTACATCGTAGGAGAGGAGCAGCATCTGCAATCTTGCAGCGCTGCAGGATGACTGCCACATCACCCCTGTCCTGAGGATTCCTCTGATATTTCCCTGGGGAGTGTTCTCCCCTCCACTCGGCCCTGGCACTGCTCTGTGGCCTCCTCTACCAACAGAGAAGCGATGCCATGTGGCTTCGAGGCCAGGTCATCAAAATGCCACTGTCACCCACCATGTTCTCTTGGGACACTTGCTCTTGGAATCCAGCCACCCTGACATTGGGAGCCCAGCAAGACCACATGCAGAGGACACACGTAGGCGTTCAGCAGAGAGACCAGATAAAGTCCCAGATGGCAGCCAGGACTGACTGCCAGATGAGGCCCCCAGAAAATTCCAGCCCCTTACACATGGCCAATGCCCAGATTCGAACCCAAGGTCCCAGATGTCAAGGAGCCACTCTTTTGTGCCCCGTCTGGGCTCCTGACACATAGAATCTGCAAGTGAAATGAGATAACTGTTTGATGCTGCAGAATTCGGGGCTGGTTTGTTATACAATAGTAACTGGAACCACTATGGTAATTGGTCCACAGCAAAACCTTTGGGTCCTAAAGAGTTTTTCCTGGGTATATTTATCCTCTCTCTCATTTTAGGACAAAGCCTCCCATTGCACTATTACTGGTTTTTTGTTTTTTTGTTTTGTTCTGTTTGGTTTGGTTTGGTATCATTAATCTATAATTACATGAGGAACATTATGTTTACTAGACTCCCCCCATCACCAAGTCCCCCCCACAACAAACCCCATTACAGTCACTGTCCATCAGTGTAGTAAGATGCTGTAGAATCACTACTTGTCTTCTCTGGGTTGTACAGTCCTCCCTGTGCTCCACCACCACATTATACATGCTAATCGTAATACCCCCTTTCTTCCCCCCCTTACCCCTCCCTTCCCACCCACCTTCCCCAGTTCCTTTCCCTTTGGTAACTTTTAGTCCATTCTTGGATTCTGTGAGTCTCTGCTGTTTTATTGCTTCAGTTTTTTTCTTTGTTCTTATACTCCACAGATGAGTAAAATCATTTGGTACTAGTCTTGCTCCACCTGGCTTATTTCACTGAGCGTAATACCCTCTAGCTCCATCCATGTTGTTGCAAATGGTAGAATTTGTTTTCTTCTTATGGCTGAATAATATTCCATTGTGTATATGTACCACATCTTCTTTATCTATTCATCTACTGATTGACACTTAGATTGCTTCTATTTCTGGGCTTTTGTAAACAGTGCAGTGATAAACATAGAGGTGCATATGTCTTTTTTAAACTGGAGTGCTGCATTCTTAGGGTAAATTCCTAGAAGTGGTATTCCTGGGTCAAATGGTATTTCTATTTTGAGCTTTTTGAGGAATCTCCATACTGCTTTCCACAATGGTTGAACTAGTTTACATTCCCACCAGCAGTGTAGGAGGGTGCCCCTTTCTCCACAACCTCGCCGACATTTGTTGTTGTTTGTCTTTTGGATGGTGGCAATCCTTATGTTACTGGCTTTGCTTGATCAAAAAAGAAGACATAGGCCAAAGAAATAATCAATCCTCCCATGTTTTCTTCCATATGCTACCTCTATAGCTTTTCTTCTTCCTTCCTAATTACAACCCTTAAATAGAATTCATGCCTCATATCGAATTTACCGATTATCATAATTCCTCCAGGTTGTAAAGATACCTCGAGACAAGTGCTGGGCATAGAAGCCACAGGGCATAAATCTGCAAGGAAGTAAAAACCTTTTCAAACAATATGGCTTCTCTCTCACTTACCAACTTTACATTTCCCTGTATGGCCCCGGAAGATGACTGGTTAGCCAGAGACGGGTAAGATTCCTCAAGGGAGGAACAACCTAAGACAGGCACAGTCGCAGGGGGGCCATCAGGTGAGAAATTGGGGATCAACAGAGGTGAGGCTCAGAACCTCATCCCCCCTGCTTTGAGAGAAATCTTCTGCATCCATGGATGTTTTGCTGCCATTGTCTAGCTTGGATTAATACTTAGTCCACAGGCACACACCTGATCATCTACATTTGCCCTCTTACAGCACTAAACTATGTTTTCTACCTTTATCTTGCATCTATCTACCACTTCAGCATTTTATTAAAAATAAAAAATAATAATAATAAAGGGAGAAATGTGGGATCAACATATAAATCAAGTATAAAAATCAAACGAATATTCATATTTGACCTGATTGTTTATAGTTCATAATGTGTGATCAAAACCGAAAGTTTCTGTGATGAATGCCCTTGTACTGTTCACCATGTAAGAATTCATTCACTATGTAAGAATTCGTTCACCATGTAAGAACTTGTTCGTTATGCTTCAGAAGATTGGAGACTGATGAGAATTAGGCTTGAGATGGATTAATGACTGTACATTGAGCATTGACCCCCCTATACTGAATTTTATTGTTGTTAACAACCATTTGATCAATAAATATGAGAGATGCCCTCTCAAAAAAAAAAAGAAGACATAGGCATTAAAGCCAAAGTCCTGTATCTGTGCACATGTGTTCCATTACCTGTTGGAGTGACTAATTGGTGCCCAATATCTGTCATTTGTGATAAGGCAGGACTCCCTCGTGATCCATAAAAGCAGCCTGAAGATTATCTCCCTTCTTTATACTTTATTCCACTTTAAGCAGATCTTCTTTTCCATTATCTCACCCACCCACCCACCCCCGCCCGCCAGTTGTGGTAAAGCTACAAGGTTCCAGGTGCTTCTTCTCTCAATCCATGAGAGAAGCTTCAGTATTGGTCTGGCAACCCTGGAGGGTTTCATTGTCCACTTCCACTCGGGGGAAGAAGCTGAGTTCCTGTGGCTTCCCTGCTCACCCCATGCCTGACCACCCTCACAGTCCCAGAGGCCCCAGCTTTGCACCCACGTGTGATTTCCTGTGACCCCTGTTGGTCTCACTGCCCTCTGTGTGTCCCCCCTTCACGTCAGTCATGCTGTGATAATTACACACTGGCAGAGCCCTCATGTTATTATCTGCAGAGTAATACATGACTATGCCTCCAACTTGAGTATTTATCATTTATCTGGTACTCTGCTGAGCATCTGAGACACAAAAGTAAAGGGGATACAAGGCGAGTCTCCAGAAGCCCACGCTCACCACACCAGAGCTTGCAGCTCCTTCACCCGCTGCCTGCAGGAGTCTGCTGCCCACTCCACTCTGTGCCTCCCCCTCCAGGCACTGCTTCCAAAGGACAAACAACAAAACTGCCACTAGAACATGGACATGTATCTTAATATTACTGGTCTCCATTTCCTCCCCTGTAACATGGGGATGATGCATCAGTGCACAGGCTGGGGGCAGGTGAAACACCGTGAAGGCCCAGGGCCCAAAGCGCTGTCTGAGCTCGGCAGAGGCCACTTGCCTCTGCTGTTTTGGCCCCGTGCTGCTATCCCTGGCCTGGGCTGCTGTACAGCTGCAGTGCCTTTTAGACCCTGTTCCTCTGAGTGCCCTCTTCTCTGATGTTGAAGGAACTTCTGTGAAAAGGGGAAATGGCAGGGTGAATTAAAAAGACTGTAAATTTCAAATTCATTATGCATCATCCTGACAGCATGTTTGGGGCCAGTCCTGCCCATTTGCTTGATGGAGGGGCCTTCACCTCCTTTTCTCCTTTCGTTTATTTACCTAATGGTACTCCTCACATAGTAAATCCAGCCTCTTTTCACTCAAGTGGAGGGTGCCTTCCCGTAAGTCCTCCTCAAGTTCCTACGCTCCTCTCAGGCAATTATTTGGGCTGGGATGCGTAGGTGCCTGATGCAAGAAGGGGGGGTTGTGGCGGGAGGGGCAGCATTTGTAAATACAAGCAGGTACAGGATAAAACATTGTGATAGCATAGTAAAAGACCATATTTTGAAAAAAAATTAAGGTATTTCTGCTTAAAAAAATAAGACTTTGGTAAGTTTTTTATAGAAATGACCACATTTCTTCATGTTTCCCTGTTTTGCAGTGCTACTTCACACCTCCTTCCATCGCAAGATGGGGTTTATTTTATCACCCAGTGGGTCTGGCCTGTTTTAATGTTTCCCTGTCCTGAGGCTAGTTCCCCAGGGCCTGTGTGCACCCCTTCTCATTCTTCTGGAGCCCTGCCCTCCCATCTGAACAACCCTGGGCTGGCGGGATAGTAAGTTCTCATGTCTCTGAGCTCAGCCATCCCAGGGAGGCCACCTAGGCCAGCTGACCGCTGACAACAGCCAATATGTGAGCAAACCCAGCTGTGATCAGCTGAGCGGGGCCAACCCACAGCTGAGCGCTGGAGCTGGGGAAGTCCAGCAAAGCCGAAGACACGCTCTCGCAACCCACAGGCCTGTGAACAGAAGTGCTTGGTGCTTGATCGGTCACTGAGTTCTTCAGTAATTTGTTTTGCTATAATCCCCAACTTATACAGAAACAATAAGAAAATAAAACTGAACAAAATCTCAGTTGTGGAGCATCTCAAAGCAACGATGTCTCAAAGCAGAGTGCCTGCATCTCTCAGGTTGGGAAGACTGAGGTTTAGCTATTCTTCATTTTCTTTGGAAGTGAGTAACAACTAAAACAGGCTGAGAAGCACTGCTCATGAGTTACAAAGCTTCAAGCGGCCTGCATGCTGTTCACAGAGCCTGATTTCTTTGAGTGTTCACTCACCTTTAAACAGAGTGTCTGTTGCTGGGAAGACTTAGAAAGGGAAGCTGGGACTAACAAAAGGCAGGTTAGGGTTGGCATCTATTTGCACTATGTTTTCAACCCTTCTCTTGCATCTAGGATGCTCTCCTTTTGATCATATAGTTTAAATGGGAGCTGCCAGCTCTCCACCTGGATTCTTGGCATCAGTGATTGACCCAGAGATGGGCACGCAACCCCAGCAGACCCAACAGAATCCTCCCTAGAGACTGAGAAGCTCAAAGCCGAGAGAAGGGGGCCAACCCACTCCTCTGCTGGTGGAAATGGACAGGGGCGAGTGTGGGGCCGTGTTTCCCAGCCTCCGGGAGGAACCGGGGACAGCTGGAGAGAAGAGTCCCTGGTCTCAGTAGTATCTGGCCTCTCCATGGTTTGATGTCATGAGTAATAAACTCCTCTTTTCTCCTAAGCAGGCTCAAGTTGCTGTCAAATATTTGCAACCAAGAATCTGATGATGAAATATATAGCAGAGAATATCTTGCTTTTGTAATGCAGCTTTGAAGAAAATTAAAAAAAGAAAAATTGAAGGAAGCTAAGTTGCATGTGGCCACACAGAGAAGATCCTCCTTCAAGAAAGAACTCACTGCCAATCTACAGGGAATGTGGAGGGCTGACAGCCTCCAGCCACTGTGAACCCCATGCTCATGGACCAGCCAGTGATAGCTGAGCTCTTGCTGTGCCGGGGGAGCCTCTGGGCTCAGAGTCCAGCCACATGCACGGTGCCATACGCAGCTGCCCCCCTGGTGGCAGGACTCCTCGGGTGCATAATTTCCTGCCAGCCCCAAACTCCTCACTGGGCCAGCAGAGGCTCTACCCGCTCAGCATCACAGTCTGGCCTTTCCACCCAGTGCCACCCACTCCTTCGTTTCACAGGTATCATTTCTCAATAAATCTGGTATATTTCTAACTCTGTGTCCCAACACTTAGGAAGTCCTAAATTTGGTGCTTGATGGCCTTCCTCCAGAAGGTTAAGATAATACAACCAAGACCGTGAATATTTTCACAGACATCTTCTCTAGAATAAGCAGAAAGAAAGGGTCCTTTCTGGGAGCCATGAGTGGAGATGACTCCTTTCTCCCCCCATTCCAGGGGCCACACTGCAGTTGTGTAGCAAATGGAGACCACAGATCAGGAAGCCCTTCCACCTCACCTCCTGCTTGTGCTCTCCAGCTGGCCTCCAACCCCCACTGTCCCTCTCATCACAACCCCTCCACTTGTCTCACTTCCTACCCCACATCTAGAGCAGGAGATGAATTAATGGACTGTCACTCTGAATGATGCAGACCTTATATGCATCAAGGCCATTCATTTTGAATGCTTCACAGCACGCCCACCCTTGAAGCTCCCAAAAATGTGATAGACAGCTGGAATGAGCCTGACCTTGATTCTTCTTTTATTTTCCACTGGTATATTTGGAAAGTGTTCGAGTGGAAAGAAATTACAGCTTGCTCACCCCTTGACTTCCATGGTCACTAGTAGGATGCCTGCCCTTCAAACTGATAGATTTCCTGGCAGAACTACATATTTCTCAAACTTGATTAGTGCCAAGCACATTCACTTCATAACCAAGTATCAGACACTTTAAGCTCCACTTCTTTACTGGGAGTTTCACAGATACCATTTCTTCAACTTTGTACAAACCCGAAGACACAAATATTGTTTTGATAATATACAATAACTGTATAAACAGTCTCCAAAGATTGCGGCCAACAATTTCCAAGTCCTTTTGCTCCTGAGCCTGGGCTGACCTCATGAGGGCTCTCACCAGTGTGGGGGAAATAATGTCCTGGGGCTTCAGAGCCCAGGCCTTGATAGACCCCCCTTCCTCCCAGGAGTCCTGCGGTTTTCCTATGGGAAGCCCACACCACAAGGAGAAGACACAGTGACAGCCACAGGAACAAGCCCCCAGCTCCTGCAGCAACTGTCTATACCACACAGAGCAGAAGAACTGAGTCCAATAAAGCTACAGAATCATGAGAAGTAATAAAATGATTGTTGTTTTAAGCCACTAACTTTCAGGGCGATTTGTTAAACAGCAACAGATAAACTAAACAATGAGTTCCAGATATTCTTACTTAAGAAGGAATATGGTGATGGGCGCGGGGGGAATGGACACTCAAATTCTGCTGATGGGAGTATAAAATAGTTTATACTGAATGCAAAAACAAAAATATGCAAATACTTCATAGAAAATAGTGATTTGGAGGACAATTTAGCAGTATTTATTAATATCTGAAATTCAGATGCCCTATAATTTGGCAGTTCCACTTCCCAGTATCTATCCTAAAAAAATTGCCAACACATTCAATAAGAAACAGGTGCAAATACATTGACTTCAGCATTATTTGGGAGAGAAAATTTAAAGATTAAGAAATGTAACATCCATCAATGTGGGAATGGCTACATGCCTAATATGAGTACTTGTATCTGTTGAAAGAACCAGATCTATATGAACCAACATAAAACATGACTCCAGTATATGACTGAGTGAAAATAATGTGTTGCATTATGATACACACATTAAGAACACTTATGGCAAAGATACACAGGCCAATACTATATGTTTATAATTGCCTGTATATCTAAATGCATAGAAAATCTGAAGTCAGGATAAGATAGGCGATTCTGTGATAATGACAACTATAAGATTTCAAAAGATTAACACATTAAAAGTTGATTTTTAACCTCATAAAAGTGTGTGCTGTGGGACAGACGGCCCTCCTATGTGGCTGTCCTCCAAATGGTGACTTGGAGAGCAGGGTGCTTCCACCATGTGGTTACACAGTCTGCCAGACATGGTCTCCAGGGCTCTGCACCAGGAGTGCGGGGAGGAGAGGCACATTGGCTCTTAACTGCCATGGCCTGGTCCTGACAGCATGTCATTGCTGCTCACTGTCCACTGGCTGAAAACTAGTTATACGCCCCAGCCTTACTGTGGTCCCATTTTCTTTTATTTTGGTATCATTAATCTACAAGTACATGAGCAACATTGTGGTTACTAGACTCCGCCTATCATCAAGTCTCCCCCACTCACCCCATTACAGTCACTGTCCATCAGCGTAGTAAGATGCTATAGAATCACTACTTGTCTTCTCTGTGTTGTACAGCCTTCCCCATGCCCACCACCACATTATGTCTGCTAATTGTAATGCCCCCTTGTCCCTCCCTTCCCACCCATCCTCCCCAGCCCCTTTCCCTTTGGTAACTGTTAGTCTATTCCTGGGTTCTGTGATTCTGTTGCTGTTTTGTTCCTTCAGTTTTTTCTTTGTTCTTATACTCCACAGATGAGTGAAATCATTTGATACCTGCCTTTTTCCCCCTGGCTTATTTCACTGAGCATAATACCCTCTAGCTCCATCCATGTTGTTGCAAATGGTAGGATTTGTTTTCTTCTTATGGCTGAATAATATTCCATTGTGTATATGTGCCACATCTTCTTTATCTATTCATCTACTGATGAACACATAGGTTGCTTCCACACAGTCCCATTTTTGAGACATTTATTTATTTCCAATACTTTTCAGTATTATAGAAAGCACTCTACTGCATGTGTGCATGATAAATTGAAAGTCTCTTTATATTTATACATCACTTTACTGTTTCAACACATTTTACAACCATTATCACAATCTGGCTACATAAAAATCCCACATGATAAGTAATCTATATATAATTCTCCCTACTTTGCAATAGGAAAATGGAGCCTTGGGAATCTTGACTAAGGTCTCACAGTCATGAAAGAGCTGAGGCTCAGAATGCACTCTGTGATGCTGGAAGTCCAGTTCTTTTTTCATTAGAGACGTGCCAACTGGCTTCCGGCCCCATATCATACCTTTGCAATGGTCTCAGGATAGGTGAATTAAAGCAACTTAGCAGAGAACAGATAAGGATCTTAAGGAAATGAAAGAAATAGCTGTTTCAGAAATCTGGGTCAAAGTGATTCTGAAAAATGTTTCCAAGTTTGCCTCCTTAACTCCAGCATGACTCTAGGTTTTGGAGCACTTTCACCCTACAGTCTGTGTCTAGCACAGGCCTGCCCCGTGCTGAGCACGTGACAAGCATTTATTGAGTGAACAAATGAATAGCAATAAAGATATACCTCCTCTGTTCCTTACTACAAAACAACGTTTCCCATCTTGAAGATATCCAGCCCTTTCTCCTCAGTGTGGCTCCTGGAGTAGCAACACCACGATCGTTGGGAACTTGTTTGAAGCAAAGAATCCCAGTCTACACTCCATTTGTGCCAAATCAGAATCTTCAGTTCACCAAGCTACCAAAATGAATCCTAAGTACTTTAGTTTATGGGCATTAGTTCAGGTGCATTGGCTGGGAGTGAACTCTCGAGTTGCATGGGCAGGAGGTTCTCTAGATGCCCAGAGCTTTAGGGATGAGCCAGGTTGGGGGCACAGCCCTGCACTTCTGCCACCATTGACCTGACGTTTCCTCAGACACTAGACCCTCTTTTCAACATAAAAGAAATGCACAATAAATGGAGTTTGTTTCAATTTAATACATTTAGTGCTGTGCAATGTTGCAGGAGGTTAAGTCATCTTTAGTGATAGGATTACTGATACCAGTTCTCATATGCGAGGTTTTTTCCTCACATCAAGCAATTCCCCAACACCTGCTGTCTGTCCTATAATTCAACTCAATTCTGATACCGTCTAGTAAGACTGCATCAGATCCCACAGGTTAAGGGCTCAGTCCCACAAGACTGCCCCTCCCTTCAGACACCAAAAGCAAGCCCTGGCTGTGTGCCTCACCTTCTGACCCTCTGGCTGTAAAATCAGAGGTTTCCCCCAACCTCCTTCTTGGTTTTGATGAATTTGCTAGAGCAGCTCAGAATACTCTGGAAACCAGTTTGCTAATTAGATTATGGGTTTATTATGAAGAATATTAAAGTATGCAAATCAATAGCCAGGTGAGGAGAAGCACAGATTGAGGCCCCAAACAAAGGGACTCCCGTCCTATGGATCTGGGGCCTAGCACAGCAGTGTGTGCAGGTGCAGGCTGCGTCTCTAGACCTGGAAGCCTTCCAAATCCCAACCTTTCAGGGTCCTATGGGGGCTTCAGCAAGTAGGCATGATTGATTCAATCACTGGCCATTGGTGATTGGACTGTCTCCAGCCCCTCTCCCCTCCCTGGGGTGGGGGATATGGTGGGCTATCACATGGCCGACTCCCATGGCAACCAGCCCCCAACCTAGGAGCTTTCTCAAAGTCACCTCACTAACAAAAGACACCTTTTCCACCCTCACCAGTAAATTCCAAGGATATTAAGAACATTGTTCCAGAGACAGTGAAAACCAAATATATTTGTAATATAAATCACAATATCACAAATGAAATAACTAGCATACTTGTAAAAAATTTAAAGACAGGAGACCAAGGAAGGCAGGAAGCAGCACCCCGGTGTTAGAGGGCAGGCTTGCTTTCTCACCAGGGCCTCTGTCCCAAGCCTGGCCCCAGTTCTCACGTCTCGCCATCATCCCATGAAGCCATCAGAGTGGAGCTGCTGAGGACAGCCCAGAACTGTGCTCCACCGGAGAAGAAACTAATACTGACTCTGCTGGACATCCTCATAGAGGTGATCTTCAATAATTCATACACTACCCAACAAAGCTGATATTACAGGCATTTCATAGAGGGGAAACTAAGCTCGAAAAAGGTAAATAACCTGCTTAAGTTACTCTATAGATACAGAATCTTTTATCACTAAGTCTAAGATAGCCCAAAACAAGCCCTCCTCAGCCAACACTCTGTTTCTCCAGTGTAGAGTGATGCAATAGGGGCAGAGGTCTGCCGGCTTCTGGATGACAGTGTCTGGCCTCTTTGAAACCCCAGAAGGACTTACTGGAGAACTGCCCAATTTTAAGCCTCCTGGCCACACTCCAGCCAGGTGAAGAGCCCTTGAGCCCTGGCTGTCTGCTCTGAACTCAGGACTACAGATGGCTCTTTCCTTGCTGGAGATATGGCTGCTCTCCACAACAGCAACTTGGATGGTTAAGCAAAGCGAAGATCACAACTGGTTCAAGGTGGGAAGGCTGCTGGGAAGGGAGGAAGTGCTCTGTGGTTCCAGATGCACTGAGATCAATAAGAGTTTCCAAACCCTGGATCCCCAACATCTCTGCTCCTTGATACACAAAGCTGGGAAAGGGTTTACAGTGAGGATGCATGAAGATCAGAGAGCTTTGCTCTTCCATGTAGGAGGGTTCAAATCAGAGACTAAAAGCCAGATTTTTAAGATTTTCCACATCAGGAACTGAGGAGCAGAGCTGTTAAAGGACAAAGGCCGCATTGCTGGTGAGGGACTGAGAAAGGTTTGGGGCCCAAGCCTCCTTCAGGCTTTGCCCCTCCTGAGAGAGAGCCTTGGTGCTGCTCGTGCCTATTCGGTAGCCCCTCCTGTCTCTACCAGCATTATTTCCCATGTGATCTCATTTGTGCCCATGCCTATGAAACCACCTACATGCCAGGACTCTAAAATGCTTATTCCAGTTCTGATATCATGTCCAATGTGTGCATCCAGTAGCTCACCTGACATAATTTGCATATTGTGCAGGCATCCAAACTTAGTTTTCCCAAACTCTTCATCCGTATCTCCACCCAAATGTGTTCCACCCTCAGCCTACACTTGGTTACTCCATCTAAAAACTTAAGGCACCTTGATCGCCTTTTCCTCTCACCCACACCCAATGAACTAACGGGCCCATCAGCCATAACTCCAAGAGGTGCCCCCTGTCGGTCTACTTCTATTCACCACCACTGCTTCCAACCTCTCACACTTAATATCTCCTAATCAGTCTCCTTGCCTCCCCCAACCCATCTTCTGACACCTGGGATGGCCCTTGAACGCACATTTCAGCCCTTGTCACTGCCCTGCCCCAAACCGCCCAGAGGCTCCCCTGTAGTTTTAGAATGAATCCAGGGCCTAACCATGGCCTATAAGGCTGCATTGACGTGGCCCAGATGGCCTGCTTGACTTTTCCTCCCACCACTCTTCCTCTCATTGTTTCCAGTCCAAACAAACCCACTTTTTCTCTGCATTAAAACATGCCAACCTAATTCCAGGCCAGGCCTTTTCTGTGTACTTCCCCAGTCTCCTGGTGTATACTCTCTCCCATCACTCAGGTAGACCTGTTCACACGTAGCTCCCTTAGGAAGGCCTCCCCTGACCACCGGGCCTCAGCAGTCTCCTCTGTCCCCAGCTGTCCCCCAGCAT